>NC_073744.1:48545375-49145988 GCF_029784135.1 Toxorhynchites rutilus septentrionalis
ACGCTGTGACTTTATTTAAATAGAATATTCCGAAAGCTTGTTTTCAATTTTCAAAAGAAAGGAAAAGAGATCTGCATGGTGGAGTACGATTACGGATTTGAGTCACTGTATGAAAATCATGCAGTGTATGATAGTCACCAATACCTACACACTAGAATATAAATTGAAGCATTGTTTGTTTACAATGACACAAAGCAGCAAGATCATCACCTGGTCTTACAGAAGTTGGAAAGCGTGTATTTGACGTAGAGCTACGTCTTTCATTAAGGGTGCGAAATCAGCAAACAGGTCACGTTTTTATGAAATAAAGTTAACGTTAATAACTATTTTTGCTGCGAACGGATTTTGGCGATTTACATACCAAATGAATCGGAAATTCCCTAAGATTTATTTTGTTATGCTATATACGAGGTATGGCTATTAAATAACGAGACTGCGCGCCTGGAGGGCGCCCTAGAGGGGTGGGAGGAAAAACGAATAGTGCGTTCGGTAGCTTGAAGTGTCTGCTATAAAAGTACGAAAACACGTTTTTGTCACTTTAATAGTTTGCGAGCAGCAGTGGTTTGAATGGAACGTGGTTTGTTCTGCGCATCGCAAATCATGAGTGACGAAAAACACGAACAACAACGCACCTGCCCAGAGGGTCTCCGTAGCCACATTGGTTGCGCGTTCGCTAAGTAAGCGATCGATCGTGAGTTCAAAACTCAGGACCCTCATTGACCATCTTTGTGTTGTTACAGAATAGCTACGTCCACGCAACAATCATCAGCGATGGAGATCGATCCACGGTCGAAATAAGATCGATTCATCCATACAACTGCTCTGCTCTGCAAGACACATCAGGCTGCTGTTCTATAAATAACTCAACAATGATCAATCAACTGTCTCCGCTGTCCGGTCTAACTGGATAATAGAAGAACAGATAGAAAACTCTTACGCCTAAATGGCTACTGTGTAAACGTACCATATGTAATGTTATAGAAGAAATGCTGGCGAATGGCAATTGTGTAATGTACTAATTATAGATATGATAACCATGTGACATGTACACGATTAAAAAATTCGGCTCTGTTACAGGTTTCAGAAGAGTTTCAGCACTGCTTCGAACAATGGAAAAAACGTATCGCCTAATTTTTTGATGCTATGATGGACGATTATTTGGTGGTGCAAATTATGCACCTTGTTTATATTTATCGTGATGATAAATAGGAGAGATAGCGCGAGGGAAACATCTGAACTAGGGTATGAGTAATGAATCTCTGCTGAGGCAAATATTCTGCCTTTTTCGTTACTCCAAGCAGTTAACATCGTTTGTGCTCCGTAGTCATAAGAGCCTCATTGGTGCCTTCAACATTACATCAATGCATTGAACTAACGCTATGGCGAAACAGGCGTTAAGGTTGTGCGCCAAAAAGTTATTTGGGAAATACCAAGCTAGACCATCGAGAATGTCGGACTGGAATGTTATGAGTTATTTGGGTACGTTATTTGCCTGTCGTAAAACTGCCTTCAACTAGGATTACGTTTGAGCTAATCTTGACCATAATGAAGCAATGCAACTCTTTTCGAGGTTGTTGAGATTAACAGACAGCATTTATTTCGTTTATTTAGGCACCAAAAAAGCAAATGTCGTTCTAGAATTTTGTACGTGGCCAATAATATTAACAGAAGCGTTTCTTTTGAGAATAGCGCAAAATGATGAGAAGTATTTATATCCCTAGTCGCTTCGAGCTTCCGATGTGTTGCTTTGTATGCATGCTATGTGGAACGCTTGTTTGATGCTGGTTGGTTTACGTTGTACGAACGATGTCTAGAGGTGCGATCCCACTGAGGCAATACTAAATAACAATAATATTTGATATTTGCAAGTATGTACTGCTATTGCTGTTGTTTTCATGCGGTGCCAAACAAAAATTTATGTAGTTATGAGATGTAGAATAATGTTGCTGGTACAACAAGAATATAATCGACTGTAGCCGAGTGCATGTCAATTGCGAAAGAGGCCACCGGAATAGCGTTCGAGGTAAATTTCCAAAGCATTGTCATGACACAAATTGCGACATACGATCATTTAGTGTGTGTTCTGCAAGGGCAAAAATAAATCATCAATCAATTATCGTCAACACATAAAGAAACAGTTATTTTAAAAAAAAACTGAGTGGATGATGTTGGAATTATAGAAGTTGTCTAATCGCCCATATCTGTGCTACAATATAATTGAACCCATCTCTTATATAGATTTACATAAGTGTGTATATCGTCACGATTTTCTGCTGCACTGCACATTATTTCTCTTCACATTAAAACCTGTTACAACACGCACGTAGATTACTTTTACTGTGCGTTTTTCCCTTAATAGATAATGTGCCATGACGCGGAAATTTGACGTAGGAGAAAAATGTCCAATTTCAAATGCTTATTACTCAGTCATTTTCAGAAACTAACTAGGAAACAATATAATAATCTACAGCAATGGAAATCACACGTTTTGATTGGTCGATTTTCAAAAACAATCTTTGCTTGACCATCCAGTGCTTCTTCACTCTGTAAAAAACTGAAAGTGGGTTATATCTATGGTATAACCGCAATGGTGACGTAGGACTATCGTTGATTCAGAGATCCTTTGTTTGAAGTTGAATCTGAATCCATTCTGAATGAATGAATAAATGAATATTTGGGGGACTTCGAAAACGAGAGCGTTACGTTGGAGGTACAAGGTTTTATGCATCCAATATTGGATACGAAAATATCCTACTGATGGGGAAGAATAATCTTCAGAAGCTATCCTGTTAATTGCGATTAATTGAAAAATCACAAAACTAAATGTATTTGGTCATAGTGTTACATGGATAGAAAACATTCAAATAAACTCTTTCACATGAATCTATTTTTAAATTCCCAGAGGAACTGGCAGATTATTTTCAGTAACGATTAGATATTTCCACATTTTCCTCGATACTGGAAGCCCACCAGTGGTTTATGCTAACTCGATAACCATCTGTTAATAGCACTTGATTGAAACATATTTGGTCACAGTGTTACATGGATAGAAAACATTCAAATGAACTCTTTCACATGAATGTATTTTTAAATTCCCAGAGGAACTGACAGATTATTTTCAGTAACGATTAGATATTTGCACATTTTCCTCGATACTGGAAGCCCACCAGTGGTTAATGCTAATTCGATAACCACCTGTTAATAGCACTTGATTGAAAAATATTTGGTCACAGTGTTACATGAATAGAAAACATCAAAATAAACTCTTTCACATGAATGTAATTTTAAATTCCCAGAGGAACTGGCAGATTATTTCCCGGATCTTTCTCGATGCTGAATGGCATCCAAACGGGAAGAATTCCGTGCGTGTATGTGTGTGTGTAGCGGCTGCTTCGATGGTCACCTTCTCTTCTCCTGGAGGATCGGCTTCTCTGTGCTCCCTCACAGTTTCAAACAAACTGCTTGCGTTTCAGGGCAGATCTCGATCCTTCGCCGTCCAGCATCATCAGCAACGATGTTGTCTTGTCGATGTCCTCACGAAAAATGAATACGTCTCACCACCAGAATATCGCTTAAGTATGCTTTTTGTGCGTGATTGAATCGAGAGAAGGCGTGGTTTACGATGGCAATTTGGAAGGCAAACTAGAGGGGAATGAACTCTCTAAGCTCGGAACTTTCGGCGACTGAGCAATAATCGATTGCGGGCGCATACAATATTGGATACGGAAATATCCTCCTGAAGGGGAAGAATAATCTTCAGAAGCTATCCTGTTAATTGCGATTGATTGAAAAATCACAAAACAAAATATATTTGATCACAGTGTTACATGGATAGAAAACATTCAAATAAACTCTTTCACATGAATGTATTTTTAAATTCCCAGAGGAACTGGCAGATTATTTTCAGTAACGATTAGATATTTCCACATTTTCCTCGATACTGGAAGCCCACCAGTGGTTAATGCTAACTCGATAACCATCTGTTAATAGCACTTGATTGAAACATATTTGGTCACAGTGTTACATGGATAGAAAACATTAAAATGAACTCTTTCACATGAATGTATTTTTAAATTCCCGGAGGAACTGGCAGATTATTTTCCGGATCTTTCTCGATGCTGAATGGCATCCAAACGGAAAGAATTCCGCGCGTGTATGTGTGTGTGTGTGTGTAGCGGCTGCTTCGAGATCTTCCCGGGGAACCGTTTGTGGCATCACTCTCCTCCTGATGGATTCATGTCTGGCCTAAGGTGCACAAACAGGCTCTTGGTGACACCGTTCATCCGCGCTTTCATGATAAACGAAGAGCTTCACCACAACAGCGACAACATGCTCCAATCGCTGTTCAATTAGAACTGAGTGGATTTCCGAGCGCTCGCTTATATACCGATTGGTGATTTCAATAGCCTGTTTTGAAAGCAATTTTAAGCCTATTGAAACAAGTTTTTGGGTCAAAAAGTAACAAGTATAGAACGCGTAGACATTTTATCTTTCGAATGAAGTGTTTATCATACCATTTCGTTCAGTTGTTTAGGAGCTATTAACGCTCAAAATCTCGATCTCCGGCGTAACGCTTTCGTTTTCGAAACTTTGATTTTACACCCCGGTATAGAAATGAAAGACGTAGTCCTACGTCAAAAACAGAATACGGGACTGTATAATGAAAAATGAGTTTAATGCATGATCTTTTGTTGATGTGCAGGTCAAATATTTGCATCGCGAGCGAGTAGGAAGCGGTTTCATCAGACATTCAGTTGGTATAGAAGGAGGTATCATTCGTGGATTTCTCCACATTGGATTTTGCCACATGGTGGTCGCCTGAGGTGAAAACAGTCGAAAAAAAATAAAAAGTCGAAAAAAAGCCTTACGCAAATTGAGAAAGGGCCATCCGGAAAGTTCACTGAAGCCAACTGCTCTTTTGAAGCTTTTTAACAAAGTCTGGGATAACGGAACCCAACCCAATTGCTGGAAAGAGGGTTAAAAATTAAAAAAAAAAATACATAAGATTACATAACGGGCATGATGACTGGAGTCCATGATTACGATGATGAAAATGGAAACTCAATCTTGTCCAACGTCAAAATGATTTGCATTTCTTTGCTAAGCATATTCAACTATTTATCGATCATGGCCTCTGCTTCTTGAAGGATAAAAAGTTCCTGAGCATCGTTGAGTGAAATACAGTATGCTACAAAATTAGCAAACTGCACGATAAAATGTGTGTTAGGCTGACAAGTTATTTTTTTCTTTTTCAAGTTGTTCTTACTGCGTATTGGGAGGAGTTATAACCTACATTGCCTAGCTGATTGAAAAAAAATTCTGCTTTACTGCACTATCAGGATTGGACAAGAAATTTCAATAACATTATGTTTTTCTTCATTTCTTCCAAAGGTAACATCCCTATGCTCAGTACCATCAACCGGAAAATAAAAACCCGTTCAAGGCACTACTAAGAAATATTTTCTATAAAACCGAAATTGATTTCCTGTGTCACCATTTTCAGCGCGTACATACTACGAATGCAATCTGGTTAATACATTTTGGAGTCCGCGAAACGGGTGTAAACTTTTTTCTGCATTTCGTATTTTATACTTCTTCTGTGCCAGGCTGTCCATAATGAAGCTTTCAAAAAGCCGTAGTGCTACAGGAGAAAGCAGCAGAAATTTCCATCACTCGTCCCATTCTTTACACATTTTACGGGGCGGTAGGAGCTTTTCTTCCACCGATCTTTTGAATGGCCTCATTGTAGTGCAGAAGAGGTTAAAGAAAGAAAAAAATCTCGTTTTTCCAATTTTTTACTCCTGTTGCGGAAACCTCTTTTAATGTGGCTTTCAGCTGGATTGCCATTTCCATTAAGCTCCTCGTCAGCACACTTTTATTTTTACTTTCATGGAAGCACAAAAAATGCATTTAAAACCAAATTAAAGGATTTCTCGCTCTTTCGCTCGGCTTATCGCTATATGTTAGTCTGGCCGCCGGTGGTCAACTGTAAAACCATCGAAATGAGAAGAATTTTCTCCGAATAACCTATTTACGGGGCCTCTTCACGTTCCACTTCTCCTACTCCGACAGGAAGCAAAGCGGTTGTGAGTTTATAATGTTTCACCTTTCGCGCGCACTCACCGGTACTTACCCCAGCAGAATGCCCCACAGCCAGGGGAGATCCAGCAGGTATCTGGACAGCCCCGCGATCGCTACCACCTCGGCCACCGTCGGGATCAGGGTGAGCTGCATAATGAAACGAAAGAGTTTCTTCAGCGATTCATAGTCCAGGCCAAGTCCGGCCAGCAGCATAATGTTGATGAGAGCCATTTCTCTGCAAAGGGAAACAAAAATGAGCGACAAAAGGGTTGAAAGGTGTTCACAGGAAAAAAAAGAACGATGCGGTGCTGTTTGGCAGCGGTTTTGAAAGTTGGAAGGTTTCTTCTAGGCAGTAGGTTTTCTGAACGCCCGAAATGTGTAATACAAAAACACAATTGAGACTCTTAACGGAAACGGTAGCTTACTATATAGATTTCCTCAGTTCAACTCTGAAATAAAAATCAAACATTTTACATCATAACCTCCGCTTTCGGTAGAATTTACAACATGTCTTCGGGAAAGGAGATAATGTCTTCCATAGATCATTAAGTTACGACTGAGGACAAATTTTTCAAAAGCGTACTTTTTAGTTGTAGAGAATCGATCATATCTATATATATATATATATATATATATATATATATATATATATACACAAATTTCTGCATTACACGAGAATTAATCAAGGAAATGGAACCAAATTTTGCATGTGAAGGTTTAAGTGTGCAATAAATGATTCAATGGTGGTTAGATATTCCTCCCCCCCTCTCTTAGGGGGGACTGCCATAAAAATGAAACACAAATTTCTGCATAACTCGAAAATTAATCAAGCAGATGGAACCAAATTTGCGATGTGGAGGCTTTAGGGTGCAATGAATGTTTTACAGTGGTTAGATACTCCACTCCCTTCTCTAAGGGGGAGCTGCTACACAAATGAATGACAAATTTCTGCAGAATCCAAAAACTGATCAATGGAGCCAAATTTGTCATGCGTATGTTTTAGGAGACACGAAACGTTTCCATGGTGAATAGACACCTCCCCCCCATCTCTCTCTGAGGCGGGGAGGGGGGGCGGTGTACTGCCATACAAATGAAACATACATTTCTGTATAATTCAAGAACTAATCAAGCAAACTGAACCAAATTTGGCATGTGGAGGTTTTAGGGGGCAAGAAACGTTTCTAAAGTGGTTCCACACTCTTAGCTCTTCCTTTCTTAATGGGGTAGGGAGGTAGAATGTAATTATGATGATATGACACCCCTCCTTCCTCTGGAATGGAGAGGTGGTCCCATAAAAATATTACACATTTTTCAATCAAAAATATTCCAACCAAACATGATAATTGAAATTTTTCAGAAAACTCTGAAGGAAAGTGAAAATTCGGAAAATTAAATTCCCATATGTTCTACAATTACATAGTGACAAGTGCTGTTAGTCCATTTGATGTTTGCGTTAGCGAAATTGATCTTTGTTCGAAAGTGGAAATGGATTTTAATGTGATGAAACGCACTCCTGTATCTTCTTCTATCTATACCAATAAAAAGTATGGCCGAATATGTTGATAAGAGCAGATGACCTGCAAATAACTACCTGTCACATTATTCTCGTTATATTTACTATAGCACATATGTTACCATTTCGTAAATGAGGTGGTATTCTATGTATACAGCGATGATTTTGTGCTGTTTGCGTCGTTCATTTATCAAGAAAGTAAATAAACATTTTTACTGATTTTTGAGCTATCTTATAAGCCATTAAAACAATCACATATTTCTCATATAACTAACCCAGGGAGCTATAATCCAATATATATTTTTTAATGTTGGTATACTGCTCTCAATATTTTCTCAAATATTCATTCATATAAATGTCAATATGTGCGTTAAATTTGCATTTTTCTAAGAAACATCCAATATATCAAAAATCGGATCATGGTTTGTTCATTCAGGTTGCTCCACTGATAAGATCCAGACTACCTTTGACAGAATGAGCAAACTACCATACCCACGCATTGTTTGTAAACAAACGAACGAGTTCCTCCTGCGGTGCATATTCGTGATTTTTTAACAAAGTTATTATTCGTTTTCTGATAACTGTAGTGCCGTCTAAACCATCTAAAATGTCGCGAGAGAATGAGAAAAGAACCTATACAGACTACACACCCGAAAAGTTACAGGCAGCTGTAGCTGAAGTGCAGAAAAAAGGAGCATCTATATACGCGGCTTCATGGAACTTCGGCATACCGTACGGTACGTTGTACCATAAGGTGCACGGACTACATGACAAGAAACCAGGTTCCCCTAACGTTCTAACCGATGCACAAGAAAAGGATCTTGCTGATACCGTTCGTGTGACCGGAATCTGGGGATTCCCTCTGACTGCGGATTGCATTAAGAAGCTCGTCAAGCACCAAATCTACTAGCAAAGTGCCGAAGCTTGCCACTCGTAACCGTCGTCCGTTGAAAGATCTAACGAACAGGAAGGAATAAGGAACCGTCTCTCTGCAACCTTGAACGGATTGAAAATCAAATAAATGTTTCATAGCCGAATCAGACTGCCAAAGATATCAAGAAGCGTCGTGACAAATTAACAGGATCACGCAAAACCTGAATATGTTTGATTTAATTACTATACCTACCATAAATTCTTCAAGAAATACTCTTTTAAACTAAACGTTGAATTTACTTTTTGTAAACTTCTTTTTGTTTTTAATTTGTTGAATAAAAATAAGAGCAATGCTTGTTTCTTTATATTTGGTGTTTTACTTGAACCATTTCCACCTCATCCTGAACTGCCCACGTGGAATGTAGACGTCTCCTTAGGAAAAGCCTGCCTACTTCTATACAAATGTTCGGTTTATGAGAGAGAAGGAAATTGGCAAATGTCTGTCAAAAAGTGGAGAAAACCTAAAATCACAAAATAAAACAAGTCCACGTGGATTACGGATGACCCCTTGGACTGTCAGAATTATTTGGGACTGTTCATACTTTACGTAAAGGACCACATTCCACGTGGCCAGTCAAGTGGGAAAGAGGAGTTTGCAAATGTCCACAATTCATAAAAAGTGTTTTATAATATAACTAGAAGACTGTCGAAAAAAAAAGAGGAATTCAAAGTCTTCTAACCACGTGGAATGTGGATGACCACCTTGGGATCACCCACGAAAAATATGTCCACATGGTTTATGAACAGCCCTTTTATGAAACTTTACCTCAATATAATCTATCGTAATAAAAATAGTGATTTTTTTCTAATATTTTCCTTTATTATTTCAGCATTATCAAAGTTACCCGAAAACAGAAAACTGACCATTGATTACAAAACAAAATCAATAGCAAACTTGAAACAATACGGATGGGTTTTGTTGTTGTACATGCATTCTATAATATCCAGTACTTGTTTTAAAAATTTAAAAAACGGGTTTTCGTTCAAGAGATGTACATTTAGATAATGATTAAAAAAGCTATCAAAGATAACCGCTTTTACGGTACTTTCATTGGCACCTTACTATACACCTATAAAATTCTAAACCTGGTTTTGTTTGAAAGAACACAGAAAGAACACAAAGTAAGAGAAAATATGCCAAATTCCACAATTTTATCTCGATAAAGACGAATATGCAAGCCAATTAACACCTTGAACGGAAAGGATGAGTCCAGCTCGTCAAAAACTTTCCTGAACAAACTGACAATGACGAGCTGAACTCGTCAGAAAGTATTGAGGTTTGATACTTTTTACGAGAGCAGTACTGCCGTTCTACGCATAGTTGTCCCATGTTACTTTTTGACAACTTTCAATTTTCTTCATAAAACAATGTTTTTATGCCTAGTCTTCCGGAAAAAAACACAAAAAAAACAACATCAAGCTCAATTGTCCAATGTTGATATTCTATTCATAACTGTCCCACCATATATTTTTTATAGATCCATATCAAATAAATCGGTTCGAGTACAAGAATTTGATGTCACGCTTTCAACAGGGCTAATGTGCTCATTTCTAGCTTGGAAGAACGAATTAATTCTCAAACAAATAAAAAAATGTTTAACAGGACACGTGTACACCTTGTTAGCGAATGCCTAATAACAAAGAGATTTATATTCTGCAAAGTATTGCTGATTACTCTCTTCTTCATAAAACGATTTTTTTATGCATAATCTTTCGAAAAAAAATTATAGGAGGTTGTGTCCAAGATACGACCGCATTGTTGACGTAGAACTACGCTGTTATATTATAAAAGTCGCTTGTTTAAACCTTCGGATATTATTCTATAATGCTGTGAAATTTTAGAAACAACTGCTTAGTAGAACAATCTCTGAAATGCTTTTTTTCATTGTAGAATCAGTTGACGATAATTGACTGATGATTCATTCTTGCCCTCGCAGAACAATACACTAGCTGATCGTATGTCGCAATTTATTTCATGTCAATGCATTGAAAATTTACCTCGAACGCTATTCCGGTGGCCTTTTTCGCAATTGACATTACTCGGTTACAGTTGATTATACCAATATATCTTTGGCACCGCGAGGAAACAACAACAATAACAACACTTGCAAGCATCAAATATCATGCTACATGTTATTTAGTATTGCCTCAGTGGAATTGCACCTCCAGGCATCGTTCGTACAACGTAAACCAAGCGCCAAACAAGCGTTCGCCATAGCATGCATACAAAGCCATACATTGGTGGCTTGAAACTACTAGGAATATAAATACTTCTCATCATTTTGCGCTATTCTCAAAAGAAGCACTTCTGTTTATATTACTGGCCTCGAAAAAAAGTTGCATTACTTTCTCATACTCGAGCTAAGCGCTGCTGTCACCCTTAGTGGAGGAAGTTTTGCTACTGGCAAGCGAAACCTAATCACATACGAAATTCCTGAACGACATTCACTTTCTTGGTGATTGAACAAGCGAAATAAACTCTTTTTTTTAATATCAACAACCTCGGAAACAGTAGCATTGCTTCATTATGATCAAGACTAGTGCAAATGCAATCCTAGTTGAAAGCAGTTTTGGGACTGGCACGCGAACTCAAATAACTTATAACATTCTAGTAAGACATTCAAGATGCTTGGTATGTCCCAAATATTTTTTTGGCGCACATACCTCACGCCTGCTTCGCCATGACATCAATTTAATACATTCATGCAATGTCAAAAGCACCATCGAAGCCCTTATGACGGAAAACAAACAATGCTCACTGCTTGGAAAAAGACTGAATTATGCCACACAGGTTGTGCTCTGCTGTAACACCCATCGATGCAAATTCACTGATGAATTTGTCAAGAACAACCGCGTTCACCACCAGCGGGGTGAGCTGGTTGCTGCCTGGGTAACGGCCTGGGTAATTCCATTGAACAATAGTTCTTTGCTTATAAAAACCCAGTGTATTGCTAAACCGAAACGCTTAAAGCTTCTGGTAGACAAATATGCTAGAAAACTTTGAATGCATTTTTCTCAGTTGCTGATTTTGGAACATGGGACAACTATGCGTAGAACGGCAGAGTATCTGTAAGTCAGATTGATCTATTGCTTTGATATACTTGCGTGCATGCTTCTAGAAAAAATAAAAATTAAAAAACTATGGATGGGTCATACCTATAATATAATCTCAAGGTTGACGTAGGACTTCCGTTGGCTTAGTAATCATGGATGTTTTTTTTCAATTAGCGATAATCACACCTCGGATGTTCCTTATTGCCGCTGCATAGAACTATCTTTTGTGTGTATTGATTTAATTATTGATTTAACTAATTAATGAATGAAACTATTTACGAATTCAATTGCAAATAAATCCCAATTTAAGCCAATTCATGCATAGTAATTATCGCAGCAAATAGGTATCAACATTTTGCCTAATCATCAAACGGTATGCGTAGAGGTTCAGTGAGCTGGCGAAATCAAGAGATATCTTCCAATGCCGTCTTAATCGAGCCAAAGCGTTGTATTTGTACCCGCTTTTGTGAACCGTGTTAGCAAAACGAATTCCGTAATGTAAAAATGCATGGGTATATAAAAGTATTGCCGACTTGCATGTATCTGTAACTCCGATTTTCCCAACTTCTTGGCTTTGGAATATGTATTGGGAAAACACATTGCGGTTTGCAAAAATGCAAGCGAGTACAAAAGTACCCGTAGTTTGCATCTAATTTACAATGCCAATTTCCCCAGCCTCCATATTTTTGAAATCTGTGTTAGGGAAACATCCCAATTTGCCAAAACGCAAAAGATCATAAAAGCTCCCGCTGCTTGCATCTATTTTGCAATGCGGATTTCCCCAGGCTCCATGGTTTTGAAATCTGTGTTAAGGAAACATTGCGATTTGCCAAAACGCAAGCGAGTACAAAAGTACCCGCAGCTCGCATCTATTTTGCAATGCCGATTTACCAAGGCTTCATGATTTTGAAGTCTGTGTTAAGGAAACATCCATCCATTCCAGCGATCGTACCTCATTCGTTGCGCAATCATAACTGAGTGGATTTCCGAGAGGCACTCGCTGGTTTTGAAAACAATTTTAGAGCTATTGAAACAAGTTTTTGGATCATAAAGTAACAAGCCTATAACGCGTAGACATTTTATCTTTTGAATGAATCTTTGCGATCTATTTAGAAATGCTCGAGTTATAAGCATTCTAGAGTTTTCATGTTTTCCAACATGATCAGTGTATGGATTTTCATTTTACCATCTATATAATCCTGTTAGACGTAGTCCAACGTCAAAGCATAGACAAAGATGTACCAACAATTCATGATCGACATGTACACGAAGGTAGAGAACAAACGACTGGTATTCCTGCGATAAAATAAGTTAAAGCGATGTAAAGAAGAACACATTCACTTGCGAGGCGCTATAATAAGCAATGCCGACACAGCCTTTGCTATTGCCAAGCCAAAACGTAATGCATTGTCATGACATTACAACACGTGTATTCAAATAAAAAATGAAATCTTCAATAAGCGACATTGCAACGTTTCACGTATACGATTCCACGCGTTGCTGGCTGTACGAGGTATTGTTATTGAATAACGAGACTGGTTACGAAAAAGGGTTATATTTTAAAAATTGCGGTACAACGATATGCTCCCCTTCAATATACTCCCATTGGCTCCTCACACGTTTTTTCCATTGTTTAAAGCAGTGCTGAAACTCTTCTTTTGTTATGGCGTTTAAAAGCCGCGTCGCTTTTTCCTTCGCCTCTTCTACGGACTGAAATCGGGAAGGCTTTCAACACGGATTTGATATTGGGGAATAGAAAAAAGTCGCATGGGGCTAGATCTGGCGAGTACGGGGCATGTTCGAGCACTGGAATGTCCTTATCGGCCGAAAATTGCTTCACCGATAGCGCGTTATGGACAGGTGCGTTGTTGTTCGTGTTTTTCGTCAAATCAGCAATTTTGCATTCCGTAATTCGTTGGACTCAAGCCCAATCGAGATGTGCAAATGTAGCAACCTTGCCACGTTTTCAAAACAAAAATTATAAATTAAAAGAGCTAATCTCCCGTATCAAATATGTGTCAGATAATGACAGATAATTTATAGAAAAATAGTTATCAGAGGGTCCATCATTTCCAGCAACATATACGTTTGTTCAAATCTTTTTCATTAGATTCATGACAATCATAATCACAATCGATATATTAATCATAAACACACTTAAGATACATTGGTTATTTTTAAAATTCATTGAAATCGCAGTAGGTCGAGTTGAGCGGTTACTTATTTGACAGAGAATTGCTCTCGTATAATTAATAGTGTTGAATATATCGTGACTAATATGAACAAAAAGTATTAGGTTGTTTGTTTTGTTTCGATTGTCTGCAGGTATGGGCAAAATCACATCGAAATTCGTTCAATAACACTCATTCACAGATAAAACTCACCCTTCTATTCTCCGTTTATGCCTCACTGTATTTGAGACAGAAAACATTTATCTATCATCTTCGCAAAGTTCATTCTCGATTTAAACGGCAAAATACTGTCTCTCCCAGGTAACCATAAGCATCAACTTCTAGCTCTATTGTAGCACTTATTCAGCATCACTAATGCTAAATGGCAGTATATATGCTTTTTTGATGCCTGTAGGCCTTATATCAACATTATTAATGTATATGAACATTAATGAAAATGAGCTTTAATGAATGCCTTATATGCGCATTTAGTGCCAACATATAATACTTACAAGCATTAGGATAAAACGTATGAAAATAAGCATTGATGAAAGCCCTATATACATATTTAATGCTACCGTATAACACAACAAGTGTTTTTCTAAAAAAAAAATCATAATATGGAAAGTGGACATTTTAGGCGAAAAGATCATCTGTATAAAAATTTGGAACTTACTGAAACCTGCAACACTATCGAAGTTGTGCGAGAAAATTACTTGGGAGAGCTAGAGTTGTCTCTTCTTGTGCTTCAAGATTTTGAACGGACAATGACATCTGCAAATGGTGATGAGTCTGATTCTGGAAATTCTCAGACTGCCATACAAATAAAACACAAATTTCTGCATAACGCGAGAATTAATCAAGCAAATGGAACAAAATTTCGCATGTTGAAGTTTTAGGGTTTAATAAATGTTTCTATGGTGGTTAAACACTCCACCCCCCTCTCTAAGGGGGGAGCTGCCATACAAATGAAACACAAATTTCTGTATAACTCGGAAATTAATCAAGCAAATGAAACGAAATTTGGCATATGAAAACTTTAGGGTGTACTAAATGTTTCTATGATGGTTTCTATGATGGGGGGGGGGGATTGCTGCCATACAAATGAAACACAAATTTCTGCATTATTCGAGAATTAATCAAGCAAATGAAATGAAATTTGACATGTGAAGGTTTTAGGATGCAATTAATGTTTCTATGGTGGTTAGACACTCCTTCCCCATTTCAAAAGGGAGCTGCCATACAAATGAAACACAAATTTCTGCATTACTCGAGAATTATTCAAGCAAACGAAACCAAATTTGACATGTGAAGGTTTTAGGATGCAATTAATGTTTCTATGGTGGTTCGACACTCCTCCTCCCTCTGTTAGAGTGGGCTGTCCTACAAATGAAAAACAAATTTCTGCATAACTCGAAAACCAATCAAGCAAATGGAGCCAAATTTAGCATGTGAAGATTTTAGGGGGCACGAAACGTTTCTATGGTGAATGGACACTCCACCCTCCTCTCTAAGGGGAGAAGAGGGAAGGGGTCTGTCTTTATTCTATCATATTTTCTGTGTCAAACATTTATTCCATGTAACGGAGAAACATGTTATTTGCAAGTGGTTGAAAAATCTTGAACGAGAATTGTGTCTAAAAAAAATCTGATATTATAATGATGAGTTCTGGTAGAAGTACTAGGATTTTTTTTAGTAAAAGGTAAATTCAACGGGGTCGATTAGAAGATCAATCAAAGAACAGTTCTGCGATTGGACTCATGAATTTGCGCTTAGTAAGAAAACGTGAATGTTTGAAGGTATTGATAACAAAAAACAAATTTTTGGCGGGACGAAGTTTGCCGGGTCAGCTAGTGCCGTATAAAGAGCGGCCTTATAGCGAGGTATGGGTGTAGGTAGATAGTTGAAATCGGGTTGTTTCGTGTGCACTATTGCAATAACATTTTTTGACGTAGGACTACGTCTTTCATTTCTGTACCGGGGTGTAAGTTCAAAGTTTCGAAAACGAGAGGATGACGCTGGACTGCAAGGTTTTGAACGCTAATACCCTTTTACCGGCTGAATGGAGTGGTATAATAAACACCTCATTAAAATGATAAAATATCAATAAGTTATATGATTGTCACTTATTGGTCCAAAAAATCGTTTCAATAGCTGAAAAATTGCTTTGAAAACAAGCTATTGAAATCATAACAATCTAGCTCATTGATGATGATTGGTGATCGCTTCGATAGGTGTTCCCGAACACGGACGCAGAATCTAGGCACCTGGAGAAACCGTCATAGCGGATACATGAAAGCTGTGATTACTTTTTGAGTATAAGTATTTTTGAAAACAAAAATACTTATACTCATACTCATACTTATACTTATACTCATAATTATACTCATCCACCCACACACTAGCAAGAAAAACTTTTAGCAATCTTTCAAAATATTCATTCATTCATTCATTAAGAATTGATTCAGATGCAATTTTAAATAAATGATTACCGAGCCAACGGTAGTCCTACGTCTACCTCGCGGTTATATCACAGATATAACCGACTTCTTGTTTTTTTGTTTCTAGTATGAAACGATCTAAGTCAACGAAAAAGACCATATTAACGCAAGTTATTGGTGAGCGGGAAGGTAGATTCATGTGCACTTGAATGCTGACAAGGGAAAGAGTACAAGGGAAAATAAAATCATACATATACACATATTCAATCTGATTGAGTCTTTTTGACACAATCGTTATTTTGTTTCGTGCGATCCTTCCGACAGAGTATTCGTTCATTGAATGTTGTTTTCCACTCTTTGTTTTGTTATGTTCACTCTCAGTCCCGAATGAAGATGGTCGGAGATTGAAGAATGATTCATCGTGCAATCTCACGATTGCTTGCTGCATTCTTTTCGCCATGATTATTCCAAGCAGATACAAGAGTGGAGAAATGAACGAATGAACTTTTCCATGCTTAATTGTCTGTCTCTTTTTATCTATGAACAATTAATTAATTTACTTTTCCTATCACACATCGATCCATTTTGCATTTCCAGTTAAAAATCCAACCGCAAATCACGCCAATATTTAACAAGCAAAGCACCCACTTACCTTAGAAAAACTTCCAGCCGTTGTAGCCCCTCGAAATCCGCCCAGCCAACGTTGGTGTACACCACGCCCCAAAACAGCATTCCCAGCATATCGGGCAATCCGGTCAGCGAGACCAGAATGCCGCTTGTTTGGGCTCCGACGAAAAGAAACCATAGTCTCATGAATGGCGTGTTCGGTTCGGTCAGCTGCCTAGGGAGCACAGAGAACGCAACTCCCCAGAGCAGGAAGAATATGGCTAACAAGGCAACTTGCTGGGAAACAATCGGCCAATTTTGTGCGAGTGAGCTTCTGCATTTCAGCAAATTCGTAAACGTGTCACAACCGATGTCCGAAGCACCCGTTGGGAGTTCAGCAATAGAACCGACATAGAAGAGCAAAGTAAACGGAGAAAAATCTAAATCAACTGTTTGCATAAACATACGAAAAGCTAATATCCGGAACAAAAAGAATCGGATGTTTGCGTATAGTGGACGAATACAGCGCTATGGGCAAGGGGTGCTTGAATTGTTTGGATCAGCAGTCGTTAAACAAAAAAGCATCGATATTGCCATCAGTTTTTGCGTACCCCCAAGCCACAACGTACAAAATAGCTCGACCATTACTTCTCGGAAAGTTCATCACGCCTTTGTGGCTCCATGCTGTTCCGCATGTTGGGCAATGGTGCGTTAATCTGCTGTGTCTCCTCTGGATCGTACTGCGAATTGATGTATTGATGATGCTGTTTGTCCAAAGACATGCTGAGGTCTATCGATGGGATTGGCAGCGGGTGAGTGGTTAACCGACGTGGCCGTAATGCCTCAGGGATTACCGATGGTGGCAGTTGGGTGGGACTGGGAGTACTGGTTTCGTCCACCGACGTGATGTAAACTGTGAAGGACAAAAAAAAATAAACAAAAAAGAATTAACAAAATCCCGTGCGTACGTTATGCTAAGATAAATTAGTCATAAAAACCTTTCCGATTCTTCATGTTGACCCAGCTTATACCGATATGGCGATCAGTGTCCGATACAAGAGCAGAACGGACAATCTCGAGAGGAAATTGTCGCACGTGAACTGAACTCAAAACCAAGCGTGCCAACTGATATATCGTGCAGGCGAACTACCCAAACGATGGCTTTAGCGAAATCTTGTCGTGATGATCATGTGAGAAAACGAATCGCTGCATGAATTCAGATGATTCTGGTTTACATAAGCCCGCCTTCCAATTAGCGTGTCGGCACTAAGCAATTCTACACACAACCGAAACACATTTGTTTACGTGAGACGCGTCATATCCAAACGATTATCACAAATGGTGAAATATTATAAAAGCATCATCAGTGATTAGTCAGCAGCAGCAACGAGGAAACGGAAGGAACTGGGGCAATCGAATCGAGACAACATCGATCTCAACAATCGACCCGCGTCTTCACGAAGTGAACCAAACCAGTTATCGCAAAATTTCCGAAACGAAACAGCGAGCAGCTGGTTGTTGAGTTTTCGATTGCAGAAAAAAATGGGCCACAAAAACGAATTGGAACCTTATCTAGTCCCAACAACAATTAAACTGATGCGCCGAAGTAAATTGTTTGCTTGAGTGAGTCACTCTAGATCCACGATTATGAACATGCCGCGACGACCAACAGATTGTCAATATTGAAGTTATTAATTGAAAAATCTTCAATTAATGTTTGTTTGTTGAATGGATGTTGTGTGTTGCAACTAGAACACGACTATATGGAACAGATTGAATATCTATTTTCTGAAAAGGGAAGGGTATTGATATGAAAAAAACACTATTCTCATTCGGGTCGAGTTTTCCGAACACTTAAGGTTTGATGGCCATTAAACAGTGTCATAATTCAGATTTCTCATCCGTTGCAAGATCATGAATCCATTGGTGATTGATAACTTCGAAAATCTACTACAACTGACTCCTCAGTCAAGTTTTATGTCTTTATACCATGAGTACCTTACCCACGACGTGCACCCTTCACCAGGCATCTCCAACCAAGTTTGCTTCCCATACTTTTGCAATTCCTCTGTCATTTTTGATCTGTCCATGCGACAAAAAATCCATGGAATACCAGATCACCTACGCTCCAATGTTATTCCGTCGATATTTTCGGAAAAATATGGGAAAGTTGGATCTGATAAAATGTTCTTTACTGACGGTTCATACATAAACGGGTCCACTGGCTTCAGCATCTTCAATGAAAATTCCAGTGCCTCTTTCAAACTCAAAGATCCTTGTTCCGTGTATGTCGCAGAAATGGGTGCGATATACTATGCTCTAGGGATCATAGAAACACTGCCCATCGACCATTATTTTATTTTTTCAGACAGTCTCAGCTCAATAGAGGCAATCCGCTCAATGAAAGTTGATAAACGCTCATCTTATTTCCTAACAAGAATAAGACATCTATTGAGTGTTTTGGTCGAAAAATTATTCAAGATTACCTTAGCATGGGTTCCCTCTCATTGCTCGATTCCGGGGAATGAGAAAGCGGACTCGCTAACAAAGGTGGGCGCTTCAGAAGGCACACTTTTTGAAAGGCAAATTGCCTATAATGAATTTTTTCACATTCCTCGTCAGGACACACTCGTTAGTTGGCAGCGCATTTGGAGTGAAGATGAGTTCGGTCGCTGGTTACACACGATTATCCCTAAGGTTTCGACGAAAGCTTGGTTTAAGGGATTGAATGTAGGTCGTGATTTCATTCGCGTGATATCTCGGCTCATGTCCAATCACTACAACCTAAACGCGCATCTCTATCGCATTGGGCTCGCAGCAAACAATCTTTGTGATTGTGGCGATGGCTACCACGACATCGAGCATATTGTCTGGTCATGTATCCGGTTCCATGCTGCTCGCTCTCAGCTCTCTAGAGCACTGAGAGCAAAAGGCAGACAATCGGATATCCCCGTCCGGGATATCTTAGGTAGCCGTGATCCTGATCTTCTGCTTCATCTATACCTGTTCCTCAGAAACGCCGATGTCAACGTTTAATGATGTTTCCTTCGTTGTGTCCCTGTTTCATATCCCTCCTATCCGATCTATAAACTTTTACATAGTCGCGGCAATACATACACACACTCTTTACAGATACACGGGCCAAAGGTTGTGCAGTCCACTGATGATTCAACAAGAGCCAAAGATTGTACCGCTCATGACAACTCTACACGAGCTGATGATTGCGCCGGCTAGTGACCATTCTATCCTGGATTCCTCGAGTCGAGAAGACGCACCACGCTAGATATGGGGTACAGACTAGGGGGGCGTTGCTGATTAATGGTCAGCTGCATCCCAATAGGAAGTATCCCGTGTCGGGCACACGTACAGAGCATTGGAGGCAGCAACATCCCAATTACGAGAACACTTGTAATACTAACCTCGAGCCGACCGCGAGTAATCGGTTACATATTACTAACATAGATAATAAGAAAAACTGTCAAAATATTGAACTCCGGCCCCGTCAGGCTAACGCCATATGAGCCTTGATAAAAATATATATTTTGGAAAAAAAAACAGTGTCTCATTACTCAAAATGATACCCTTTATCGAAATTAAATTGATTTTTGGATACAATAGAGCCTTCTTTTACATTTGACTACAATCAAATTGATTTACAAATACATATTCATGGTGAAAAACTGAAAATATGTTAAATCACTTTTGTCTCAAATTCCGAACACCAAAACGCATTTTTTTTTCGAAAAATCATAACTTTTGAACTACTGGTCCGATTCATATAATCGATATATTAAATCAAGGTCAATTAGCTAGTCTTTTTTTGGAAAAATGTTATACTTCAAAAAAATGGATTTTGCTTCCGTAATAATCGATTGTATTTGTTTTTCATAGTTTACATGGTTTCGGGACCAAGGGCGCTATATTGGTATCGATACCTGCAAATGTTAAAATGTTAAAAAGAAGTGTATAACCCAAAGAATGGCAAGGTTTTGATTATAAAATTATTTATAACATTAAAGTTCAGTAAATACACATTCAAAAATAAAGTGTTCGCTATTTGAATCATGCGTAAAAACTTAATTCATATTCCGAACACCAATTTTAATGAAGATTTCTATATAAAATATAGTTCTTTTCATCCATTTATTGTAGATTCTTACCATTTCCAGCACTTAACATGAAAACAACAAACAAAATAGTTGAAAAAACTACAAAAACTGTAAAAATAATAATGCTTGTTTTTTACAGAATTTGCTAACGCAAACATTTTATCATTGGTTTTGACTGTCACTTTTTTGCAAATGCTTAATATTATAAATTATAGGCTATATCGATACCTGTAAATGATGTTAAAATAAAGGCTGTAACCCAAAGAATGTCAGGGTTTTGATTATTCAGTTATTTATAACATTAAAAGCCAGTAAATTTACATTTGAAAATTAAGTGCTCGGAATTTGAATCATGCGTAGAAGCTTGGTTTCATTTGCCTGGTTAATTTCCGAGTAATGCAGAAAGTTTTTTAATTTGTATGGCATCTGGTATCTTCCCGCAAGTGTGATCTTTTTTATTGAATCTTATTGGCTTCAATTTAATATGTCGATCATCTAAATCACTTCAGTAGTTCAAATGTTATGAATTTTTGCAAAAAATCTTTTTTGGATAAAAGGGGAAAAATGCTTTTTCGGACCATCGGTTAACTTTGAAAAATCGTATTTCAAAAACGAAAAAATCATCTCTGATATCGAGATATATCATGTAAGAATTCCTACCCTTTCATTTCTACGATTTTACGAAAATAAAACCCATTTTATCTGCAAGTTTAATATTTTTTAAAAAAAAGCTCATTGGCTTCAATTTGATATGTCGATTATCTAAATCGGTTCAGTGGCTCAAAAGTTATCAAATTTTGAGAAAAAAAAATCATTTTTGGGATAATGTGGAAAATTTGGAAATAGGCACCCCAATAAAAAAAATAAAAAAATACTAGTCTAATATTTCTCAATAATGAACCAAATTACCACTTTTCTCCAAAATCTGAGAACCACTATATCGCTTTGGTATGGAATGGCTGATCTAATATACTGAATTTTGTATTGCCTAAATTATTGATTGAATGAAACAATTTTCGAATTCAATTGAATTCGACATATTTCCTTTGTAAGTAAAGAATATGAAAAAAAAGCCATGTAATGTTACGTATCTTGCTTTTGATGGCTGTGTTAGGAAATACATTTCGATGAAAACGAAACTTCCCCCAACATGAAATTCCTAATTCCCCAGGTTCCTTGGTTTTGAAGTCTGTGATGAGGAAACCGTAAATCAGAGCAATCAAAACGTGGCAGTTAGGGCGTTTAGATAGCACTTAACAATTTCAGTTATTCAATTGCTAATCTCAGGAAAAATAACATTTCATTAATTGTGATAGATGCGTAGAAATATTTTCAATCAAGTCATGCAAACATCTTCCGATCTATTAGAAAATGTTCGAGTTCGAAATTTTTCATTTTTTCCTGCAGGATCTGTCTTTAGGTTATCATCTTACCGCCATATATTCCGGTTAGACGTAGTCCCAATTATTAACTTTTAAGTTTTAAGTTTAATAATTCGCCTCTGATATTGTGCAAAAACTCTCGACGTGGACTGAATGGAAAGCACAGCAAGAACAATCCGGTGCTCAACGTGTTAACTAAGCGGTCGTGTCTCGAACACAACCATCAAACTTTTTTCAACCGTTGACTATTGAAAATAGACAGCACTGATAATTAATGATTCCGGAATATTGCTACCCATTTAACTCTGACAAAGACGCATAAAACGAATAGTGTGTACATCTACTCAATAGTTTCCAAGACACCTACTGTGTTGATATTTAGAAACAAACACAGAAAGTTTAATACTTTTTTTTATGACGGAATGTCTTATTGAATATCAATAACCGAAACAACTTCACATGCTGTACTTGTCGCCATTTATTAAGGTCACCAAAAATTATGAGGAAATCATTACGTAGGAAATGAAAAAAAGCCATCAAGTTAAATATAAAATTGTATCAAACAACATCGCAACCGAAAACCGAATCCTCTGTTTTGAATTTCAATTATTTTTATATTGAACTAATGAGTGTGATTACGACAAAATAGGGGAATCCGGGGTAAGAGTGCCATACGGGGCAAGAGTGCCCATCTGATTAATTTGCCTATTTCCATCTTTAACAATTATTTAACTACAGAACTTTGTTTTGAGCTTGAGCTTGGGTAGACTGTACAATTCGTAGTTGCTCTCCGTGATTGACCTGAACCAACCAAATTGCACAAAGAACACACAGAATGACGCTTGGGACTAGCAAATCATTCTCGTTGTGCAATTTTCGGTGATTCGAGCTTTAAATGGTCAATAACGACGCCGGCCACGTCCTTACAGTCACCAGGGGAAGGGAAGGAATGTTAGTATGATATTCGCCGCCCAAAGGCCAGAAGGGTCGCCTCTATAGCGTGATTCCCTAGCGTTTATCATGGGAGGGATAGTTGTTAGTGGGAGAGGTTAAGAAAAATCAGGATTCACTTTGGTATGTGATGTGATTCTAAAAACGTGAACTCTCAACTATTCGTCGAAATGAGATTTGAAGAAAATATACATTCTAATCGGACCGGTCATGCATTTCGTTATTCGTCGTGCGTTGTACATAGATATTTTTCTTGACCTGAGAAGGTAATGAAAAACACCTTTGAAAACTCTCGATCTATATATTTTTATTCAATCGCGGAGACCAGGGGTAATTTTTTCAAACTGAGAAGGTCGCTAGGAAACCCTTTTAGTATTTCTCTAATCGACGATATATTCTCAACCTGAGAAGATCAACGAGAAATTTCTTTTAAACTCGCTTAAACTGACTATGTATTTCGGTTTTCGTCATTTGTGTTATCTTTCAAAATATTATTCAATCGTGACGACCGAGGTTATTTTTTAAACCTATATTTTGTGATTCATTACTCGCAATATGTTTTAAAATTATTTAAACGCAGTGGCTGAGATTATCTCTGGTCAACCTGAGAAGATCACCGGCTATTTCGAACGTCAAATCTTTGCGAAAACTGAGGAAGTTACCGAGAAAATTCCTCAAAACCAGCCATCTTGGTTCGATATTCAATTATTGATGCGCGTAAATTTTATTAATTCCAAATCGCGGCGACAGAGGGTTATCTTTGGGAAACCTGAGAAGGTAACCAAGAGAGCTGCTCTAAAATCAATCGATGTTATATTTCGTTAACCATCAAACAATCGCGACGAAGGAATAATTTTAAAGAATCAAATAATTATAAGATTAATTAATTTAAAAATAAAAAATCAAGGCATAATAGAAATAGAGGATTAAAGAATTAAACAAAACACATGAATTCGATAATTATTTAAAGAATTGGATAGTCAAAAAGTTAAAGCTCAAAACTACTCTACATTCAAACGCACTAAGCGTTCCAGGTTCTATATGGCGTCAAACATATACTACAGACAAATGAAATCAAACACAGAAGGCTATCAAGTTAACATGTTATATCCTACAGATAATAATAATACAAATAATACAATAATTACAATTTTACAGTGTCTCCAGCAGAAACACTGTTAAGGAAGTTTGGGATCTGAAAACTGGAATACAAAAACAGAAACTTGAATATGAACAACAAAGTTTGCATTATTTAATCTTATTCAAAATGAAAACATCTGAAAAAAAATCATAATGTGATCTACGAACTGAGATATATACGCAAATCAAAATAAGATAACAAAAACACAATACAGCAAAGTAAGGACCCGATGTTTTCAAATTTGCACCACCTTCAGATAATAATCTAAGTACAAAGCAATATCAGAAAAATTTACAGGGCTATCTCATAAGGGAAATCATTCAAATTTCTTGTGAGAGGCGAATGAACTCTAGGAGTTTAAAGCCTCTATAATTCAACAACGAACGCACGAACGAAAACTTCTTGCGTGAGGAAAGACAAATGCAGAAGTAGCGACTAGAGATGGGCAAACCGTTCACGAACGGTACGAACGAACTAGTTCGCCGAAAAGAGTGAACGAACGGTCGTTCTTTTTCAAAGAACGGTAGTTCTCCCCACGAACTGATTGCGAGCGAACGGTTTGTGAACGAACTGATTCCGAAAGAACGGTTTGCGAGTGAACTGTTTGAGAGTGAACTGATGGAGAGTGAACTGCTTGTGAACGAACTGGTTCAGAACGAACTGTTTGCGAGTGAACTGTATGGGAAAGAACTGATTGAGAGTGAACTGTTTGGGAACGAACTGTTTGAGAACGAAGTGTTTGCGGGCGAACTGTTTGCGAACGAACTAGTGCAGCTGAACTGATTTGCGCTGGACGGAATGAACAAATATAACGAGAACGCTTGTAAGGAAAATAAAACGATATTGTCATGATGAGCAAAATGCATCTAACGCAGGGTTTATTTTGTTAATGTATATTCAATTTTGTGTTAAAAATTAAATTAGATTTTCGTAGTTTTAAAAGCAAAAATATATATTTTCAATTACATGTATTCTTTCAATTCCGCCTAACATTCATATATTTCGTGATTATCAGAAAAAAATCTGGGGGAAGCTGGGGCGATTCATGGATTAGGTAAACATAAAATTTTATAGTGAGGGCATGTTGAGAAAAAAGTTTTTTCGTGGCTTTCAATTCATTGATTGGCCTATTGCGTGTACGTGTTATTGTGATTGTTTGTATGATTGATTGTTAGTGAAAATCGCTGTTGATTTTTTTCCCTGAATGAACATTATGAAATATGTAATCTTACATGGAACCAGTGTGTTGTCCAAAAAGAGAATATGAAAAATTGCACATATTTTGTGCGGATCAAATTATTACATAAATACCATACGTACACTATCCAATCCAACGATATCAATTAATAGCTGTCTATTGATGTTGGGTTCCAGCCAACATTCTATGTTGTTCTTAATACCGCTGAACGAAAGAACGGTTCAAAAGAACTGATTCACGTAGATGAACGGTTCACTCACTAACCGTTCATCAAAGTGAACTGTTTTGCCCATCTCTAGTAGCGACCGTCAATACAACCTTTATTCCACCGCTCACTCTCATTAAAATTCCCCTCACGGCCATAGATGCACTACTCTCACTACGATAATCCCGCTCGCTGTTACACATAGACACTCTACCAGCACTCCACTATTATCGCACCGTTTTCTTTCTCTGCTCTACTTTTATCTCTCTTTCGAGAGAATCTAAATCAAAAGCTACTTTCTCACGGCAAAAACGTGACGGAGGCGAATGATTTTGCATTTCATATGCACACTTCTATATTTACCACAAATATCATATTTTCGCTATTTAACTAAAACTTTACATTAATTTAAAATATCATTCACATGGTAGTTTGTCTGGATCGATTCGACTAAGCCATGTGAATTGTGCGCCACAATATCGTACACACGCGGAATCAGCTGACAGCGGGGCTCAAAATTGAGCAGCTTGTGGATGAGCGGCAATCTATTTAACTACAGAACTTTGTTTTATACAGATACTGCATATATCGCACATATTATCAGCCAGAACCATAAATATTTTTTATTGGAAAACAGATAAATACTAACTGAGCTTCTTACAACTGCAATCTATATAAGACCACACAGGCGCAAATTAACGAAATACCCTAAGTTTCTATACGTTTGCATGACTCCGCCCATAAATACAAATAGAATAATCATTTTTCTTCAACTTACTGTATGAACTAATTTAAATCGTACACATTTATTTCAATAGAAAATAAATTTGTTATCTCTTAACTTCCGGGGCAAAAGGAGCCATTATTACCGGGGTAAAAATGCCATAGTCGTAACCTCGAATTCGATCTGTCAAACGCAAATAGTGTAATTGTGGTTGTGTTTATTGTGGTCATGGTTTGTAAATATGAACGGATTTCGTTCCGAAACCAGTGGCAGATGGAAACTATGGTTATTGCCGTACATTCTGTAAATCATGGAGACGAACTGCGGAGGAATATAGTTTGCCCAGAAGAACATTGGCCAAATATGTGCAGAAGTTAGGCCGTTTTAAAACTGTGTTTTCTAAACAACAGGAGGAGCAACTCGTGAGTCACATCCTTAATATGCAGAAGTTATTTTATGGGCTGACAATACACGACATCCGGAACCTAGGGTATAAAATCGCAGAGTGAAATAATTTAGATCACTCTTTCGACAAAACATCCAAATTGGCCGGAGAAGATTGGCTTACCAGTTTTCGTGAACGCCACCAGAACTTGAGTTTGCATTCTTTGGAACCACCGTGAATTTCACAGCGCTTTTTGACGTAGGACTACGTCTTTCATTTCTATACTGGGGTGTAAAATTATAGTTTCGAAAACGAAAGCGTTACGCCGGACACCGAGATTTTGGGCGTTAATAGCTTTTAAACAACTGAACGAAATGGTATGATACATACTTCATTCGAAAGATAAAATGTCTACGCGTTATATACTTGTTACTTTTTCATCCAAAAACTTGTTTCAATAGCCTTAAAATTGCGTTCAAAACAGGCTATTGAAATCACCAATCGGTATATAAGCGAGCGCCGCTCGTAAACCCACTCAGTTATAATTGAACAGCGATTGGAGCATGTTGTCGCTGTTGTGGTGAAGCTCTTCGTTTATCATGAAAGCGCGGATGAACGGGGTCACCAAGAGCCTGTTTGTGCACCTTAGGCCAGAAGAGAATCCATCAGGAGGAGAGTGGATCCCCGGGAAGAGATCAGAGCAGCCGCCACACACACACACACACATAGACGCGCGGAACTCTTCGTTTGGGTGCCATTCAGCATCGAGAAAATTCCGGAAAGATTCAATCGTTGCTGAAAAATAATCTGCCAGTTCCCCTTGGAACTGAAAGAAAGAAGTGATCCTTGCTGCAAAATAATCTGCCAGTTCCCCTTGGAATTGAAAATTACATTCAAGCGAAAGAGTTTATTTTAACGTTTTCTGTCCATATAATACTGCAACCAAATACATTTGGATTTGTGATTTTTCAATCGAGTGCAATTAACAGGTGGTTATCGAGTTAGCATTACCCACTGGTGGTGGACTTCAGGAAGAATCCGGTAAGATACCACTGCTGCAAAATAATTTGCCAGTTCCCCTTGGCATTCAAAATAACATGCAAGCGAAAGAGTTCATTTTAATGTTTTCTAACCATATAACACTGCGACCAAATACATTTGGTTCTGTGATTTTTCAATCAAGTGCAGTTAGCAGGGAAGCTTCTGAAGATTATTCTTCCCCATCAGTAGGATATTTTCGTATCCAATATTAGATGCATAAAACCTTGTACCTCCAACGTAACACTCTCGTTTTCGAAGTCCCCCAAATATTCATTTATTCATTCATTCAGAATGGATTCAGATTCAACAACACTAAATCAACGATAGTCCTACGTCACCATTGCGGTTATACCATAGATATAACCCACTCCCTGTTTTTCATCAAAAAATATATTTTTATAAGATTGGCACTCTTGCCCCATACTGGAAAAATACAAGCCAAAAACATCATTTTTGTAAATGAAACATTTTCATAGTAAACATAACTTTTGAACAATTCGATGCATAGCTATACCTAAATAGGAGTATAAATGAACAAACCAGCACAAACAATGGAAAAAATATATAACAAAAGAGCATTCAAATACGCGTATTAGCTTAAGGTGGCACTCTTCCCCGGGTTCCCCTAACATCTTACTTCGTGGTGGTGGCCGATTATGCATGAGTCGAGCTACCCTTCCTTTACACTTCACAAAGCAGCACTGTTTCACTTGAAGCCAAAACGACGCGAACTGTCTCCGATATGCTTCTGTAGCGACAAAACCGATATCAATTATGTTTTTATTCCTACTCTCATTTCTGCAGACTTACGAAATGTCCAATAAGTTGGTGTTTGGAGTAATTTTATCTCTTGTTTGTATTCTTGCTGAGCTGAATAGTCTAACCAGAAGCCGAAATGGATTTTATCTTATTTATACAAAGCTTGTTTCAGAATAAACAAAATAGTTTTTTTTCCGAAATAGCACATTGGCACTGCTGTTTGCAACCGTCCATGAGTTGGAAAAGTACATCTTTCACTGGTGGTTACAATAGAATCGTCATACTCAACAGACGAATTTATTACAAATTTTCGATAGACAAGCAATCGCAACAAACTTATTTGACCAGTGTAAGCGTTTGCATAGAAAGTTGTTCGGAAATGGAAAAATAACTTATCGTAGGCTCTTTGTTCAATTTTATTTACTACACTGTTGCAACAAATACAGTGTCACTTATAAGGATATAAATCGAATTCTCATCGTTCGTTGTTCACGGGAGGCCAACCTCAGTTTGAGATACTCCTTTCCAATTCAGGCTAGCATCACTTAGAAGCCACACTATAATGTACGTTATCTTGAGTATACATCACAGCAAATATGTGTCTCCTCATCACGGTCAAAAAAACAGCATGGAGACCGAACAATATGCGCATGAATTATAGGGCCCTATTATAGAAATCGAATCGAGGATTCGATACAATCACTATCACTATCACACCGAGTAAAATCTGGAATTATAGAAATCGAGGAAAACAGCTCGATTCGTTACTCTGCTCGAATGTCAGTGGCCATGCTGAAATATTTTGAAAAGAGTTTGAAATGTTTCACAAAGCACTATAGAAAGGATGCCAAATCTTTTTTTGAGACATCTGCTACAAAAATTATAAATATCTATATTTTCAAAAGTGTTAATATGGTTATGTTTTGGAGAAAACTGGTATTCCCTCAACGAATGAAGCTTAATGTGCCTAATGCATTCATGGATGTGTATTAAAAACGACATCATGGAACAATTTGCTTTACAAAAAAGACGGGTGGGTAATGTCGGGGACATAACCGGAGTGACGTAGGACTATACAAAGGGGACAGCTTTTGTTAAATATATATTTCAAATATATTGTTTTATTTTCTTCTCCTACGTGAATACCTACATATCTACCTGAAAAATGGATTAGTTTTCTGTTTAATCACTCGATATCCCCATCTTGTTCGGTTAAACCTTCCTGTTTAGCTTTTGCGTTTGCCACTCGCCACAGCTTTCACAGTTGGAAAATTTCTTCCCATCCAGCTTGTGACATGTTGGTCAGTAAATTAAATTTAATGGCACGTCGCATTACCACCACTCAGTATCGGATTGGAGGTAATTTTAACCTGTAATTGAACATTTCCGATGACAGTGGTACAGTGTCGACTTTCAATGTGGGGTCATAATTTGGACCCCGAACTCTATGTTTACAAAAATGTCGCGTTACAGATCCATCCAATTAGCTCAATGTCGAGCTAAATATAAATTACTGTACTTTCAATCTAGAAGCAAATTAAGAATTGGTGAAAATTGGATAATCGGGAAAGTCCCCAACCATCAATAAGCTCAGAACAACTGCCAAATTCACATACTCATCATATCCTGACAAACAAATTATAAAAAAATCAATTTGTGTTTTATTATTATTTTGGATATTATTTTAGAATGCATTGAACTGTATTCCGTAAACTCTTTTTTGAAAGGTTTAATGGCCCTGATAAGCGCCGTGTTTTATGGAATGGTTCCAATTTAGAAAACTTAGTACTCGTGGTTTTGAAAAAAACCATTTCGAACGCCCTCGATGCCGCCTTGTTCTGGATTTGCCACCAAAGCAGTTTGTATAAAGAACAAACTTTTTTCTTCTGCTACTTGATGCCGTTTTGCGATTGCGTTTGCCACTCGCCACTCGCTGCAACTGCCTATTGTCTTGATGTCCACCGAACCGAATGTGTTCTGTTCCGAATGCAGGTTTTCTTATCGTCGCGAGCAGCTTTGCCAGCTAACTCGATCACTTCGGCGGCCGAAGCTATATAACGCCGGCTAGGTGGACTGGTACACTGGTACTAACGCGCTCGGCCTAGCTACCCTTGCGGAGAACTCCAGATCAACACGGTTCGAGCGGGATTTTGCCTTTCCCTTCACTTTTCCTCCTTTACCATGTCCAGGCATGGCTGCTTGGGTTGGTTTGTTGATGTGTTGTGATGCGAACCGATGTGGTGTACGGTTTGGATGAGAATGATCGTTACGGCAGCGGAGCGGGGATTTTTAAGCTGACTGGCTGGCTCGAGAATTACGCATGTGTGAGACTGCGACCAATGTTTCCCTCATTTTTTTCTTTTTCCTTTCCAATCGTGCTTCATTCTATTTTGCTGCTGCTCTGGTTGCCCGTTTTGGTCGGTACGATTTGAGGAGCACAAAATGGACCAATCAAAAATGGGCACATAGTGTATTTGGACAATGCTTGATATTTCACAATTATTCAATTATTTATCTCAAGAAAAATGAAATGTTATTCGTTATGATAGATGCGTAGATATATTTCCTATCAATTGATGCAAAAACCTTTGCGATCTATTGAGAAATGCTCGAGTTATAAGCGTTCCAAATCTTGCATTTTTTCCTACTTGTTCAGTGCCTAGATTTCCATTTCACCCCCTATATTTTCCGGTTAGACGTAGTCCTACGTCAAAAATATAATTATTAGAAAATGTACTTTTTCATGTATTTTCACAACTGCAATCTATGGAATTCCGTAAGGAGTCACGCATGAATTTCACTTTTCTTGACAAAATATTTGTTTTTGCATGTGATTCTTTTTTAGCGTCGATTTCTTGTTGTAGCGGCGTCAATAGCTTCATTGTATTGGGCCACCACCTATGACCCTAAATTCTCGCTTGTTGTGTGCTAGTGTTTTATTTACCTTTCACCTCATGTCAATCCAAATCTGTAATTTAAAAAACCATTATTGTTTTGCAAGACATTTTAGCTTTAGCATATGGTATATTTTTTTTTTTTATTAAATCGTTTATTTTTACAGGCTCAGTTACATAAGTTTAAAGGAGCCAAACTCCTATCTGTATTGTTACAAGTATATATATTCATTTTTCATTAATTCTAGTGTTAATGAAGTAGAGAACCGATTACTCGCGGTTTGCTCGAGTTTAGAAGGGTGACATTTTTTTCAGGAAAAGGAAGGGATATAAGGATATGTTGACAATGTTCACACTCACATTCGCACTCACATTCATCATACTCAATTCTTAAGCCTATCTTACATCTAACATGTATTTACATTTCACCTTATTCTATTGTTAGTAAGAAGGGATTTAATTTCTCGCGAAGGAAAAGGAAAAGGAAAATATAAGGATATAAGGACAATCACACACGAAGATCGATAGCTTTTAGGAAGACATATATTTGGGACATGTAATCAAGGTCTAACCGAGCCAACACATCTCTCACCGGCACATTGGGCTGTCTTCCTCTGGCCCGAAGAGAGTTTTCTAAATTCGATCTGGCAACAAGATACACCTCGCACGACCAAACAACGTGTTCGATGTCGTGGTAACCTTGGCCACAAGCACAGATATTGCCATCGGCAAGATTAAAACGAAAGAGTAGCGCGTCTAACGAACAGTGATTGGACATGAGTCGAGAGAAGGTGCGAATAAAGTCCCGACTCAAGTCCAGACTTTTGAACCATGGTTTGAGGCTAACCTTAGGGATAATCGAGTGAAGCCACCGGCCCAATTCATCTTCGTTCCACTTACGTTGCCATTTAACGATGGTATTTTTACGGACTAAAGAATAAAATTCATTGAAGGCGATTTGACGCTGATAAATATCGCCTTCAATTGCACCTACCTTTGCCAATGAGTCAGCCCTCTCATTACCCGGAATTGAGCAATGTGAGGGGACCCAGACAAAGGTAATGACATAACAGCGTCTGGTTAAAGCACTCAAATTTTCTCGTATTCTCTCAAGGAAGTACGGCGAGTGCTTTTCCGGCCTCACTGAACGGATAGCTTCGACAGAGCTAAGACTATCCGTTACAATGTAATAGTGTTCAACAGGTCGTGAGGCGACGCTGTCCAGCGCCCAATGTATCGCTGCCAATTCAGCAATATACACTGAGCAAGGATTCTGAAGACTGTGGGAGGTGCTAAAAAATTCGTTGAACACTCCAAATCCTGTGGACTCATTCATAGAGGACCCATCAGTAAAGTACATATTATCACAATTGATACGCCCATATTTTGCATTGAAGATCGTAGGAACGATCCCCGATCGATGATAATCTGGAATTCCATGGATTTTCTCCTTCATGAACAGATCAAAATGTACAGAGGAATTGATGTAGTCAGGAAAACAAACACGGTTGGGAATATACGAAGAAGGATCAACCTGCATGGAGATGAATTCATGATATGAAGTCATGAATCCAGAATGAAAATTTAGCCCGATCAGCTGCTCAAAATTTCCGATCACCAATGGGTTCATGACCTTACACCGGATGAAGAACCGAAGAGATAATAAATTGAAGCGATCTTTTAGTGGGAGTAGGCCTGCCAAAACCTCGAGACTCATGGTATGCGTTGAGGGCATACATCCCAACGCGATACGGAGGCAAAGATACTGAATTCGCTCGAGTTTAATGAGGTGTGTTTTGGCAGCTGATTGAAAACAGAAACTGCCATACTCCATCACTGAGAGAATAGTTGTTCGATACAACATTATAAGATCTTCTGGATGGGCTCCCCACCAGGTGCCGGTAATTGTACGGAGAAAGTTTATTCTTTGTTGGCATTTTTTACTCAGATACCTAATATGGGCCCCCCAAGTACATTTGGAGTCGAACCAGACCCCAAGATACTTGAATGACATAGCATGAGTGATTGGTTTACCCAAAAGTTGAAGCTTTGGTTTTGCTGGTCTATGCTTCCTAGAAAAAACCACCATCTCTGTTTTCTCCGTGGAGAATTCGATCCCTAGCCCAATGGCCCAGGTTGAAAAATTGTTCAATGTATCTTGTAAGGGTTCTTGCAGGTCGGATTCTTTTGATCCTACGACAGACACTACTCCATCATCTGCAAGTTGTCTTAAGCTGCAATTTTGTGTAAGGCAATTGTCAATGTCGCTTACATAGAAGTTGTACAAAAGGGGGCTTAAACATGAGCCCTGAGGGAGGCCCATGTAAGAGACCCGACTTACTGCCGAATCTCCATGAGAAAAATTCAAATGTTTCTCACAAAGCAAGTTATATAACATATTATTCAATAGAGGCGGTAGACCCCGAGAGTGTAATTTGTCTGACAAAACCTCTATTGAAACAGAATCAAATGCCCCTTTTATGTCCAAGAATACTGAAGCCATTTGTTTTTTTTCGGCGTAAGCCATTTGAATTTCTGAAGAAAGCAACGCAAGACAATCATTCGTCCCCTTGCCCCTGCGGAACCCATATTGTGTATCTGAGAGTAAGCCATTCGTTTCAACCCAACGATCAAGGCGAAACAAGATCATTTTCTCCAACAATTTCCGTATACAAGACAGCATTGCTATTGGGCGGTACGAATTGAAGTCGGACGCGGGTTTTCCGGGTTTTTGAATAGCTATAATTCGCACTTGTCTCCAATCATCTGGAACAACATTATGCTCCAGAAACTGATTGAATAAATTCAACAAGCGATGTTTCGCCACATCAGGGAGGTTTTTCAGCAAGTTGAACTTAATTCTATCTGTTCCTGGAGCCGAATTGTTACAAGAAAGGAGAGCAAGAGAGAATTCTACCATCGAAAACTCGGAATCAAGATCGCACCTATCTTGTGGTATATCTCGAACAATTTTTTGCACAGGAACGGAATCGGGACAAACTTTCCGTGCAAATTTAAAAATCCATCGATGTGAATATTCTTCGCTTTCATTCGATGAAGAGCGATTTCTCATGTTTCGAGCCACTTTCCATAATTTTTTCATTGACGTTTCTCGTGACAAACCTCCCACGAAAGTTCGCCAATAAGCACGCTTTTTCCCTTTGATCAAGTTTTTAAATTGATTTTCAAGGTCCAAATACGTTTGAAAATTCTCAATGGTTCCACGTTTTCGAAAAGCTTTAAATGCGTTCGATTTATCCTGATAAAGCTTGGAACATTGGCTATCCCACCATGGATTGGGAGGCCTTCGACGAATAGTGGAGCCTGGGATGGGTTTCGTTTGAGCGCGAACCGCGCTGTCATATATCAAACGAGAAATGAAGTTATACTCCTCCAATGGAGGCAAACCATCTCTGGAATTGATGGCTAGAGCAATCGCGTCCGCATATTTTTTCCAGTCAATGTGTCTTGTGAGGTCATATGCCATGTTTATAGATTCAGAAGAATTCGACCCAATGGTGATGGAAATTTTGATTGGCAAGTGATCACTACCGTTGGGGTCCTGGATTACATTCCACTTGCAATCTAACGATAGTGAATTCGAGCAAAGCGAGAGGTCAAGAGCACTTGGGTTAGCAGGAGGTTTAGGTACACGTGTTGTTTCCCCAGTATTCAAAACGGTCATATTGAAGCTGTTACAAAGGTCATATATCAACGATGAACGATTGTCGTCGTACTGTTCCCCCCAGGCAGTTCCGTGAGAGTTGAAGTCTCCCAAGATCAATCGTGGCTCGGGAAGGAGTGAGCACATGTCAACAAGTTGCTTGCGGCTAACCGCAGCTCTCGGAGGCCAATACAAACTGACAATACAGAGGTCTTTGCCTCTGATGTTTGCATGACAAGCAACAACTTCGATCCCTCCAATAGGTGGAAGTTCAATTCTAAAAAATGGGTGGCACTTATTAATCCCCAATAGTACCCCTCCGTATCTGTCATCGCGGTCCAAGCGTATTATATTAAAATCGTGGAAAGAGAGATCATTTTGAGAAGAGAGCCAGGTTTCGGACAGAGCAAAAACATCACAATTGAATTTATGAATTAGAAATTTGAAAGTATCCAATTTAGGGATAAGACTACGACAATTCCACTGTAAAACAGTGATATCTCCGACCTCTCTATTTAAATTAGACATCAAGAGAGATAATCATTGCAAGAAGGGGCCATGTTTGCATCAATTGCTGCAAAATTGTCTTTAACACTGGAAGCATTGAGATGACAATGGTTCTGATGGAGTCGGAAACGTTAAAACACGTGAAGATTTGATCCATAAGGTCAGTCAACTTTATAAATCCCGATTGGGAAGTTGAACTAGACGGAAAAACAGGGACAGTTGGGGTTTTTGATGTCCCCTCGAGTGCTGGGCCATTCGAAGGTGAATTATTCCCACGGAAACCAGGAGGAACCTGATTTTGCTTGTCCGCTGCACTCGATTTTTTAGACATGCTAACAGGGGGTATAACCGGTGGGGCTTGTCCTTGAACTTTGGGAGTGGTCACATTTTTGCGCCGGGGATTCCCTTGGAAAATGAACGGTGTGCCCCCGTTAGCTGTGTCCGCTTCCATTTCGTCAACGGGCAACGTGGCGAAGACATTTTGAGTGTTGATTGATTGTTGTTGGGCAAGTGGAGAAGCGCCCTTTAAAATATCCGCAAAAGTGCGTTTTGAGCGTTCCTTCAAAGAGCGCTTCTGTTTCTCCCAGCGACTCTTGTAAGTTTCACAAGCTGAGAGCACGTGTGGGGATCCCCCGCAATATGGACACTTATGCTCAGTCGCACTGCAGGATTCCCCCACATGTTGCTCTCCGCAAGTTGCACAGCGCTCCTTGTTGGCACAATAATCTGAAGTGTGACCAACTGACTTGCATTTGTTGCAAGTCATGGGCTTTGGCACGAAGAGTCGCACAGGCAGTCTCAATTTGTCCACCATGACGTAGTCAGGGAGGGCCGAACCAGCAAAAGTTACTCGAAACGAGTCTGACGGCGTGAATTTCGTTTTTCCCTCTTCTTGGGATACTTTACCTAGTTGGCGACTGTCCAAAATTTTAACGCCCACCAAAGGGAGTCTTTTGAATTTACCAACTCCTTCTTTTATCAATTGGCACGTCAGACCCGTTTCAGTTACCACCCCCGAGATTTCTACGTCATGGGAGGGCACGTAGACACGATACTCTAGGGTGAACCTCTCGTCGATCACAATTGCATTTGCGTGTTTCCGATCACTCACGACAACACGCAGTTTGTTCGGCCTAACCTTAGAGATTTCGACCACGGAGGAATAAAATCTTGCCAGATCTTTCGAAACCTGAATGACATTAATAGATTTTCCTTTAGGTTTGGGCCGGAAAAAAACAACCCATGGACCAGCTCCAGGTGCATCGTCTGGATAGACCTTGACACGAGGAGAGGAAACAACTGAGGGGGAGGACGAGGTCGATTGTTGAGCGGGAGTGGGATCAGTAGGACTGGGAGGCAAGTTCGGGAGTTGAACGGAAGCGGGAGATGGAGGGGGCGAAGAGGAAAAGTTTGCCAATTTTCTTGAGGGGGGCTTGTTGAGGCTAATTAACTCTTTCTCTGAAGAGACATCTTCTGAGGGGGGAACGCGTTTGAGCGACTTCCCAGCCCCCGTTGTAGCTAGTGAGGAGGAAACAGTAGTTTCAATCTCCATTTCAACTTGACCTTCTGCCATTACGGCAGATATGAAATAAAATAATTTTGAATTCTTCTATCTTCCTAAACCTAATATATATATATATTATACCTAAATCGCACACCAATGCGAATGAAATGAAACGGTGTCCCAATCGAACCGCGTGGCAATCGCTCGGTACAGCTGCAACGGTAAATCGCACCACCACACGATGATGGAATCGATGACGATGATAAAGCACACACAGCGATGATACGGCACACGCACCGCGCCCGCGGTGGAGAACTTCTTCCTCACGCTGGTTGTGATTGCTGCTCTTCTCACTCGCGCAATAAAGAGAACCCCGTTAGGGCGAAATAACTTCACCAGCCACTGATAACGGTATAATCTCCACTATATGATAGACGCGAACAAATTTGCGACCGATGTCTTCGGACTGCGCGAGCTGAATGCATATGGTATAGAAAGTTCGGTATAGTATAGCAATAAAAAAGAAAATTGCTGACAAAAGTAACACGTACTGATGTACGCTAGCAGGAATAAGCAATTTTTAGGTAGGAAATTCGGTTGATAGTAATGCAAAGAATACAATAAAATTTACTTATGAATTTATATGGATCGTAGAAGAAACACTTACTTTCTGCTATTCTAGGCTCCTCAATGAATTCCTTCCACTATTCCTTAACCGAGATTCTATTTTAACTGCCTCCACAAATACCTCTAGCAATGTTTACATTCGCTTTCATTGGTTCAACGATTGGTGATTTGTCTGTCCACTCATTTTCAGTCACTGAAATCTGCTCTGGAAGTAATTTTTGCATTCTAAATTATAACATGATTAATATAAATAATGCTGGATTGAACACCTTGTATAGACTATTCTGGCAGCACCGTAAAACAAATACTGATCAAAACAAACGAACATGTGTTGAAAATTGCATATATTTAAGCGTTTCTGAAATGTTTCCCAAAGGAAAATATCAAGGACGCAAACCAAAACAAAATAATTCTCTGAAGATATGCAACAAGTGAACCAAACAACTCGAAAAGTTCTGACACTTGCATCGATAGCTATCACTCGCTCGTTGCTATCGAATTGCTCGATTTCTATAATAGGGCCCATAATCGCCAATTGAATCAACGCCCATCGTTCTATCGGCTCATCAAAACCACGTATTGGCAATATCAGTGGTGCGTAAAATCTCGACCTGACGATTTTTCAAACAGATCCTGATAAACGATGCATAAACAGCTTATTAGAGTCGTAAACAGTCGACAGACAAGTGAGTCAGCAAATCACGCCCGAAACGTCCTTCCCGTTGCGCCTCCGTCAAGTATTTTCCACGGTTGGGACGCCCGGAGTCAATTAATGGGATTGCACATTTCGCCCGCGTAGCTTATTAGAAGCAATCGTAACGACTTTCGTAAGTCCAAATTTATAGCCTGCCGGGCCAAACTCCTCGTACATCTCGGTAGCGGCAGCCAAAAGAAAAACAGAAAATTTTCACGAAACACGAATTCAGCAGCGAGAATTTATCACTTTTAATGTGACATTACCTTCCATTGGCCACTGTGTGCAGCGAGTCTGAGGGAAAGTCTTACGGCAGGAAAAAAAACTTTGGTCTCTCCGTATTCGTTACGTGTCGTCGCTCCAAGCTAAAGAAACAGGTAAAAAAAAGGCAACGATTCGCCAAACCACCATTCCGTGCATCCCAGGAACGGCGGAGGTTGAAATATTTCAGAAGTGCGACATTCGTTGTGATAATTAAAATTAATTTTATGGAATGTTCTTTCACGGATCCAATTCATGTACACACCACACTCAAACGTACAAAAGGCGGGCGGAATATACTGAGAGACTGCAGGTGTAAAGTGCGGGCGGGGATGTTCTGAACCGGAAAATACCATTTCCATTTTTCCAGGTGCCCTCGGTAATGGTCTGTCGCGTAAAGCGAAACGAAACATGAAGGCGCCTTCAATTCATTAGCCTTTCCCAGTGCTTACAATTTTCGGAAGAAGCAGCAGCAGCAGAGGAGTTAGAATTGCATTTGCAGCCACGCTCGGTGGCGATTTTTTTTTCTCGCCGTTTTACGACACTTCTCGTATCACCTGCAGAAGATTTGGTCGATCCCGCTTGATAGCGTGTACCTGCTTTTTGCACTCGAAGCATGCATTCAATGTGGTATATATGAAATATCCAAATTATTTTTAAATTGCAAGGCTGATTTTACTTGTACAGAAGAACTTCGATATAACGTACACATTTTGAGCTTGGGTAGACTTTATAATTCGTAGTTGCTCTCCGTGATTGACCTGAGCCAACCAAATTGCACAAATAACACACAGAATGTCTCTTGGGACTAGCAAATCATTCTCGTTGTGCAATTTTCGGTGATTCGAGCTTTAAATGAGGTAAGTGATGTGATTATGTAAACGCGAACTACCTAAGTGGTCGAAGTGGTCGAACTATCAAAACGAAATTCTGAAAATCTTATATCTCAACAGGTAGCAGAGATCTTTAGGTATCCTGAGAAGGAAAACCTGTAACATTAATTAGATTTTTCATTTCTCGCACGTATTTTTTAATCGAAATCCAATTGCAACTGTGGGAAACCTGAGAAGGTAACCGAGAGAATTCCTCTACAATAAACTGACGATGTGTACTATATTAAGATATATTCCGCTATTCATCGTGCGTACGCTTTAAAAAAAAACTTGGGAAACCCGAGAAGGTAACCGAGAGAACTCATCTAGAAACAACCGTTTTCCATCATGATATAAATTAACACACCAAAGCTACTGCCATAGTTTCATACTGGTTCCATTTTGGTTAGATTTGATGAAGCTCTGCAAAAATACGGCCACACGGATCGCAACCACGAAAAGTAAACATCTACACAGAATTGTAAAGTGGCCGTGTTGCCAGTGACCGTCCGCCCACTCGAAATCGGGCACACCAATCGAACAAAATAGCCTGCTTCCCCTCGTCAGCCACCGTTCAATCAAACTATCGTATTCCGATTCAATATAACAGCAGTCAAGGCTACGTTAACAGTAAATCCGAGCTCACACGAAAGTTTGACTGCACAAATGACGAAAAGAAACAAAACACTCTGCGCGCCCAAAGTAGCGAGTCCGAGCCCAATGCACCCACACCAATACACAGCCGCATCCACCACCGCAGTACATAAGAGTATCCTATTGAAATTCAAACCGCTTAAAGAATTATTTTGAATTTATAATTTTTAGAATTCAGAATTTTAGAAGAATTTACTTTAATTTATATTAATTTCATGATAGTAGGATTTTAAAGTTTTAGAATTTAAAATTTTGGAAAATTTTGGTATTTAAGAATTCATGAATTTGAAAATTTTGAATCTTAGAAATCGATGCACACCTATATTGCAAATTTTACGTTGTTTCAATAGAATTTTTTACGAATATCAATAGAATAAAATTGTGTTGATATCAATACAATTATTATTTTTACGTTTAATGGGTCTATAATGTAAGTTTTAGCAACTTTAACATTGATTAAGCAAATTGTATTGCAGAGCTCGGAACACTGCCACGGCTGCCTATGCTTTCAAACGGAAAATCAAAATAGTAAACGGAAAAGTATTACATTCAATCAAAATACCTCGGTCAACGAAGAGAAGAGTTAAGGCTCTACAACGTGAATATGTGAAAACAAAACGATCAACGAAGGAAAAAAATTTAGGAATTATTAACATCGAGTTACTATGCGTATTGTTAATACCAAAAGATCTCCAATTCGCATGTGTTATAAATTTGCTCATGTTACGCTCGCGTATAATCAGTATTTTACTTCATATACAAATGCACCCTCTATATATATTTATATTTGCAATATCGTTCATACATTTTACTTTAGTATTGAATTGTTACTTTTTTCAAATGTATTCGAAGACTCGTGTCAATGAAGCGCCACACAGTCTGACAAGTGAATTGATCTATTTACGCGTGCTTTGCTCTTCTCTCACAAACGCTATTGCCCCATTTTTACACGTGGTTTTACCTATACTACTACAATGGCTTCCTTCCATCTTCACCTTAATATTACATTCTACTGTGTTATACGTTATACGCTTGGTATTAGGAGAGAAGTATGCTAAAAGAAACAGCATGCTAACTCTTTGTATAGGATACAATGTAGTGTATGAGAAAAAAAATCTGTATGAGATATTGATAAAATAAATCACTGATCAGCTACGTCCATTCATGTGATGATTCCTTTGGTGTGATACATTCACCACGAACACTGATACGATGGCATATCTCCATCAGATGAAGGTAAGCAAAATACATGAGTCGGAAAGAGAACACCACAACACCTAACCGAACGGGCGACGATTGAGAGCGTAACGAAAGGGATCGGGCTTTCACTAACACATACGACGCATAAAATGGCTTCATTTTAGCGTTTCACCTCGCCAATTTAGAATTATAAATATGAATAAATATTTGCGTAGAAAATTAAAGAAAATGTCACTGATTCCAGAGCTTGAGCTTGAGCTTGGGTAGACTGTACAATTCGTAGTTGCTCTCCGTGATTGACCTGAACCAACCAAGTTGCACAAAGAACACACAGAATGACGCTTGGGCTAGCAAATCATTCTCGTTGTGCAATTTTCGGTGATTCGAGCTTTAAATGGTCAATAACGACGCCGGCCACGTCCTTACAGTCACCAGGGGAAGGGAAGGAATGTTAGTATGATAGTCACCGCCTGAAGGCCAGAAGGGTCGCCTCTATAGCGTGGTTCCCTAGCGTTTATCGTATCGTGGGAGGGATAGCTGTTAGTGGGGAGAGGTATGAATCAGGATTCACTGAGGTAAGTGATGTGATTATGTAACTATTATTCTAATCTATTATTCTCACATACTTTTTGTAAATTTTTAATCTTGACAACTGTAGGAAACCTGATAAGGTAACCGAGCGATCTCATTAAAAATCAGTCGTCTCCAATTGCGACGGTGGTGAGTTATATTTAGGAAACCTGAGAGGGGTAAACAAGAGAACTCCTCTAACCTTCTGGTACGAATGCTTTTAATCATCGAGTGTACTCTTCATCGAACTTTAATCGCGACGGCGTAAAAGAATTTGAGAATTTGAAAACAGAAAAATTAAGGAATTATTAAGTAAATTGTCAGAATTTTGCAATTATACAATTTTATGATTTAATAGTTTTATTATTCCATGATTTTTTAACTTTATAATTTATAATTTCACATTTTTAGAGTTTTAAATTTCAAATATTAGCTATTAATTATTAGATAAATTTTATGCGAACCCACAGTGAATCAGACACACTCGTACTAAACATGTGCAAATTTTCAAATTTTACAACTATGTTTCACAAAAGATCGCGTCCACAAATAGCTCCCTCAGAACATAAAATCCGTATCAACCTTTCCGATAAGCTAACATACGCGCCTTTCAAGCTATAACTAACACACCTATAATAAATTTCTAACAATTTGATTGCTGTTAGCAGTTGTCACATACTTTTGCATTGCATTCCATTGCGTTCCTAGAGTTCGCTCTGATTTTTGCACTCTGTATGCGTTTCTCTTTCTTACACTCGTGTATTTTATACACACATTGTAGAGTGGAACCTGTTTTGCTATACTCGTCAAAAATCAGACACATACACATGCACGAATGAAGAAACATTTTGCAACACGAAACCGAGTGAACGACGAATTCAAGCATATTGGCGTATAAATACAGACCAGGTGGAACAGTTTATAAAAATTTGGATTGAAATTAATTCCAGGAAATTGGAAAACAACCATCAATCTTTAATGAGCTGAGGTAGAAAGCACATTATCTAACGAAATAATTCTACTCTTGTCGAACCAAGCAATAAAAACACTCTCGAATAGAGAACAACGCGCACGCTTAACCCGTATTCCCTTCAGCACATTTCCTTCTATTTAATTGCAACATTTTCTTTTCACTACTATTTTTATCACCCGATTTGAAAACACACAAAATAACATTTTTCGGTGAAACTTTACGGACGCTTCACAAAAAATCCAACCACTGAGATCACACGTCAACCGATTTCTCACACCGACAATAAAATGGATGAAGCCAAAGCATGTTCAAACATGTCGACGATGCCTCTTCATCTAATACGAACACTTTTTTTGATTTACAAAACTACTCGAAAACAAGTTCACATTCGGTATCTTCACGGAAAACTTTTTCAGAAAATGTCACTGATTCCAGAATCACTAAACCAGATAGCACACTTCGCACATTTGAAATATAATAAAAAAAACAGTACAAACGCGCACATACTCAAGAACGTTGTTCGCAAAGGTTCGAAGCCCATACTAAATGGAAACAACAAAAATTTAAACACACATTATCCACAAAATTTACGACTAAATTTGAGAGCTACGCATTAAAGTAACAAAAAGCGTAGTTCTACTTTGAAAAATCGGAATAGAAACATATTTATTGTTATCGCACAGAAATCATCAATATCAAACGAGACTATTGGCGATCTAACGTACAAATCTACACCTAGGCGGCGCTGCGGTGAAAGTGATTTTTTTTTTCCAAAATATATATTTTTATCAAGGCTCATATGGCGTTAGCCTCACGGGGCCGGGAGTTCAATACTTTGACAATTTTTCTTATTATCTATGTTAGTAATATGTAACCGATTACTCGCGGTTGGCTCGAGGTTAGTATTACAAGTGTTTTCGTAATTCGGATGTTGCTGTCTCCAATGCTCTGTACGTGTGCCCGACACGGGATACTTCCTATTGGGATGCAGCTGACCCTTAATCAGCAACGCCCCCCTAGTCTGTACCCCATATCTAGCGTGGTGCGTCTTTCTCGACTCGAGGAATCCAGGATAGAATGGTCACTAACCGGCGCAATCATCAGTTCATGTAGAGTTGTCATGAGCGGTACAACCTTTGGCTCTTGTTGAATGATCAGTGGACTGCACAACCTTTGGCCCGTGTATCTGTAAAGAGTGTGTGTATGTATTGCCGCGACTAAGTAAAAGTTTATAGATCGGATAGGAGGGATATAACACGGGGACACAACGAAGGAAACATCATTAAACGTTGACATCGGCGTTCCTGAGGAACAGGTATAGATGAAGCAGAAGGTCAGTATCACGGCTACCTAAGATATCCCGGACGGGGATCTCCGATTGAAAGTGATGTGATGATGAAAGTGAAAGTGACGGTGAAAGTGATGATGGTTTTAAATTTTGCCATGTGAGCTTATGGAAGGTTTGTAGTTCTTTCCACAAATTACAATGTTATAATCATAAAAGAATATTTGATTGCGATGAGATTGTAAGAAATTTAATTCTGCGCAATTTTATGTTATTTATGTTTTTTGTTTACCTCTTTCAGTAGTGAAAACTATAAAAATGTTGACAATGGTTGAATTAAAGAAGGAAATTCGAGAGCACAATCAAACACAAGTAGAAAAATCCACGATTCCTGCATGTGAGAACTACCTTGGAAAGCCCGGAAGTAAAATATACGTGATTTGTTTTTTGAGTTTTAGGTTACATTAGCATCATTTTCTTAGTTCAAAAACAGGAAGTGGGTTATATCTATGGTATAACCGCAAAGCTGACGTAGGACTATCGTTGATTTAGAGATCATTTGTTTGAAGTTGAATCTGAATTCATTCTGAAAGAATGAATATTTGGGGGACTTCGAAAACGAGAGCGTTACGTTGGAGGCACAAGGTTTTATGCATCCAATATTGGATACGGAAATATCCTACTGATGGGGAAGAATAATCTTCAGAAGCTATCCTGTTGATTGCGATTGATTGAAAAATCACAAAACCTAATGTATTTGGTCACAGTGTTACATGGATAGAAAACATTCAAATAAACTCTTTCACATGAATGTATTTTTAAATTCCTAGAGGAACTGGCAGATTATTTTCCGAATCTTTCTCGATCCAAACGGAAAGAATTCCGTGCGTGTATGTGTGTGTGTGTGTAGCGGCTGCTTCGAGATCTTCCCGGGGAACCGTTTGTAGCATCACTCTCCTCCTGATGGATTCCCTTCTGGCCTAAGGTGCACAAACAGGCTCTTGGTGACACCGTTCATCCGCGCTTTCATGATAAATGAAGAGCTTCACCACAACAGCGACAACATGCTCCAATCGCTGTTCAATTAGAACTGAATGGATTTCCGAGCGGCGATCGCTTATATACCGATTGGTGATTTCAATAGCCTATTTTGAAAGCAAATTTAAGACTATTGAAACAAGTTTTTGGATCAGAAAGTAACAAGTATAGAACGCGTAGACATTTTATCTTTCGAATGAAGTGTTTATCATACCATTTCGTTCAGTTGTTTAGGAGCTATTAACACTCAAAATCTCGGTCTCCGGCGTAACGCTTTCGTTTTCGAAACTTTGATTTTACACCCCGGTATAGAAATGAAAGACGTAGTCCTACGTCAAAACAAAATCCAGATGTCTCACCGATCGTTTTCGTTTTGCGTTAGATCGCCAATACACGGAGCATTAGAAAAAACATACGCACCCGATGACTGCCCGATGCTTCGATATAACGTACACATTTTCAATGTGTAAAACATATTTTCGGAATAGGAATTGAGAGTTTCATGTCAATCTTGCAGGTTCAACAAAGGTCACTTTGTGGTCTGGGTATAGATTCCCGAATTTTAATAAGAACATTGGAAACCCCATAAAAACAATCTATCTGTGTATTGTACATTCTTAATAAGCTGATTATAGTCTGAAACCATAACCCATAATCAGGAATTCTATATGAAATTAGCATTTTTGCATTACATGCTCTGCAATATGGCTGGAACACTTGTGCTGGAGGATAAAGGTGCAAGCGGTAATTTTATCGATTTAAATTTAAATGCCCTTAAGGTTTAATGCAGTTAGAATTCAGAATCCCAGTTCATTTTACACCAGCGTTCGTAGTTGGAGTATCTCAAATATTTTGACAGCAAATTACACTGACAAGGTACTCAAATCACAAAATCACTGAAGATGGCTAAATCCACATCTGTTGTTCCGATGTATCAGATGAAGGATCTTAGTGGAACATACGATCGAAGGTGAGTATTGAGCTTGAGCTTGGGTAGACTGTACAAAGGGAAGGAATGTTAGTATGATATTCGCCGCCCGAAGGCCAGAAGGGTCGCCTCGTGGCGTGGTTCCCTATCGTTTAACATTGAAGGGATAGTTGTTAGTGGGAATGGTTAAGAAAAATCAGGATTCACTGCGATAAGTGTTGTGATTATGTAAACGCGAGCTATTGGCGAACTAACGCAAAACGTAAACGATCGGTGAGACATCTGGGTTTTGTTTTTGAACTAAGCAAATAATGATAATGTAACCTAAAACTCCAAAACAAATCACATATATTTTACTTCCGGGCATTCCAAGGTAGTTCTCACATGTAGGAACAATGAATTTTCCTACTTGTTTTGATTGTGCTCTCGAATTTTTTTCTTTGATTCAACTACTCACATAAACTCACATTGAAACGAGCGGAAGCTGAGTATTGAGATAATTATCGCAAACTCTCGGACTATTTACAACATTGCCACAAACACCACTTTAACTAAAGTCCATATCCGAAGAATCCATATGCGAGAAGGTTATCGTAATTTATGTGCCTGCAAGCAAACAAACAGGACGCTGAAGCAAAATGTGGAGGCCAAAAGAACACTTGTGCCTCGAAAGTTGTCCTTCGTACTTTTGACGAAGTACGAAGGATGCATGCTGATGGGTGCCGAAATGTACGTGAAGATGGATTTTGGAGAGTTCCCAGGCATGAAATTCTAGAAAGGCACTGGTAGACGAGACATTCCCAGCAAATTTCAGTTCATTTTCGCTGAAAAAATTACCAGGAAGTTCTTGATTTTGCAAGGGACTCGCCGCTGTGGACAGAAACTGAAGTTTTCACTACAAACAAGACAATGTACTCGAAAATGTATAGGGGAGAGTGCCTGCAGAAAACTCAAGTGATGTTTTGACCAGATTTGGTAAGTCGAGGGGTGCTCCAAGGGTCCCCCGTGACAATGGAATTGATCACGAAACTATGGAATTTGTGCCAAACTTATTCGAGATGCTGCAGACATGACATGGTTGACCAACAGAGAGTTCAAACTTTGATGGGAGGTATCCGAAGAAAAGTACGAAAATTCATCAAAACTGTAAAGAACATTTTTGTACCTTTAACACATCCCGAGATACAATTGGTTTTATGATCCGAATTCTAAATGAATCAAGTTTTAATCAACGATATGATTATCAGGAAGGCTGGCTTCATCTTCTAGTTGAACTTTTGACGTAGAACTACGTCTTTCAGGAAGGGTGCCAAATCATAAAACAGGTCAAGTTTTTATGAAATAAAGTTAACGTTAATAACTATTTCCACTTTGAAAGAATTAGCATGCTTTGCATACCAGTCGAATCGAAAATTTCCTAAGATTTGTTTGATTAGCTATACATTACAATTCGCTAATCTCTAAATGGTTTAAATTCATGAAAACTGGAAAAACTTCCTTTTTTCTCATTCATTTGTTCTGCCGATTTGTGTGCTAACCCTCCCCGTATTTCGAATGCTGATAACTCGAAAATTTCTTAACAGATCGGAAAGATGTTTGCATCAATTGATAGGGAATATTTCTACGCATTTATCATAATTAATAAAATAAAACATTATTTTTCATGAAATGAACAATTGAATAACTGTAAAATGTCAAGCGTTATCTTCACGCCCTAACTGCCAAGGGTTGATTGGCCCGATTTATGGTTTCCCCAACACAGACTTCAAAATCGATGTACCTGTGGAAATCCGTTCTGCAAATATACATGCAAGTAGGGGGTATTTTTGTTCCCATCGAGCTGTGTTTCCCTAACACCAACTTCAAAATCAATGTGCATGGGGAATCCGCTTTGCAAATACATGCAAGTCGGGGGTACTTTTTGGTACTTTTGTACCCATACCATTTTGTTTTGTACTCGCTTGTCGTTGTGCAGACCGGAATATGTTTCTTCAAAAACGTTCTTTCAAACTGAGAAGCCTGGTAAAATCGTCATTTCAGATACTAGAGGTGAATGAGATATCGTGGTTCGAGAACTACGTAAACATGAGATGTGCAATAATTTCAAAGGGAAATGTAAAATACAATGATCGTTTGACAATTCCTCCGTTCACATATTTTGGTAGTCCTAGGCATCATATCAAACGTAAAAGAACGTTCATCAAATTAATTTGTAACGAAGAACATAATCTATTTCAAAAATTTCGATGCATTATAAAATAATATTCGAAGTGGTAAACAAGCAGATTGCATAATATAATTGCGTAGTTCTACGCCGAAAATATGCGGTCGTGTCCTAGATACAACCCCTTACAATCTTTCAGCATTGTTTACTTTTCTTACCCAAACAGCAACACAAAAAAGTAACATAAGCTATATGCCTGAGTTCTTCATTATCCTTCGATATATCGTACAATTCGATACAACGTACAATTTCAAAAGTAAAATGTACGTTATATCGAAGTTTCCCTGTATATACAGGTCGGATTCGGTTATATATACAGGACAGACTCGATTATATATGATTCGATTATATACAATTTTAGACTCGATTATATACAGTTTGGAAATTTTTGTTTTCACATTTTAAATATGACTTTAGATCAGTGTCTTAGAATATCAACAAATATTCACGAGAAACGAATATGATTTTGTTCCAGTGTAAATGACTTTTTTTCAGCTTGAAACACACTGCCTTCATTATATTGATGACAACAACAGACGAGTTCATTTTGTTCATATCGCTATTGCATGAACAAATTTGCTATAATGAATGAATGCGACATTAAGTGGGGTTCATAACTTCGCTGTTATGTATACTGTGAATATCAAAAGCAACAAATTGATATTCATCACATCCGAAACGATATTCGCTCTGGCAGTGAATTTAAGTTCAAAATAACTTTTATTTGGCGAGACGGTAGCAACGGCATATGCAGAATGGATACAACGAGTGGTTTTAGCTACCGTCAAGTCATTTGCGACATCGGGAATTTCATAAGATATTTCCGATTACGGCATCCGGCAACTGCAAAACCCAACCGCACACAGCAGCCTCAGGGTAGATGTTAACAACAGCAGCCAAATGAATGCTGAAATGAAATTCAGTTCTGACGTTTCCGATAATCAAGATGAAAATGACACTGGGTGGAAAAAATAAACATCAAAACATATTGAAGGACAAAAGTTTATTTGCTCATATTCAATGGTTGCCTGGATCTGAAATTTTAATTTTCGTTTGGAATATATTGGTTTTCGATGCAACCTAGCCCGAAAATCTATGCATTTGATCTTAGTGAAGATGATTTTTTCCAACACTGCTTTAGATGAAATTTGAAGTGGCTATTATATGGACAGTGGGGTAAAAATCTTGATTTTTGAAGATTTTGTTCGAAATTTCACCAAGAATTGTTTATATCGCTATTGCAGCGAAATTACGAAAGATAGAAGTTGGGTGTCAAATAACAAATTGTAGAGCGGTTAGAGAGCTTTAATTCAATTGGTAGGAACAACCAAGTTTGAATTTGTAGGATAAAAGAATGATAACACATAAATTTATTTCATTCACGTGAGAAAGATGTTTTCTAACTATAAGGGGATGAATCCAAAATAAAATTCTTCCTTTATATTACAAAAAAAAGAAAAAATATATGCATAAAAAGCGAATAAAAAATTTGATTCTTTGATTCGATTATATACTGGATTCAATTATATAAAGTGAAAAGAAATCCGAGACTGTATATAATCGAGTCCGCCCTATAAATAGTTTTTCTTGTAGAATCGCATGTTGATCACATTTTTATGTTGCTTTTCATAAATGGTCACGATATCACAAAGTATTGAAATTTCATAAATTTTCAAAAATTCATGTCTCCATTTGGTGAGTTTGCCACGACACCACTGTATGTCAAACTTTCATAAATTGCATTTGCAATGCAAATATACAAAGCAATATCGAAGGGATGTTGTGTTGTGCTATAAAAGTTTTTTAATATTAAATTCAGGAAAATAACACCTCAATAGTTTATTTGTTCTCCAACAATGAAACATCGTATTTTAATCATACATCTGGATTTTGAGCTACGATTTTTTGAAGAAAAGATCAATGATTATGGATACGCGCTTTTAAAAACTCAGTCGTAATTTAAATTGGTCATATGAGAATGGAAATTGTAATTTTAGGTAGCTTCCATCAAATGCACAAAGTTTCAATAAAATCGAAAAGAGTCGCGTCAAAATTTGCTATTTTTTTAACTGATTTGGCGTAGAATTGCCCTATAGTTCTATCCATTAGTTTTGTACCTTTTCATGCCACGATCTGAAACGCAAACTATTTCCACAAACACATTTTTGTTTATGTATTTAACAGCAGTGTGTGCAAATGTTGCCAATTTTTAATTGCGATACAAATGCCCGTGATGTCGATTCTCTCTTCCGGCATAGACAATATAATAATTCACGAAAGAAATTCCTCATCGATTATCTGGGGACTCTCCATCGGGCATGTAATTTGTCGAATTATCTCTGGCTTCGTTTCTCCCTTCAATAACAGTTAAACTTATAAATTCGAAGCCGATAACCGACTATCTCGGTTATTATGAAGCGCTCCCTCCGGTTCCCTACGACATGCGTAATCAAATGGCGCAATAATATTGAAATTTAATTATTTTGACATTTTAATTACTTTCTTTAGGGTCTTCAAGGGCTCACCCTTCGTATTGAATGCTGTCAAACTCCTCGAGCGTTTGTCGAGAGAACCGAAACGTTCGGATGTCTGAAACGATTCAAAGCCAAATTAACTGTATGGCATTTCCTGTGTTGCGCTTGGAGAACATATAGGCCTTCCGATTGTATTCTATCTCAGAGTGACTATTGCTGTGTTTTGTGAGTTGCCTCAGTCGCTTACGCCCATTCTTGTTTGGAAATTGAAAACACTCCAGAGCCCTCATAATTGTTTGAGGGACAATTTTCCTACATGCGTATTATCACTCATTGAAATTGAATAGGATCCGGATCGAACCGCTCCTCGTACGGATTCATTTTAATGCATGCATGTTGTGGGTAAGGTAGTGGTTTCTATATATGATCTAAGGTTAAATAGTGGGTTCCAATGATTGATCCACACCAAAACATTGCGCCGTGAACTCTTTCCAAATCCAATTTAGTCATCTTTATAAATTCAATTGATAATAACCCTCATCCCAGAATATACCTATGACCACAGCTTCCGATGCTACGTATTCTTCAGTGAGAAGGCAACAATCACTCTAATTCTTTGGGGCGGCACTAGCTCTAACGTTCATGCAAAATGCAAAATAGCACTTGCTCATTAATTCCATTATTTATTCGCTTGTTCCTGTTATGCTTGCTAGGACTCGCTTGAGATCGACTTGGTGCAGCGCAAAAGTGAAGGACTTTTCGCTACCTGTGCATTTCGCCCTACCGTACCAACAGTTCTTCCCTAGTCAGCAGATAGTCATAAGCCGATCGTACTTTGCCCGGTATTTTCTGGGTGAATTGTATTGCAGCAAGAAATGAAAACTAAACTTTTACCCACAACTTTAAAAGTATCATTCACTAAAATCCGATACGAGATGGAACCACTATCATGTACAGCCAATGAAAACTGATATCGTTCTTGTGGAATTGAAATAATCTTTGTGTACTGTGGGCGTTGTACTCACCACATAATGTTTGTGTGGGTTCAATGACGGAAGTGATTGACTGAGGTTCCTGCAGTGTCAATGTATGTTTCTTAGACAATTAATAATATAAACTCCGGAACAATGATCGGTAGCTACTAACGCAGAAGCTAATTTGAGACAAACATAATTTGTGAAAACAAAAAGATTTCTATTACATGGTCTCACTGCAGCTATCGAGCAGTCAACAACTTTTCTAGTTTTATTCCTTAATATTTTTTTCTGTTGGTTCCATTTGAAAGATGAGAACTAGATATAGTAGTGGAACATTTAAATTAGTGGATTTAAATAACATTTTGGAAGTGAAAACATAAAACTTTGTGTTATTATTAGTTTTATTCTACAAATTCATATCAAGCGTGGTTGTTTCTACCAATTAAATTAAAGATCTCTAACCGCTTTACAATATGTTATTTGACACCCAACTTCTATCTTTCTATCTTGGTGAAAATTCGTGCAAAATCTTAAAAATCACGATTTTTACTCCTCTACATATAATAGCCACTTAAATTTCACCTTAACGTTGAAAGGACACTTTTTTTCTTGAAATAAGTGATATTTAAAACGTAAAAAAAGTTGATGGATCTGGATTTAGGGACACGGACGGGATCTTGACATAGGACTGTGATTGTGCGTAGTCATCGCATTTGAATTGAGTTTTTTTTATTGTTCAAAATCGGTTTTTTTTTCTTTTGATAAATCAGATGGAAGCCCTGAAAAATATGCGTGAGTATACCCTTTTGAAACTATAAATCAGCAGCTAGTGTCCGGTATAATGACATCCTGGACCACAACTACATAAATTTTTAGTAGCAAAACTTACACGATAAAAAGTGAATTGAGAACGAATTGAATGGACAACAACCTGAACTTCAGTCTAACAAAATCGCTATCAACGTTTACCTTTTGGGCCGGGCTCTCGTCAAATCTTTGGGGACAATAAAGTGAAACCATCCAATATCATCTTCAAGATTGTCCCTAGATCATCTCTCCATTGATTCTGCCAACCGATAAATGCCTACTACAGGGAAACTTCGATATAACGTACATTTTACTTTCAAAATTGTACGTTGTATCGAATTGTACGTTATATCGAAGCATAATAAAGAACTCAGCAACATAGTTTATATTACTTTTTTGTATTACTGAGGTTGTATCTAGGACACGACCGCATATTTTCGACGTAGAACTACGCAACTATGTTATACAATACACTTGTTTACCACTTCGAATATTATTTTAGAATACATCGAAATTTTTGTAATGGATTATGTTCTTCGTTACAAATGAATTTCATGAACGTCCTTTTACGTTTGATATGATGCCTGGGACTACCAAAATATGCGAACGGAAAAATTGTTAAACGATCATTGTATTTTACATTTCCCTGTGAAATTATTGCACATCTCATGTTTACGTAGTTCTCGAACCGCGAAAGTTCATTCACCTCTAGTATCTGAAATGACAATTTTCCCAGACTTTTCAGTTTAAAAGTACGTTTTAGGGAAACATATTCCGGTCTGCACAACGACAAGCGAGTACAAAAGTACTCAACACCAAAAAATACCCCCGATTTGCATGTATTTGCAAAGCAGATTCTCCCAGGCACATTGATTTAGAAGTCCGTGTTAGGGAAACACAGCTCGGTGGGAACAAAAATAACCCCTGACTTGCATGTATATTTGTAAAGCGGATTTCCACTGGTACATCGATTTTGAAGTCTGTGTTGAGGAAAGCGTAAATCGGGCCAATCAACCCTTGGCAGTTAGGGCGTATAGATAACGCTTGACATTTTACAGTTATTGAATTGTTCATTTCATGAAAAATAACATTGATTTAATTGTGATAGACGCGTAGAAATATTTCCTATCAATTGATGCAAACATCTTTCCGATCTGTTGAGAAATGTTCGAGTTATAAGCATTCGATATACGGGTATATATATAATATTAGCACACAAATCGGCAGAACAAATGTACGGGAAAAAAGTTCTTCCAGTTTTCATGAATTTAAACCGTTTAGAGATTGGCGAATTGTAATGTATAGCATATCAAACAAATCTTAGAGAATTTCCGATTCGATTGGTATGCAAATCATGAATTCGTTCACAGTGAAAATAGTTATTAACGTTAACTTTATTTCATAAAAACGTGACCTGTTTTCTGATTTGGCACCCTTCCTGAAAGACGTAGTTCTACGTCAAAAGTTCAACTAGAAGATGAAGCCAACTTTTCTCATGATCATACTATTGATTAAAGTTTGATTCATTTAGAACCAATTGTATCTCGGAATTGGTTAAAGGTACGAAAAATGTTTTAATAACACAATATAGATAATTTAAAAGAATACCAAAATATAGATATATTACAAAAAATATTCCTTTACAGTTTTGATGAATTTTCGTATCAAAGTTTGTGTTCTTTCACCTCAGCGCCCATTTTATTCCAGGATCTTCTTCTGCAGCATCCCGAGTCACTTTGGCACAAATCGCTTCACAATTGCCCAATATTCTTTCATTGGGTGGAATTGATGACAATTGGGAGGATTGACGTCTTTTTCAATGTAATCGATCCCATTGTCCCGGAGGACCACTGAAGCACCCCTCGACTGTAGTGGCAGCTTACCAAATCTGGCCAAAACTTCACTGGACGTTTCTGCAGGCACTCTCCCTTATACATTATTTTGATGTAAAAAAAAACTTGGTTTTCTGTCCACAGCTGCAAATTGCCAAATCAAAAACTTCCTGGAAAATTTATCAGCGAAAACGAACTTTAATTTGCTGGGAATGTCTTGTTTAGAAGTGCCCTTCTAGAATTTCATGCCTGGGTCTGTCCAAAATCTATTTTCACGTCCATTTCGTCGGCATGCATCTTTCGTACTTCGTCAAAACCTTGTTGTACAACTTTCGAGGTACAAGTGGTCTTTTGGCCTCCACGTTTAGCTTCAGCATTCTTTTTTTTTTATTGCAGACACAGAAATAACGATAACCTTCTAGCATATGAATTCTCCGGATTTGGACTTTGGTGAAAGTTTTGTTTGTGGCGATGTCGTAGTCCTAAAGTTTGCGTTAATCATCTCAAAGCCTCCAACCTCAGTTTCCGATCGTATGTCCTCTGATCCATCAGAACAACGTTCACGAAAACGTTTCAGTACATCACATACTGTCGATTTAGCCAGCGATGTCGTGATTTGAGTAGCTGACAAAACGGCCCAACGTGAAATTTTTATCGTCGAAAGATACAGGTTTTCCAAACAATTTGCTGTCAAAATATTTGAGATCCGCCTCCTACGACCATTGGTATAAAATGAACTGGGATTCCGGATTCTAACTGAATTAAATCTTAAGGGTGAATTATTAAAATGACCGCTTGTACCTTTATTCTTCAGCAAAAGAGTTCAAGCCATATTGCAAAACGTCCTGATTATGGGCTATGGTTTCAGACATGAGACTATAATCAGCTTATTCAGTATACACAATGCACAGGTAGATTGTTTTTATGAGCTTCCATTGCTCTAATTAAAATTCTAGAATCTATACCCAGACCTCAAACTGACCTTTGTTGAACCTGTGAGATTGACATGAAGCTCTCAGTACCTATTCCGGAAATATTTTTCACACATTGAAAATGTGTATGTTATATCGAGGTAAAATGTACGTTTTATCGAGTGACGTTATATCGAAGTTCACCTGTATCGGCAAATCGAGAATAATTCGTAATACGCATCTAATCGTATTATGAGCTAACGCCGAATTGTAGGCAAAAAGATTGCTCGTTGCATGGTGGGGGAAAACAAAAGGCTAGTAAAATAAAAAAAATAATATACCCATTGTGATCGTCAAATTGTTAACTTTTTTACTATATTCACTGTTCATGTATTAAGCAAAAAAAATGCTGGATAAATTTCCTTTCTAATGGCATACAACACAACACATATCGCAATAGCGATTTTGAGTAATATGCGTTTGAAAACTCTTAATAAATCGTTACATTTTTCGTAGAGTGACCCCCTATATAGAAATCAAAGACATAGTCCTATGGCAAAATTCAAACTGTATACAATCGAGTTCAAAATTGTATATAATCGAATCATATATAAATGAGTCCGGCCGGTTAAGCCGGATAAGCGTTATTCCTAGCCTAACCGTTCTCGAGAAATAACTTAGGGGTTTTGAGGTACAAAATTTTTTAAATATAAAATTCAATTTTCGAGTAAGATTTTTAACAGTGTGTTTAAAGTGTATTTTTTATAAACAGTTCATTAGTTTTTTCCAACAACATCATAGTTTGATCAGACATCTGGATTTTCCGTTACGAATTTTTGAAAGAAAGATCAATCAGCCATTCTCGAGATATTAAAAAAAAGTTGATGGGTCTGGGCCAAGTAATTGCATTTCAATTGAGTTTCTTTTCGATACATCAAATGGAAGCCCTGAAAAAAAACCGTTTCCTGTATGAACTTGTAACCTTTAAATGGGTTAGGTGAGATAACTTGGTAGAATCCGGAACCACATTCATTCCACTGTTCTGAAATGTACACAAAAATACCATGAAAGCCATTACTACCCTTTTCTTCTGTCTATTCAATTATAAACATCTACATAAACATAAGCCTAAGTCAAATAAATATATGACTAGAGAAATGTAGTACAGATAAAAATAGCATTTCTCCTTCGTTGCCACGTTGCCCGGAACATTGTTTGTAGAGAGTTGTAATAACTTTATAGCCAGGTGATACAAGTATATTAGAAATCCTATAGCCATGAGTGCTCTCTCGGGAAGTGCGTTTAGCTGCTGTAGTTAACGGATTTCATTGGGTGCTAAGTTCTGCTCATGTACAGGAAAGGGAAAGGAGAATGGGCAAGTGCATTGGAGGAAGCGGGCTTCGCGACTACACAAGCTATCATAATCTGATATGCGTGAGTATACCGTTTGGAGCTTCTAAATCAGCAGCCAGTTAAATTCACTTAAATTCGCTCGATATTATGACATCCTGGACCACAATAACATAAATTGTTGGACCTACACGATACGGACCTAAATTGAGCCCGAATTGATTAAACTTTGGGGATAATAGAGTAAAACCATCTTCCAAGATCATCGCTCCATTGATTCTGCCATCATATAAATGCCTATTTGTTCGAAAAATGGAGAATAACTCGTGATACGCATGCGAGTCGACATTTTGAGCTAACGCCGGATTGTAGGCAAAAAGATTGCTCGTTACGTCGGGGAGGAAAGTGAGTGGTTAGTGCTATCGAAAAAAAAACATACCCATTTTAATCGTCAAATTGTTTAACTTTTTTAATACATTTTCTGTTCGTGTTTCAAACAAAATCCGCAAATTATAAAAAAATTAAATGTCTATATAGAGATAAACGGCTAGATCTGCTAATTTTTAAGGTGTGGCTAAAAGGATATTGCATCCCTTAACTTAAGTTTCATAATCACTGATACCGTTAAGAATTTTTTACCGTTTTTCGGAAACGGTCTACATCACGAAAACAATTTGTCGCAGTGCATTGTGGTATACTGTTATTAACACTATAAAGAGGGGTTTTCGACTGATGAACGAAGTTTGAATTTGAGTAATCTATAAACATACACAAAAGTACCCTAAAGCAGTATTCTAGTCTAGAAATTTGAAAAAAAAACCAAAATTTGTTTCCTCCATATTTCTGTAGTCTAGGCATTCAAGAATATACCAATATAATATATATATATATATATATATATATATATATATATATATATATATATATATATATATATATATATATATATATATATATATATATATATGTATATATAGAAAGGACGTATCGAAAATCCTATTATTTACCGAGTTTATTTATTTATTTATTTATTATCACATCATCCGACTATAAGTCATAATGAAGAAAACAGAACTAAACGTAGATTGGGAAAAGCCACCTTGAACAATAGTTAGGTAAGACTCAAAGCCTCAAAGACTCAAAGAAAAACCCAATATCTTTTGAAAATAACATATAAAAAAGCATACAATAAAGAGCCATTTTAGTGATGCGGTATCTAACCTGGTACGGCCATAACAATGATCTTCAAACGCGTTCTCAAGTTCTGCTGAGCCGATTCTTGTCGAATTTATATGAATACAATCTCCCTGCTTTTCTCTATCACATGAACCTCAAAAAAAATTATATTTTTTAAATTTTACTATTTTTAAGAAATCAAGAAACGTAACGTAACGCAAGTAACGTAACGTAAGTAACGTAACGTAAGAAAAATAGTTTTAAACCGCATTTGGTTTTTTAAACGGCCGCCATTTTGTCAAATAAGATGTTTTTGAGTTGTCTTGTTCATTTTATCAGCTCTTGAAAATTCTAGTTATGAATATTTTTCCTCCATTCAATTTTTGTTTTATGAATGGAAGATAGATAAACAAACAATGAAACAAATGGATAGTAAAAATATTTTTTGTTTTATTTTTACGGAGCTTGAAAAAATGTCCGAAATTCGTGTCTGTACACTAGAATACCCCCTTAAAGATATCTGATATAGATACAGTGTAGGCATAACGTAAACAAGTTAAATATTTTTGTACTAAAACATCCGGTTAAATCAACGAGGCGTATTTGTGTTTTTGGGATTTCAATTCTACTTTGAAAACTGTTCGTGTTTTGAACACGAGTAATATGTTAAAAGTTTGTATTAAGATAAAAAAGATTTCTTAATATCACTACGTTTTGTATTAACTCACTCGTCTTCAGTGTTTTCCAACGTGACTCCTAAACATATATTTGTACCATAATGACATATTTGGAAAAGATGTTGGAAATTATAGGCAAATGCATAAAATTTTATGAATATGACGGTATAACACGACAAACATATTGAAAGGGTATATTTACTATAAAAAAAGACAATAAGTATTAGACAATAAAATATTTTTTTAAATGTCTCGAGAATGGCTGCATTTAGAAGCTTTATTTTTCGTTAAAAATCACATAAAGATTCATAATTTGTGGCTAAAATTGATTGTTAACATAAATTCGAAGTTTCTAAAATTCATAAAAATTCGACGTTTCACAAAGTTCGTCAAAAATAATTTTACCATCTTGGACTGATTATTTGAATTTTTTACATGACTTCTATTCTATATGAAAAAATTAAAATATTTTAGATATTGTAAATTAAAGTTTGTATTAAGATAAAAAAGATTTCTTAATATCACTACGTTTTGTATTAACTCACTCGTCTTCAGTGTTTTCCAACGTGACTCCTAAACATATATTTGTACCATAATGACATATTTGGAAAAGATGTTGGAAATTATAGGCAAATGCATAAAATTTTATGAATATGACGGTATAACACGACAAACATATTGAAAGGGTATATTTACTATAAAAAAAGACAATAAGTATTAGACAATAAAATATTTTTTTAAATGTCTCGAGAATGGCTGCATTTAGAAGCTTTATTTTTCGTTAAAAATCACATAAAGATTCATAATTTGTGGCTAAAATTGATTGTTAACATAAATTCGAAGTTTCTAAAATTCATAAAAATTCGACGTTTCACAAAGTTCGTCAAAAATAATTTTACCATCTTGGACTGATTATTTGAATTTTTTACATGACTTCTATTCTATATGAAAAAATTAAAATATTTTAGATATTGTAAATTAAAGTTTTTTTTGTAAATAATAAAAAAGAGTACTAATTTTTTTCTCAGTGTATATTTTTTCACGTTGAAACATCAATACTCTATAACTCTTTCTAAGACAGTATTCCGGTTTGACTTATAGTTTTTGAGATATGAATGATAAAATATTTCTCTTACTAAAAATCGATACGCCCGGGCGCGCCCTATTGAAAAATTACGTTTGAGTCAAAAAAAATCCCAATTGCTGTGGAAAACTTATATTCTCTTTAACTCAAACGGAATGCAAACTTTCATTCGTATCAAAAATACATGTTTTTTTTTAATCTGCATTTTTGGGACGATTTCATTTCTAATTGCACTATTCAAAAACGAAAAATATATGTATGAAAACGAATAAAAAAATGTCTTTTGACGCAGGACTACGTCTTTCATTTCTATACCGGGGTGTAAAATCAAAGTTTCGAAAACGAAAGCGTTACGCCGGAGACCGAGGTTTTGAGCGTTAATAGCTCCTAAACAACTGAACGAAATGGTATGATGAACACGTCATTCGAAAGATAAAATGTCTACGCGTTATATACTTGTTACTTTTTGATCCAAAAACTCGTTTGAATAGCCTTAAAATTGCTTTCAAAACAGGCTATTGAAATCACCAATCGGTATATAAGCGAGCGCCGCTCGGAAATCTACTCAGTTATAATTGAACAGCGATTGGAGCATGTTGTCGCTGTTGTGGTGAAGCTTACTTCGCACATCATGAAAGCGCTGATGAACGGTGTCACCAAGAGCCTGTTCGTGCACTTCAGGCCAGAAGGGAATCCATCAGGAGGAGAGTGATGCCACTGAAAAAGCGACCAAGAGAGTACCAGCATCGAAAAACGGTTCCGCTTGAGAAATCGGAGCAGTCGCCACACACACACACACACACACACACACACACACGCGGAACTCTTTTCGTTTGTTATTCAGCATCGAGAAGATTCCGGAAAGATGTTATCGTTACTGGAAAATAATCTGCCAGTTTTCCTTGGAATTGAAAATTACATTCAAGCGAAAGAGTTCATTTTATTGTTTTCTATTCATATAATACTGCGATCAAATGCATTTCGTTTTGTGATTTTTCAATCTAGTTAATAAAAATGCTTTTGAAGATTATTCTCCCCCATCAGTAGAACCTCCTTGTACCTCCAATGTAACGCTCTCGTTTTCGAAGTCCCCCAAATATTAATTTATTCATTCATCCAGAATGGAATCAGATTCAACTTCAAACTAATGATCACTAAATCAACGATAGTCCTACGTCAACCTTGCGGTTATACCACAGATATAACAAACTTTCTGTTTTTGAGTCGATTATATACAGGATTCGATTATAAAAGAAAAAGAAAATCCGAGACTGTATATAATCGAGTCCGCCCTGTATTTCAATCGATCATACTAACAACTAAACATGAAAATTCAAAATTTTCTGAAAATAAGAAAATTCGGAAAATTGAAACCCCAAATGTTCTACAATTACATCTTGATAAGCGTTTTTAGTTCATTTGATGTTTGCGCTGACGAAATCGATCTGTGTTCGAAAGTGGAAATGAATTATGTGAAAAAAAAATTGTAAGGGGTTGTATCTAGGACACGACCGCATATTTTCGGCGTAGAACTACGCAATTATATTATGCAATCCACTTGTTTACCACCTCGAATATTATTTTATAATGCATCGAAATTTTTAAAATAGATTATGTTCTTCGTTACAAATAAATTTGATGAACGAATTTGATTTTACGTTTGATATGATGCCTAGGACTACCAAAATATGTGAACGGAGGAATTGTCAAACGATCATTGCTTTTTACATTTCCCTTTGAAATTATTGCACATCTCATGTTTACGTAGTTCTAGAACCGCGATATCTCATTCACCTCTAGTATCTGAAATGACGATTTTACCAGGCTTCTCAGTTTGAAAGTACGTTTTTGGGGAAACATATTCCTGTCTGCACAACGACAAGCGAGTACAAAAGTATATACATTTTACAGTTATTCAATTGTTCATCCCATGAAAAATAATGTTTTATTTTATTAATTATGATAGACGCGTAGAAATATTCCCTATCAATTGATGCAAACATCTTTCCGATCTGTTATGAAATGTTCGAGTTATCAGCATTCGAAATACGGGGAGGGTTAGCACACAAATCGGCAGAACAAATGTATGGGGAAAAAGGAAGTTTTTCCAGTTTTCATGAATTTAAACCATTTAAAGATGAGCGAATTGTAATGTATAGCATATCAAACAAATCTTACGAAATTTCCGCTTCGACTGGTATGCAAAGCATGATAATTCGTTCACAGTGGAAATAGTTATTAACGTTGAATTTTTTTCATAAAAACGTGACCTGTTTTCTGATTTGGCACCCTTCCTGAAAGACGTAGCTCTACGTTAAAAACGCACTTCTATATATTCTAACTATATAAATAAAAATATAAATAAAAAATTTTTGGTAAGCGCAAAACCTTTATTATATTTTCTGTATCAAACATGTATTCCATGTAACGGAGGAACATGTTATTTGCAAGTAATTGAAGAATCTTGATCGAGAATTGTACCTGAAAATATTTTTTCATTATAATGAGTTTTGGCAGAAGTAGGTATTTGCATGAAATCAACTTTAAAAAGCAAACGACAGACACAACTTTATCGATTCAAATAAAAGTTTTATGCTTGTTTGTTTTATTTTAAAATTAAAAAAATCCTTTTCAATACAATTATCAATTAAACAATTTTTGATAAAAATTGATTGCATCATTATAAATTGTAATCTAACGTCGGAATGATTTGAATTCCTCCACCAAATTACTCCAATTTAAAAGTTCATTCATTATAGTACCACTTCCGCGGCAACGTGATCCGGTAATGAGGGTCCGTTTTTGACCACCAAAGTCAACCGAACAAATTATGACACCGTAGATTAAAACAGACTGCTCCCGATTCGTCTCGCGAGCAGTGCCTGTCCCGAAAGTAAATTGACCGAGCGAACGTTTATGAGGCCATCAATCAAGATGACTGCCGGGATGCCGGGGCCCTCTAGGATTACCTCTTCTGGACAATTAAAACACTTGAGTGGGTACACCGCTATTGGGTATCAGCCAAGTGATCCTCGGAGGCAATTTATTCTCCTCCGTTTGGCTCCTTTAGATGGAGTTGTTTCGATAGCGGCGCCAAATGGGCTACCGTAATTGGTGTAACTTGGGCTATGACCGCAAAGCGAATGCGGCGAAGCCCATGTCAATGTGGCTGTTGGTTTGAGTTTATTGCGCTTGCCATGGGAGAAATTAGCCATCGTGGCTATCGTAGAGAAGATCTCAATCGGCCCGAGTTGCGACTTAAAAGAAACATTCAAATTAATTTAGAGCTTACATTCAGATATATCACATTTTGGCGATTGTATTTCACGGATTTACCTCATGGACATTCGGATAGAAAGAGGAGTTTTCCGCTCGTTTAGATGTTTCTAAGTATGATACATCATTCTAGTATACCGCGAAATGTTATATCAACAATGTTATACTGTAACAGAATTGTTCCTGCGAGCTGTAAAGGAAACAGGAATGCGATGTCTCACCGCTACACTGTGAACAAAATTGAGAATCACAGTGATGTGAACTTAATTCATGCCATCCTCAAGTTGATGAAATTAGTATTTCAATTTCTGAGCTGGCGATGAATAAATCTTCTCAATATTAGTATTATTCGAGCACCTACGCGTAGTTTCTTACAGACAGCTTCAGAATAAACCATCAGCGACTCTCCTTCTATAAATTAAAGTTTACCGCCCGCGCGTAAAACACCCCGAAAACAAGCCGGCATCCAAAAGCAAAAATTATAAATCTCCTGTCACGTTACCGCTTTCAACCCTTCAACTGGTTGGCTATATTTATATCACATTTTCCCGCAACTAAAACCCCAATCCTACGCGCGACAGATGTTCCCGAATTTCGTTCCGTACGACAAGTCGCAGAGGAGAGCGATGGAGCGACGAATAGAAACACCTTCCTATTACCGCATGACAGAGAGCTGTGGTTATATCTGGCAGAGATCTTTCCAAAAGACGATTATTCACGCTAACGTGCAAGGATGAATCAAAGAAATCACACGCGCGTTGTCTCACCGTCTGGCGGAGGAGTGTGGCGTCACCGGGCTGAATGGGTGGCGTGAAAAACATTGTCTCGTCACTGGAACCGAAAATCCACCATTATTCAAGCGTGAGGGCGTGAGTGAAATGACTACTGCCTTATAAACCGAAATTTATGGCCGCGTGGTGATTCCCCCTTTTCGGGAGTGAAGGAAGATGCGCGTTTCATCCGGGCATTGTCATTATCCTGTTTCTCGGGGAGAAGAATGATTTGCGACCACATTAACACCGGAAGCATTGTGATCCGAACAAGGTGATTATTTGGTGGAGAAATTGCAACGCCTCTCCCGACACCGTTATCCTGCCAACCCCTAACCGCTAGCGAATCGCCCTGGAACATACAAATGTGCTTATTAATTAGCTTTTATTCTGATCTATTGCGTCCAGAACAGTTCTTCCACATGGTCTGGATTTATTCGTTTTCTGCAAACGCAAACGGATCCGACACGTCAGCATCGGATAATGGAGGTGCCGTGAAGATAATGATATTATTTACTACGTCTATTAAAAATCTATTTAGAGCTATTCCAGCACGCACGTCTTGTGTACCCTTGTATTTCTCGTATATTGTATATTCTTCGGATAGCGAATGAAGATCAGATCAATCAATTGAATCATGCCAACTATCACCGTTAAGATTTTGGTTCAAACATCCCATTAGCATTCTTCAAAACTAAACCTACCAACACTTCATTTATAATTATTACTACCGATGGCGGTCAAACGATTGCCTTTCAAATAAACGTTATATTTTTTTCATGTTGGCCATAAATGATACAGAAATTACCATCGATAATGCTACATAAAATGATTATCAGGCAACAAAAGTATTGTTCAAGTGGAGTTCAAGTTCATATGGACAATAACATTCTATAGAACACAAATTTCGTTGCTTTCATTGAGTAGATCTTGCTTTTATCGAAAATAGCTGTTCATAGTTAATAACACTTCCAACAGCAGTTTTGGGTATTCTGTATGCCACTACTTCGATATGAGAGCAAATTTGTCAGTGCGCAAATGCATAATCTCCGAAAAACGATTTCGGTTCTTTGTTTGTCAGAACCAGTGCTTGGAAATATCTGTATCACATCAATGTTTTCAGCTGAATTTCCGACCACATTCGATCATTATACCATTGCATTCGGGATACCGAAAATGAACCAACGCCAAACCTCACAATCACAGCAAGCTACTCACAGTTGATTCATCCAGTTTTGTTCATTCTCTTTTGACGTAGGATTACGTCTTTCGGGAACATATTGGGGTACAAATTGAAAATTGAAAATCGAGCACATCGTGAAAATTGTCCAATTTCAAATGCTCATTACTCAGTCATTTCATGATGGATTGATGAAATTGTTGCGTCAATGGATTTCGGCACTCCATAACAATTTTTTATATTGAAGAAAATAATATATGTCATGAAACTAACTATCGAACAATTGAAAAATCTCATCCCCTATCCTAACGGAAATACCCACTTCTAATTGGTCGAAATTGACGACACATGCGGCGGGTCCCTAACAGAGACATCAAAACCAAGCTGCCTGGGGGAATTCGGCATTGCAAATACATGAAAGTATGGGGGCATTTTGATATTGCAAGTAAGGTGAATGATAATAATCAAGGTGTGTTCCCGCTCGAGAACGGGTCGTTTGGTTTAAGCTGTCTGTTTTGTTGTGTTCATTTTCACCAAAGGAAAATTTATACGGTGAGAAAAATTGGAAAGGTGAAGAAATATTAGAAAAAGAAATTGCTCTACATATAGTAAAAGGTGTTGTTAGTCCAATTAAAATTCGCATTGGGTTAAATACACTCAGAAAGTAAAAATTATAAAAGAAAATTACCTTTTCCATTTGAATATGTTTTCTCTATATTAAAGAAATATGTTTTTACTGATGAGAAAAATTGATAATTGTGTTTGGTATTGGTAATTATCTTATATTACATTGGTGAGTTTTTTCCTCTTTATTTCATCCATAAATAACACAGGAGGCATCTCGTTTAGGATCACAGAGCGCGGTTTTTATCATATCTCGTTCCACCTCGGTATCTTTCATCTGATACGCACCATCCAACGACTATTTACCATCCGTCTGTCATCATCACTCGGTAGACGCTGGTGGAGTGAACAAACAATACCCAACAACCAAACAAAACAGCCCTTCCCAGGAGGCCACCAAATCGTTATCAAAGAGTTTAACGATGTAATTCTTCAAACATATCCAAAACCAACAGATAGCCTAACGGAATCCTACGTCAACTATGCGGTCGTGTCTCGGATACAACCCTCCTGTGACTTTTTCGTTCTGTTCTGCGTTCACGGAATGTAAGCAAAAGAGAATATCCCTAGTTTTGTCATTCATTGATATTAATATACAAGTTCATTTACTATCAGCATCGTTCTCGGACACTGACAAAACGGAGAAATTCGTTGAGGAAGATAACGAAGTGACAAGAAATTAAATTGTTCAAGCATGCAAGGTTTCCATCTATGTTAAAATGCTATCATTTTACATAGTGAATATGCAATTCCAATTCCACTTGTCAGAAATGCTTCAAAAGACTCCAATTCCGATGTAAGAAAATACCATCTTGACTCAAATTTCAAACATTTGATCTTTGACTCAAATTCCGAACACACGAACATAAAACGGTGGTGTCCAAGACACGATCGCAATGGGAATAACGGGTGTTAAATAAAAAATGAGAATTTTTTACAATCACATATAAATTTTTTTTTTTTAATAATAACATAATGTATTTTCTTCAAAAAAATTTCAGTGAATGTTTGAGTAAGGGCCGTGGTCTGCTGTTCGACGCAACTTTGTCGCGATGCTCTCACAAGATCGTTGTACGGCGCTTACGTCCATTTTCCGGATACAATTCCGAATTCTTGTAGTCAGTTGCTTCGTGTCCTTGGCCCTCCAATTGTTTTTATACACTAGGGCACTGAGTGAGCCAAAGAAATCCTCTATTGGGCGGCACTGGGGCAAGTTTGTTGGGTTACGATCTTTCGGCACGAACGGTATCTTTTTCTCCTCAAGATACGCCAGCGTCTTCTTGGCGTAATGGGAAGACGCCTTGTCCGGCCAGAAGACGTACTTCCCATCCGCGTGATGCTCGTTCAGGAACGAACGGCAGCAGGATTTTATCGAGGCACTCTTCTCGATAGATTTGTTGGTTGATTGCCAGACCGCTCGGCTTAAACCAAGGCTTTGAAATGCCCCGGTCAGAAATGGCGATGTACAACATAACCTTTTTTTAAAACTTGTCCTTGAACTTGTATTTCACTTCAGGCGGTGTGGATGACTTGTCGCTGGAGTAGTAATTATCATTTCCTGGAATATGCGTTTGGGATAGCGGAAAATAGCTTTCGTCGTCCAGAACGAAAGACGTCCCGCGGTATTTTTTGGTCATCCACCGACACTGTGATTTAACCGTCTCAATCTGCTCCTCCGTGTACTCCGGCGACCTCGTCTTCTTCCTGCAGACGATTCCTTCCATCTTGAGGGTCCGATGGATCAATACATGGGAGCAGCCATATTTCCGACCGGCGTCACGCAGGCTGGTTGCGTCCTTGTTGTCAAACAGCTTCTTTAACGATGTCTTCCTCTGCTTCGTCTTGTCGTCACCGGACGACCACTTCCGACCTTCCGCTCTACGTTCAGGGCCCAGGACCCAGGATACGATATACCGTACGGACAGGTACATTTTCTTCCTTAAAATTCCTGATAATTCAATGGCAATGAAAAAATGTGAATGAATTCTCATGACTCGAGCTTTAAGGAAAGCTCAGATAGCACAGAATGAATATGAATGAACACAGTTGTAAATTTGTTTGCCGTCGAATGAATGACAGCAGCATCGACAAGCAAAATAAATGCGTTACACTGATAAAAATATATTTTCAATATTACTTAACAAGTTTAATATTTCCAAGCCCTGGTCAGAACAATCCAGGGTCCATTTCTTATTCCATAGATATGGAACGGTTGAATTTCTTGTTCGATATACACCAAGTGCATATAAAAATGCATCTAAATAAATGCGTAGAAGTTATTTTAATTATTTATTACGAGCTGACCCGGCAAACTTCGTCCCACCCAAAATGGATTTTGACGTAAAAGTACGTCTTTCATTAACCCTTTCGTTACGAGCGTCGTCTATAGACAACATCCGCGCGACGAGCTGTGTGTACGAGCGTCGTCTTTAGACGACATGAAATTCATACTGCTCTTCGATCATACCAGCGCGATGTGCATACTTTTCGGCGCATTGCTCCGTACTGGGGTAGCACTTCGGCGGAGCACACTGCCGTAATGAAAGGGTTAAGGGTGCCAAATCAGAAAACAGGTCACGTTTTCATGAATAAAGTTAACGTTAATAACTATTTTTGCCGCGAACGGGTTTTGACGATTTACATACCAAACGAATCGGAAATTCTCTAAGATTTGTTTGATATGCTATACATTACAATCCCATAGTCTGTATATGGTTTAAATTGATGAGAATTGGAATCATTTCCATTTCCTCATACATTTCTTCTGTTCATTTGTGTACTTTCCCGAACAGAGCTGTCAATAACGAGCAACCTATCGACGAGCAACGAAGGGGGAAATTATGAGATGTAAAGTCTCTGTGAACAAAGGAAAAGAAGAAGAACGAAGGGGAATATTTGCCTAGAGTATAAACAGTGCAACTCGCTGAGGCAAACTTTCATTCTTCGTGAGGAAATCGACTGAACAACATCGTTGCTGGGCGAGCTGGACGGCGAGGGATCGAATGCCTTTCTCAAGGCAATGGGAGTGGAGGAGTTATATGATAGACAAAGTAAAGTTTTCCAAGGGCCTTTTTGAAGGTTAGAAACGAATGAACTGAAGAAGTTAAAGTCTCAAGCAAGGAAGGAAGACAATCTTTCAGTATCGTTTTGTATTCATAGTAATGGATATTGGTTGTTTTGTCTTCGTTTCGGATTGAGCTGTGGACGCGACCAAATTGCTGACTCGCTGATGTCTCTAGCATTGCAATAATTGCATCAAACTGACGTTGCATTGCATTGCATTAAGGTTCTGAGCTACACAATTGTGTGGGGAATCATCAAGCTAGGTTATCGTCAGCTCACCAAGAAAATGCATGTTCTGGAATTTTGTCAGTGATTTGGTTTCGCTCGACAGTAGGAAAACTATCTCCACAAAGGATGACAGCTGCGCTTATGTCTAGCATATATTGTTCAGCGAGCACAAGAATGAATCATAGAGGCGAATGAACTGCAAAGTTTAAAGCCTCTTAAAAACAAAGAAAGAAAGAAAGAATGAATCTTCAAACAATTATCGTCAAATGATTTTACAATAAAAAAAAACATTTCGGGGCGATCAAACTGGTAGAATGATTATTTCAAATTTTCGTAGCATTATAAAATAATATTCGCAGTTATAAACAAGCGACTTGAATTAAACTACAGCGTAGTTCTACGTCAACAATGCGGTCGTGTCTTTAACACAACCTCCTATAATTTTTTTTGTTATCAATACTTTCAAACATTCACGATTTCTTACTAAGTGAACGTTCATGGATCCAATTGCAGAACTATTCATTGCTTGATCTTCTAATTAACCATTTACAATTTCCTCTAACTATAAATTTCCAGTACTTCTACCAAAACTCGTCATTAAAACATGATAAAAACATATTTTATGACATAATTCTCATTCAAGATTCTTCAATTATTTGCAAATAACATGTTTCTCCGTTACAGAGTGTAATCCTACTTTGAGGCGTGTGAGCCTTTCTCAACCGGGGCTCTGTACAATCAAGCGGTTGGTTTAAGCGCCACTCCCGTAAGGGGAGGCCAACCGCCGAGTTTTCGGTTGCCCAACCGATGAGACCTTGACTCTTAGGGCGGGTTTTTCCTCTTTTCCCAAAACCCGGGCTGTTCTTCAATCTGAACTGCGCTTCAAGGTGAACCCGAAACACCGCTGGTTCGGAAGACAAAATCAAGACCCGAGATAACCAGGGCCGATCCCAGGACCACAAATTCAGCAAACCTTTTCCTCACTGGACCTATTGAAAAAATATTCAGCTCGCTCTCGAGCTCAGGAGCGAACGTGAAAGGGCACCAAACGAAAAAAAAAGAGTCTCACTGTAGACTCGTGATCTCTCTAACCAACAAAAAAAAACAAGGGCTATAGGTCACCTCTCATTTGTTAGTGTGTTGTGTCTTTTGACGTAGGACTACGTCTAACCGGAAGATATAGGGGGTGAAATGGAAATCTAGGCACTGAACAAGTAGGAAAAAATGCAAGATTTGGAACGCTTATTACTCGAGCATTTCTCAATAGATCGCAAAGGTTTTTGCATCAATTGATAGGAAATATATCAGTTAAATAGCGAAAGAATTTCGGATAATGAAAACTAAAACTAGTGAGCTATGTTGCTCCTGTTAAGGTTACGACAAGACTACTCTTTATTTTCTATTTCATGTACAAAGCTAGCTTATAATCTACCCTATCTGCCTATCTCTATGTTTCCCTTCTTCCTTCTTCTCAGAAAGAATGTTTAACCGTTTTATGGTGTCGACTCGAGTCCTTATCTGTGGCTGCATAATTGTTCGTCGGTCGCATTTACCACATGGCGTTATTTATGCTTAAGTGTTTACTTAAGCGCTAGAACATTGATGCGTGATGTTTGCTCTGTCTCCTGCTGATAAGTAATGTTGGCGTTGGTCGATACTGAAGATTGGTTGACTGTGTTGATAACTGCTCCCTCTTCAAGAGTGGACCGTCTCGGTACACTGGGCTCTGCACTCTCCTTGGTTGTGGATCTGAAGAGAGTTTTCAAACGATTCCTCAACAGATAGATTGCAAGAAATGATGAAATAATTATTGCTGGAACTCCTGTCCCGAGGGTGAGTGAGAGGTGTCTTCTGTTTAATAACACCAGATGTTCTCTGGTTTGTAGATGAATTTCGTCTAGTTTTTTCAATGTCAGAGTTGCTTCGGTGTTATTTGAGAATATTTGGATTCCGTAGAGTGGGATGAGTAGTGGTGGATCTTCATGATAATATTCTACATTACTAAACTGCGTGCCGTTAATTGTGACTGTACAGTTGCGAAAGTAGATGATCATTGTTCCAGAAATGTATCTGGAAGGTAGCCCACAGTTTGTTTGCATTAGTGTGGCGTTTCCTCTGATTAGCAGATGGTTACTGCTTATTTTCTTCGTTTCTTGGGTGTACCTGTCTTCTGTATAATCGCAGCTGCCCGAGACTCCTCTGAGAATTTTGGAGTAACAGTTGTCTTGGGAAACGTCTTCTAGTTGGTTTTTGTTACATAGGGTTTCCTCTCCAATTTCCTGGCAATCGTTTTTAATGAGGTATGTTTCTAATTCATTGAAGAGTGCTCTGTTCGTTGGCAGTTTCAGGATTTTTCCTTCCTTGGGTATCGGTTCCATGATGATATGTGTAAATGTGGATGGTTTGAGATTTGGGACTGAAATCACAAATATTATTTTCGTATCTTTGTGTATTACTGCTAGATCAAGGTACTCGTAGGTTTGGTCGAATGTGTTGATTGTAATGTTGCTGTTTCTTAAAATTGTGGTCGCTTCATTTAGTTCCTCTGGTGTCAGTACGTTCAAATGGATAACCTTTGCTTTTGCTAGTTGAATGCTTTCAAAAATATTTTGTATTTGTTCTCGTAATAAATCTAGTGCCATGTTCAGGTTCATGACTTCTTTAATGATTGTAGCCTGTTCTGCATAGCCTTTATTGTTTACATAAGCGTCTCTTGATTTTATTAGGTTTTTCACTAAAATATCTTGTTGCTCGTTAACCTTTTTGATTATTCTATTCATTTTGGTTTCAATTTGTTTATTGATTTTTATTTGTTCGTTGTTTTGTGTAACAATTGTTTCTTCGTTTTTGAATAATGTTTCCAACTGATTGTTGATTTCGATTAGATCATTGTTGTCTAGATTGCCTGTTATTAATTTTATGGTGCTTCCTAGGATGTTGATTAAACCTCTTTTGTTTCTTTGTTTTGGGATAAGGTTGTTATATGTGTTCTTGATTGAGTTATATTTTAGATTAACAAGGTCTGTAGTTTCTTTTAGATTAAATATGGTAAGGCCTTCAATAATTTTCTCTAGTTTGTGAAAGGTTGACTCGAAACTTTTTAATTCGATTACATGGAATATTTTGTGTGATCCTGTCTTTATTCTTCCTTCGTTCAGGCTCAATGTCACGAGGCCGGGATTGTTGCTGAGGTCGTAGAGTTGTATGGATGTTTGTTGCGGAAATGCAATCGATTTTGGTAGATACATTGACAGGAATGCGATGGCAAAGGCCGAATACAGGAATGGTATCCACGCCATACTGAAATGATTAGGAAAATAATTTCATTTGATTATTAGTTTCGTCGGATGTTTTCTTTGTGAATCTCTCGGCCGGAGTGATCTAGGAAGGTTTTGTTTTTATCCCGGATAACTCTGACTGGAAGATATTTTTCTTTTGCTTTGTTTCGGATGCCTTGTATTTTGTTGTATACGATGCTTTCTTCCTGTAACGTTGGTGGGTCTTCTCTTTTCTTATTATGGTATTCCAAATTGTATTCTTTTGTTTTATTTGACTGAAGCATAACGTCTTCATAGAGCTTGTTTCTGTTCTCTAGAATTTTGTTCATATCGAGATGCCTTTCTTCTCCTTCTCTGAGTCCATAGAATATTTCGCGAGGTTTGAATTTAGTTGTTGAGTGTACTGTATTGTTATAGGTAGTGCATGCGATTCGATATATTTCTTTATCACTTAGGTCGATGTAACTTGGTTTTGTACAACGAAAAATTTCCCCTAGAGTTGAGTGAAATCTTTCTACCGTACCGTTACTTATGCTATGGTTGGGTGGAGTGAAATGAATCTCGATATTTAAATTTTCCAAGAGGGCTCTGATTTCGATGGACCTGAGTGCAGGTTCATTGTCTGAGATTATCAATTTTGGAGTACCATACAGTGAAAAGTATTTTGTTAACCCCTTTCTCACGTCGTGGATGTTTCTGGATTTAATTGGGATTATCGATGCGTATCGCGAAAATTTATCTAAAAAGGATAGAAATATATTAGGTTTATGGATAAATAAATCTAAGTGTACTATTTCTAGAGGCTTTGCAGGATTTGGCGTAGATCCCAGTTTAATTTTATACGGATGTCTCTCGTATTTGTTTTTGTTGCATGTGCGACAAAGCCTAATGAACTGTTGTATCTTACGTTTCATTTTCGGAAAGTAATATCGATTGGAAATCTGCCTGTTGTTTTCCCATATACCTCGATGTCCACTTTCGTGTGTTTGTTCTATTATTAGGTTTTGTTCTTCAGCGGTCTTCAAATCAGTTAAACATTTTTGAGTAATAAATATTTTAAATGGTTTCCCTCTACTAAAGTAATTTTTATAAAAAATTTGGATTGTTTGGATCCGATTTTCTGGGCATAATATACAGTTTGATCGTTTAGGATCTATGAACTCTTTGAAGAGTTTGGTGAGATAAGGGACGTTGAAATTTGATTTCATTATGGTTCGTCTGTACACACGCGGAAATATTTCTTCGAGTGTTTCCTCTTCTTCCGTTCCCAATTTCAGAATTATTTGGTTACTAAAACTATTTAACGGCGATTCGGTGCATGGGATAAATGCTGAATCGTCGGTGTCGGCGGAGTGCATTGTAGCATCGTCTGAAGAAGAGGTTTCATCGCTTACTAACTTCACTGAAGTTTCACAGGTACTAACTTCAGCGTCATTATGGTTTATTTCCTGACGCATCCTGGAGAGACTATCCGCTACTATATTCTGTTTTCCAGGTCTATATTTTATCTCAAAGTCAAATTCTTCTAAATAGAGGCGCCAATGTATAAGCCTGCTGTTGGAGTCTTTTAAGTTCAGACTATATGTCAGAGGTTTATGGTCTGTATAGAGTGTGAATTTTCGTCCGTAGAGGTACGGTCTGAAATATTTACAAGCCCACACAATAGCCAACAATTCTTTCTCAATGGCGGAGTAGTTTTCTTCCGTTTTATTAAGTGTTCTGGAGGCAAACGCGATTGGTTTGTCGCTACCAATTTGTCCTTGAGACAAAACAGCGCCTACGGCATAGTTAGAGGCATCTGTTGTCAAAACAAAAGGTTTTTCAAAGTCAGGGTATTGCAGGATATCGCTTGATGTGAGGATGTTTTTACATCGCTCAAAAGCATCTACGAAATCTTTATTGTGATCAATTTTTTCTCCTTTTCTCAACGACTGAGTAAGCGGTTTTGATATTTTTGCGAAGTCCCGAATAAACTTGCGATAATATCCTAATATTCCGAGAAAACCACGCAACTCTTTTTCGTTCTTTGGTAGTGGCCACTCTCTGATAACTCCGAGTTTTTCTGGATTAGGCTTAACTCCATCACGTGTTACGATGTGGCCAAGGAATGCAACTTCTTTATGAAGAAATTCACTTTTATCAAGTTGGATTTTCATATTGTATTTTTGTAGTGTTTCAAAAATTTTCCTCAGATTATCCAGATGCTCTTGTAGGCTTGTAGAGAACACGATTATGTCATCCATATATACTAAACATCTGGAACCAATATGCTCCCTTAAAATATTATCCATTACACGCTGGAACGTAGATGGGGCGTTTTTTAAACCGAAAGGCATCCTTAAGAACTCGTAATGCCCGTTTTCGACACTAAACGCGGTTTTTTCGATATCATTTTTGTCTAGTTCGATCTGATGGAATCCAGATGCGAGGTCCAAAGTAGTAAAGTACATACAGCGACCTAATTTATCTAGAATATCAGTGATGTTAGGGATGGGGTAACGATCATCAATCGTTTTATCATTCAATTTTCGATAATCTATTACAATCCGCCATTTCTTCTGTCCGGATGCATCCAATTTTTTTGGGACTATCCAAACGGGAGAAGTCCATGGGCTGATCGAAGGTCGAATTATTCCTTGTTCGAGCATTTTCGAAACCTGCCGTTGAACTTCTTCTTTATGGCAAAAAGGGTAACGGTATGATTTTGTGTGAATAGGAACATCGTCTGTTGTTGTGATCCTATGTTTGATAGCACTAGTGAAGGTTAACTTCTGTCCTTCCGTATAAAATATGTTTGTGTAATCCGCGACTAATTTAATTATTTTAATTTTCTCTTCTTGGTTTAAATGGTCTAGTCTGATTTGGTTGAAAATGTTTGATTTTGGAACATCCAACGTTTCTTCGGGCGTGGTTAGTGAAAAGTTATTCACTTCTACTATTAGAGGTTGCGCTGTGTTAATTTTTACTGGTTTATCTGATAGGTTAGTTACTGTTACGAAGACGCGATTTTCTGAGCATTTGTATATTCCAGAAGGTATCATTATGTCTGGTGAGATTAAAACATCATGCTCTAGATAGAATTCGCCGCTGGATTCATTGGTTGGGAGATGTACAATTTTTGTTTCATTCGAATTCATGTGTATTGTTACAGACTCAGGATATTTTCGGTACATTTTTATTATATTTGAAGGAAATTTGAGTTCATTCTCCGCCGTTAAAATGTCAGCTTTCAATGAGCGTAATGTTTCATATCCTATTAGACCATCAAAATAATTATGGAAATCGAAAATGTAGAATATTTGGTTGCTTGCATTTTTTACGCTTGGAAACGGGTTAAAGTTGACAAATCTATCCACGGAATGTGAGCCATAAATGTTCTTAATATTCACTGTTTGTGTGAAGTGACATTTGTCTAAGTTGACGTGTTTTGGGCTAATGTAGTTTTTATTAGCCCCTGTATCTATCAGAAACTTCAAGGATCCTTTATTCGTAGAGAGTTTTATATATGGAAGAAAATTGTTTAATCCTTTGTTTTCGATTCCTCTACTAGGTGAAAATTTAGTTCGTCATTTTCTTCATTGTCATTTTTCAATAGTGCTAGTGGTTCTCTAGATGTGTTAGGTGTAATTGATAACTGTGGTTCTCTAGACGTGCTAGGTGCCGATTCATAGTATTGGTGAAAATTAAATGAATCATTTGCATAATGAGGGTCGTACAGTTCTGTTCCCTCATGGCAATTTATTGATCTGTGTGAATAATTGAACGGTTGTTTTGGCCTATTCATGTAATTAACGTGCCTTGATCTTATGGAAGGATCAACTTCCATGGGAATGGGTTTTGACACTTGTATCGGTCTAGGGGCAAAAACATTTTGCGGAGGGATGTTATTGCTATTGTGGTGGAAATATTTTGGGGAAATTTGTTGAAAATGTTGTTGGTGGTATTGTTGTTGTGGGAAACGTGGAATTGATCGTGATTGGTGGGAACGTGTAGTGAAAAATTGTGGATTCCTAATTTGATTATTTGTGTATCTTGTTTTCGGGGGAAGTTGCGGTGCCAGTGGAAATATTTTAGCGGGTCGATAATGTTCAGTTTTGTTTAATCCATGTCTGTTTTGGAAATTTCTTTCTTCCACGCAGGCGTCAAATGCTTCTTTCAATTTTGACAGTTGTCGGGCTCTAACATTGCCCCCTATTGGTTCTTTAAGCCCTGCTAGAAAAACTTGCAACGCATTTTCCTGATGTGTTTTTATACGGTCTTCTCGCAAGCTCGTGTCTGCTGTTGAGATGCTCGTGTTGTTAATTAAGAGCGATAAAATTTGTTGGACTGCCCCATAGAATTCTTCTAGGGTGCCCGTTTGTTGGAGTTGGAATAGCTCCCTTGTGAGTGTGACAGCATCGCGCTTGTCACTGTAATAGGCAATCAAGTTTGCCTTAATTTCGCTCCATTTAAGCGGAGTGCCATATATTTCTAGAGCTTGGTCTGCGTCTCCTGTGATCTTTGCACGAATAGATTGCAGCCAGATCTCTTCGAAAGGTGTGTCTTTCATAATATTTAAGAAAGGTAGTAGATTTTCTACTGACCTTATAAATGAATGTAATTTGACAGGATTCCCGTCGAAGGATGGCAAATTATTTATGGCTTGAGGCGTTTGCATCGCCTTCAGCACTTTTTCTGCATTGCAGAACATTTCGTTCGTTTGAGCAATGCAGTCACTATCCTGAGTATTTACAGGAATTGTGAAACCTGCCAATTCAGGGTTCATTTTTCACTATTAAATCACTATCTAATCACTATCACCTTTTTTCAGGGTTAGAATTTTAATTGTAATTCGATAATTTAATTTATTTTTGTTTTATGTTAGCTTTGTGTGTTTCTTGTGATATACAGTGGTCCGGTTACCTCGGGTAGGGCCTCGCCACTCTGAATTAGTACTTGCTTTAATTTTTGTTTTCGGGGACGGGCTTTTATTTGTTTCAGTAAAGCGCCGATCCGATTTATGAGTTAGAAAAAAGAAAAATTTTGTTACTTACGATTTTTAGAGCTGGAACTAGTGTTGCGTCCGGTTTCGTCAGATTAATCACCACTACACGATATTCGTTCGCGCAGGCGCAATTGCTGAAATTAAACTAACGTTTCGCGAACACTTAAAACACTATCCTACCGACTGCGCCAGTTAAATAGCGAAAGAATTTCGGATAATGAAAACTAAAACTAGTGAGCTATGTTGCTCCTGTTAAGGTTACGACAAGACTACTCTTTATTTTCTATTTCATGTACAAAGCTAGCTTATAATCTACCCTATCTGCCTATCTCTATGTTTCCCTTCTTCCTTCTTCTCAGAAAGAATGTTTAACCGTTTTATGGTGTCGACTCGAGTCCTTATCTGTGGCTGCATAATTGTTCGTCGGTCGCATTTACCACATGGCGTTATTTATGCTTAAGTGTTTACTTAAGCGCTAGAACATTGATGCGTGATGTTTGCTCTGTCTCCTGCTGATAAGTAATGTTGGCGTTGGTCGATACTGAAGATTGGTTGACTGTGTTGATAACTTATCTACGCATCTATCATGACGAATAACATTTCATTTTTCTTGAGATAAATAATTGAATAATTGTGAAATATCAAGCATTGTCAAAATGCACTATGTGCCCATTTTTGATTGGTCCATTTTGTGCTCCTCAAATCGTACCGACCAAAACGGGCAGCCAGAGCAGCAGCGAAATAGAATGAAGCACGATTGGAAAGGAAAAAGAAAAAAATGAACGAAACATTGGTCGCAGTCTCACACATGCGTAATTCTCGAGCCAGCCAGTCAGCTTAAAAATCTCCGCTCCGCTGCCGTAACGATCATTCTCATTTAAACCGTACACCACATCGGTTCGCATCACAACACATCAACAAACCAACCCAAGCAGCCATGTCTGGACATGGTAAAGGAGGAAAAGTGAAGGGAAAGGCAAAATCCCGCTCGAACCGTGTTGATCTGGAGTTCCCCGCAAGGGTAGCTAGGCCGAGCGCGTTAGTACCAGTGCACCAGTCTACCTAGCCGGCGTTATATAGTTTCGGCCGCCGAAGTGATCGGGTTAGCTGGCAAAGCTGCTCGCGACGATAAGAAAACCCGCATTCGGAACAGAACACATTCGGTTCGGTGGACATCAAGACAACAGGCAGTTGCAGCGAGTGGCGAGAGGCAAACGCAATCGCAAAACGGCATCAGGTAGCAGAAGAAAAAAGTTTGTTCTTTATACAAACTGCTTTGGTGGCAAATCCAGAACAAGGCGGCATCGAGGGCGTTCGAAATGGTTTTTTTTCAAAACCACGAGTACAAAGTTTTCTAAATTGGAACCATTCCATAAAACAAGGCGCTTTTCAGGGCCATTAAACCTTCCAAAAAAGAGTTTAGGAAATACAGTTCAATGCTTTCTAAAACATTATCCAAAATAATAATAAAACACAAATTGATTTTTTCTTAATTTGTTTGCCAGGATCTGATGAGTATGTGAATTTGGCAGTTGTTGTGAGCTTATTGATAGTTGGGGACTTTCCTGATTATTCAATTTTCACCAATTCTTAAATTGTTTCCAGATTGAAAGTACAGTAATTTACAATTAGTTCGACATTTAGCTAATTGGACGGACATGTAATGCGACTTATTTAGTTGGACATTTGTGAACATAGAGATCCAAAATATGATATGACATTGAAAGTCGACACTGTCCACTGTCATCGCAAATGTTCCATTACAGGTTAAAATCGTCTCCAATGCGACACTGAGTGGCGCTTCGGCACGTCGCATTGAATGTAATTTACTGTACAACATGTCACAAAGCTGGATGGGAAAAAATTTTCCAACTGTGAAAGCTGTGGCGAGTGGCAACAAATCGCTAAACAGGAAGGTTTAGCCGAACAAGATGGGGATATCGAGTGATAACAAAACAATAAACTCTTTAGATTGAAGATAATTTTGTGATCCTGAAAAGGACCCTTTTTAGCCTGCATGTGAATCCAACGAGCGAACAAATCGTAATGAATGTATTTTTTTGCAATCGCTCCCTTTTAACGCTCATTCGTTCGTCTCGTTGGACTCGCCCCTCTGGCTGAGTCTGCCGATTTGTCTCTATCCTGTGAGTGTGTACCGCTAGAGTATAAAACACGCGGACCCCAACAAAATATCTTATTTTCTTTCAAACCGTAAACCCGTGTGGTTGTACGGCATCGGCATCGTGGACGTAACAAAGGAGGACAAGTTAAAGAAAGGCAAAGTCTCACTCGAACCGTGCAGGTCTCCAGTTCCCTGTTGGTCGCATTCACTGATTGCTCCGCAAGTGTAACTAGGCCGAACAGATTGGTGCCGGAGCACCAGTATACCTAACAGCGATTATAGAGTTTCGGCCGTCGGAGTGCTCGAGTTGGCTTGCAAAGCTGCTCACGACAATCAGAAAACCCGCATCAAGAACAGAGCAGCTTCGGTTCGGCGCTCATCAAGGCAACAATTAGTTTCAGTGAGTGGCAAAGTGTTTCTCAGGCACGTCGCATTAAATGTAATTTACTGAACAATATGTCACAAGCTGGATGGGAATAAATTTTCCAACTGTGAAAGCTGTGGCGAGTGGCAAACGCAATAGCTAAACAGGAAGGTTTAACCGAACAAGATGGGAATATCGAGTGATAACAAAAACACAACACCAAAAATTAATTGCAAACAGTGAATATGAACCATCAACATATTCATACAGAGTAAACAGTAAACTAATCCATTTTCCAAGTAGATAGGTAGGTATTCACGTAGGAGAAGAAAATAAAACAATATATTTAAAATATATATTTAACAAAAGCTATCCCCTTTGTATAGTCCTACGTCACTCCGGTTATGTCCCCGACTTTTTATATTTTCCTACATGCGCATGTTAATTAGTTAATGAGTTAGTCGCTCGCCGGATTCCGAATTCAAATACTAATAAAACCCGCCAAAACTCTTCCAGTTAAGGAAACGTGGATTTTTTGAAAGACTCACACGAGTGTCCAAGATATGTATGAGACGGGTCTTGGCTAAATTGAGCTGTCGAGTTTCATCTGGCAATCAATTATAGCTAGCAGTAAAATTGAAAATCGGGAAAGCACTCGCTATGCAGTTCATCCGTAACATACACATAGGGAAAAGACGCTTAAGCGGACCTTACACGGTCAAATTTATTGACAATATGATGACATTTGAGAGCATAATGACAGCTGAACATGGCTGACAACGCAGAAATCCGGATTTTCTGATTTTCGGGCATCAATATCGTGACATTTCATATGGATGCATGATGTTGACGTTTTACCTCACGGACTTCCAGACTGAGTTGCCAGATTTGCAAGCGGACATTTAATGTTTGTTAGTCTTTTTTGCGATTGCAATTAAAATTTATAAACTTCTGAAATTGTAGGAATCATAAATGAAAGCTTTTGGTTTGGAAAACTGATATAGTAATTTACATTTAATGCGACATGCCGGAGAACCACTCAGTGTCGCATTGGAGGCGATTTGACCTGTAATTGGACATTGAAGATGAGAGTGGTACAGCGTCGACGTCTGGCGGCGAATGTCAATGTGGGCCATAATTTTGCCCGAACTCGATGTTTACAAAAATGTCTAACTAAACGTGTCGCATACAGGTCTGTCCAATTAGAAAAATGTCGCATTAAATGTAAATTACTGTACCTAAAATAGCAAAATACAGTACTTTTCGCGATACAAATCAAAACCTCAAAGTAACTGACAATGTGATGGTGAGAGAGTGAATGAAAATTAACAACGTCTTAGGAATGTGTTTAACATTGAACTCGGTCATTCTTTGCGCTAGCGAGCGGGGCAGCCACTTTAGTCTAAGTTGTGTGTTTCTTCACACTCCGCTATAAAATTTGGAGAATGAGAAGATCTGGGAAAATCATAGGTGAAAAAACATCACGTGTTAATTCAAGTTACAGTAGAATCCCGATTATCCGTGAATAGTCGGGATGATTTTTAAACATAGAAACTATGTTTTATCAATACAGAAATAGATACAGATACAGATAATCGGGGTACAGATACAGATACAGATAATCGGGGTTCTACTGTCATAGTCTTATTTATCGAATAAAAACATTTGCTTGCAGATAATATAATTTGCATATATTTTCACAATCTAAAATAATTTGGCATCCCTGAAACTGAAAGGATCAGTCTGTATTTGTGAAGCGAGTATTATGATGTGTTTTTGAGAAGGAAAAACGAGTTTTAAAGTGTAAATTATGAATGAAAATTAACTTTTCTAAATCAAATTAGTATTCTATGTGAATGCAAATCACTTTTTTTCTGCAAGTGGTGAGAAAATCCCATATAAAAATTGTATCTGAACTGACGTTATATAATAATAATAAATTTTAGTAGGAATATCTGAAAATTCATAGAAAATAGGTTAAGTTAGAGTTAGGACTACGCGCTTCAACTAATTAAATAATACCAAGTAGATATTTTCATTCAAATTTTACCAATTGAAAATTGCAATTTAGCCTTCTAATCTGATGGAGAATAGTTTGGATCCCAAACTCGAATGTCACCACTAGCCATCGCGGATATTCTCGTTGTCTCGGGTTGAGGGCGATATTGACCGTGTAAGGTGGCAAAATATTGATTGAGGTTAGATCGGATGTCGAAAGCCTAGCTGTCACGATATTGAAGACACTTATTGTCAATCAGTTTGATCGTGTAAGGTGCCCATTAGATTCCACACACGGGAGATGTGTTGAATCTGATGTTCATACTGAAAGAAACGAATACCTACACTGGAGGAAAACATTAGTAAATGCAACTACCAAATCTTTAGTAGTTGAAACATTGGTAAAATGTACGCATTGTTTGTAAATATTACCAAAACTTTGTAAAACGGATGTCTTATGCAATACAAATCCCTACTAAAAATTCGTACATTTTACTTCATAGCATGTGTAACCTTGATTGTTTTCATTTCTAGGAACTGTAATGTGCGTACTTCGCAGTCGTCATTCCTCTTGAGGAAACAAAGCTATTCGGAGGTAAGTTTTTTTTTTATTTTTATTAGATTAAAATATATGTAACTTCTGTTTCTCTTCGGCGAAAACATATTCTCAACCACAAAGATATCGAGAACTTGTTTTCGCTGCGGAAAAACAAAAGTTTAATTCGTTGTATTGAAATCTTAATACACCGAATCTTATAAAATAAACTTCAACACAATCCTTTCCCTTTTAATTTTCAGCTTCTAATCTTGGATTAAAATTGCACAGTTGACTATTCAATGTATATTAGACTGAGCACGTGCAACACAAAGAAATCTCAGGTAACCACATATATTTCATCACAAACCCATATTTATAACTAACCATAATCATACATCAGGAAACAGGAGAGTAAATAATGCGGATGAAATGTACTGCGATCTGGTCCTATCAACTGCCAACTAATCAGTTGTTCCTGTCCTAAAGGATGAAAATGTGCAACAGTAAAAGGAGCAAAAACCTTGATGAGTGAGGGTTTGAAAAAACATATGAGATTGATTCGGTCGAGGCTGCGATTAAATCTGCACGAGCAATGTTTAGATGTAGAATGTAGGATGTAGGAAATTACTGTGTAAAAGATAATGTATGATTGAGGACAGCTTTTTAAATAAGAATTAATTATAAACAACATAATGTCATTATCCCTTATCACTATCTCTTACAAATGAAAAAAAAAACTTTTTCACTGATGCTGCTCCAATGGTGGGCCAACATGCCCACTATCCTACAAAAATAATGCCTACCAATTTCCTTTTGTAAGATATACCAATGATTAGTAGGGTAGAAAATGACTAACGAATTGGTAACATTTACGAAAAAAATCGTCATATATACTAAATTTTCCTCTCAGTGTAGAATTTCTTCCTCGGGTTTTGTGCTTACCAACATATTCGGCGATTCATTTTTATTTATATAGTTGGAAGATATAGTAGTGCGTTTTTTCACTTAAAAAATAATTCCCGCCTTCGAATAAAGATCAATTTCGTTAGCACAAACATCAAATGTACTAAACACGCTTATCAAGATGATTGTAGAACATTTGGGAGAAATTTCCGAACTTTCCCGTTTTCCTTCAGAGTTTCCCGAAATGTTTCAATTTTCACGTTTAGTCGTTAATATGTTTGGTTGGAATATGGGTAATATTTTTGTGGGACCCTCCTCCTTCCAGAAGATTACCATAACATTTTTTTTACTCTTAAATTCTCATATTCCAATTTTGGTTCCATTTGCTCGAGTTATGCAGAAAATTGTGTTCTGTTTATATGGGAAACCCACCTCCCCCTTTCAGAGGAGGTAGGTATGTCAAACCACCAAAGAAACATTTCTCGTACCCAAAAACCCTTACATATCAAGTTTGGCTTCATTTGTTTGGCTCCATTTGCTTCATTTGTATGGCAACTCCGCTTCGATTCGCACTTCAAGATACACCAGCAAGCAAACCAAAATCATCATGAACGGCTTCGGCGCAGAAAGTTTATATTCTTCTTTGCCCCTAAATCATTACATGTAGAACCTCTCCATGCATCATGAAACAGCAGACTACGGACTACGCAAATTACAAATAAGGCTTTAAGGATTTATGAAACGCTTCAAAATCAGTCCTCGACGACTAGATCGGTTGGAAAGAAGGTATCGTTTTCTTTGGAGATTTTGCTCAAGCAGATATTGAGGAAATATTGGCAGATGACGAATTAAATGAAGAGGGTTTAGTTCACATGCTTCATCAAACCGACAAACCAGATGAAGATACTAATTCTAATGAAGATGAATCTGAACCAGTTACGTTCACAGCAAAACCCATCAGCGTGGGACTTGATTTGGGAAGAAAATTGGGAAATCATTTTCTACAATGTGACACATTGGACGAGCTTTTCATTTCCAGAGAGATATTAACAGATGTTTAAGTCAATGTGAAGAGGTATATAAAGGTTTGGCGAAAAAACCTACGCAACTGTTAATTACAGATTTTAATAAAAAATCCCCTCAATCTATGCTCTATCAAAATTCGTCGACTGTTGAACCAGGATTGCATCAGGAATGCGCTTGTGATGAAAGTGACATCAAACCAATCTGAAACAAAAGACTGATAGTTCCTGAAAGTCATATTTGATTTCCTGAATAAAATACTCAAGAGATATATTTTTAAGATGTTCTACTTTTGTTTCACTTGAATAAATAACTAAATTGAATGCATATGGAAAGTTCATTTCGATTTACACGAATAAACCTATTAGGGACTGTCCACATACCACGTGGACAGAAAAAGCACGATATTTAACTCCCTCCTCCCCCTCCGTGGACAAGCGAGGACATTTTCATACCCCTCCCCCTGTTGTCCACGTGGATATTTTTCTTGATTTTATTAGAATAATTCAGGAAATAACTTAATTGCGCATGAATTGAATTTTAATTCCATTTAAGTTTATTTTGTTTCAAATTTTACTTACTGAACCCTGCGCACAAAAACGAACAGAACGATTTCATATACATAGACTCTTTTCCTATCATTTAAAAAGAATTTCAAAAACAGAAAAGATAAAGTAGGAAGCATGTACTGATATCTATAGATCCTCACTTGACAAAGGATGAGGAGTAAAAGGTCGGAATTTTTCAGAGATTTCGGAACGCCTGTATCTTCGATATAAACGATGACATTAAGATAAAAAATACAGCATTTTCAAGCTACAAATTTCTAGTGTTTGATGTGTATATGTGTTGTAGATAAAATACTTTCCAAGAAAAGATAAAGCGTTTATAGTTTGTTTTCAAAGTTTCTCTAGATTTTGAGAATATATGCTTAAAAGCAATCCAATCAACATGATTATTTCGCGTCCATTTGATTCATAGAGAGTTTTAGTAGAACTATTTACTACAGAGGTATTCTCTATCGAATGAAACATTATCCTTTGATTTCGAATTAAGAATATTTCATGAAATAATGAACGCACAGCAAATCGATGGTCAAATCTACTCATCGCAATCGTGGAAATATTTAATACATGGTCCAGTTGATGCTTTGACGAATGTATTATTTTATAAAAGAGTTACAGCGTTTCAAAGATCACTCAAAACATTTTCGACATTTTGCCACAGGAAATGTCTGTTCAATTCACACGATCAATTCACTTTTAGTCATCAGCGCAATAGAAACCTTTTCCGCAATAGTTTCAAAGGGTACTAATACCTTATTAAAAATATTTTCAATATCTATATATATATTTTTATTTTTCATCTGCTTATTGACCATCCTGCATTGACTCACAACTCAATATTTTTTTACTAATCTTGCACGATAAGTTATTTGTATTGCTCTTTAGTTTTCCTCCACTTAAATCCTTATCAAAACGTCACAGTTTACCAGAGAGCAATTCAACGCCAAATTAACCCTCCGCTGCCCCGATGCTCCCCATTTTATTGAAATTTTGTTCATTTTTTCCAAAAATGGCCCTGAAGCCTGTTGCCCGATTGGAACATTTTTTTTGAGAAATTTATTAACCTTCTTTTTTTTATAAATGTTCAAACTATTGAGAAAACTTTCTCATAAATTGAATAAAATATCGAAAACTATTATATCTGTTTAAAATAATATTATTATATATAGGTTATTAGGTAGCTGATCCGTCAAATTTTAAGAGATAGGGGATCATAAAAAATCTTCCTCGCTGATGATCCAATCTTATCTACGAAAGAATTATTGAACTTTTCCTTGAGACCGATTTTTTGCCTTAAAATGACTGAAGTGAAAATTCAAAAAGTGCGCACGATGCTTTCATTTGAGGAAAATTTGCATAAAATTATGTTGTGAACACATTTAAATTAGTGGAAGATAACAAGAAGGATAATAGTGTGGTGTCAAGGAAGGAACTGTAGAGTGGTTGAAGAGCTTCAATTTGGCTGATAGAAACAATCCAGTTGATCATGCATTTTTGAAAAATTAATTAAAAACACCAAATTTGAAGTTGGTTCCTTACATTCTTCTTCTTTCTTTGTTTTTAAGAGGCTTTAAACTTTGCAGTTCATTCGCCTCTAAAACCTTACATTTAAAAGTTGATCCTGGGTTCTATTAATTTGAAAGTTTTACAATTGCATTCTATGTAAAATTTTCTTATCTTTCAAATGAACAGTATAATTATTCGTACTAAGTAATAAGGAGCGTACTTTCTAAATTAGAGTCAGTTCAAGACATACAATTAGACTTAAGAAAAGTTCAACAATGTCCTAGTTGAGAATTGACTACATGCGTAGGATTTTTTCATCAAATATGATCCTCTATCACCTCCTGAAATATTCTATAATTTATCAGAACACTGGCTCAATTGTTTTAAGTTGACGACTAGTGATGCATAGATAATCTCCTGCAAATGTAAATATTTATTCCTTGAAATTAATGAAATGAAAATACTTTGGAAAATGATTTTACACGCAATTCTGTATGAAAAACTATACAGACGTTGTTATCATATATTGTTCTCGAGATATTACAAAACGTATAGAAAATTATATTTGATAAAAATCATTTACGCATATCATGGTATCTCAACCATTATGGAATCGTTTAATTTTTACAGTTTTGGGTATGAGGGCTATGCATACCCCGTAACTATAAAAGTTCGATCATAGGAAATAGTTGGTCATTCACAATTTACGTGAGATATTTTTATAATACTTATTTCACTGAAGAAGATCCATGATATGAGAGAAAATATATGAACGTTTAACTGGCAGCACTCTCAGGCTTCTCAATCCATTTATTGATAAATACGGAGAGAAAATTCTTCCTGTCCACGTGGACTCAGTCCATACCCGCTCCCCCTCTCCATGGACAAGTTTGGACATTCCCCCCCCCCCTAAAGTTGTCCACGTGGTATGTGGACAGCCCCTTACATATTTGATTTCCTGAATAATATATTCAATAGATAGATTTTCAAGATGTTTTACTTTTGTTTCACTTTAATAAATGACCGAATAATAAACGCCAAATAAGCGTTCGCCGGAACCCAATTAACTTATAACATTCCAACACGACATTTAAGATGCTTGGTATTCCCCAAATAATTTTTTTGACGCACAACCTTAACGCCTGATTCGCCATAGCGTCTGTTCAATGCATTGAAGCAATGTCAAAGGCACCAACGAAGCCTTTATGATGACGGAAAACAAACAATGTTAACCGCTTGGAATTGATAATTGCCTCAGCAGAAATTCATTACTAATACCCTAGCGCAGGTGGTTTCAGACATTTTTTATGGCAGAGCACTTTTAGTAGCAAAAACAATCTTCAATCACAGCATCAAAATATTAGGCGATTGTTGCATCGTGACAGGGCCAATATACACGGGAGCAGATACAAATGTGGTTTCAGCGTAGCGAATATGCTCTATTTTTATGAACGGGCTATGAAGCACGCACGTACGCATACAAATATCCATATATCGATGGTTTGAAGCAACTAAATATACACACACTTATCTCCGTTTTGCGCTCTTCTCAACATAAGTCCTTTCTGTTAATATTGTCGGCCTAGATAAACTTAGCTGTCATTCTTGGTGGAGAGAGCCGACGATAGTCTACAGGGTGGGCCATTTAAAGTGGAAGGATTTGTTTTTGCAATAGCAAAGTAAAGAAGTGGAATTTAAAAAAAAAATTTGAAATTCATTTATTTTGGTCCAAGGAGATTTGTTCTAACTACTTTTTGATTATAATATCTCGTAAATGACCGCCTCTGGCCTTGACCGCAAAATGTGCCCTTTTTTCGGCATTTTCCATCACTTTGCCCAATGTTTCGGCCGATATGGCAGCAATTTCTTGTCGGATATTGTCTTTCAGCGCAGCCAGGGTCCTTGGTTTACCAGTGTATACCTTGGATTTTAAATATCCCCATAAAAAAAAGTCAGGAGGCGTCAAATCAGGTGATCTCGGTGGCCAGTCATAATCGCCGTTTTTCGATATTAATCTTCCGGGGAACATTTCGCGCAATAGTTTGGTCGTGGCAGCCGCTGTATGGCATGTAGCGCCGTCCTGTTGGAACCAGTAATTGTACAATTCATTTTCACGAACAAATGATGGTTCGAGCGATGCCTAACTCTTTCGAACGATGGCGACCTGATGTCGATGGAGTCTCTGCAACACTTGCTCGAACGGCATCAATATTCTCGTCGAAACGTCTTGGTCGTTGTCTGGACAGATGACTGGCATTACCAACACTACCAGACGATATAAATTTGGCATATAATCGACGTATAGTGTTGTCTCCAGGCGATGTTTTAACTTTATTTTTATTTTTCCACGCACGTTTAGTTAACACAATTGAGAAGTTATTTTGAATGTACAGCTGAACAATTTCAGCGCGTTGTTTAGGTGTGTATTGTTCCATGGTTAAAATTGTACTGAAATTACGCTTCCAACGCGGTATGACATTTGTTAATCTGACATCTCTGTCAAAAGTTATGGGGTTGCCAGATGCTTCCACTTTAAATGGCCCACCCTGTAGCTTGATGATTGCCCGCACAATTGTGTGGCTCAGGACCTGAATACAATAGCGTCAGTTTGATGCAATGATAGCAATCCCAGAGACATCAGCGAGTGAGTAATTTGATCGCGTCCACAACTCAATCCGAAACGTAGACACGTGATGACGCAAAACAAGGAAAAACAAGCGATGATCATTGCTTTGAAAACAGAACTAGACTGAAAGTTTGCCTCAGCGAGATCCACTGTTTATACTCTAGGCAAATATTCCCCTTCGTTCTTTTTCTTTTCCTTCGTTCACGGAGACTTTAAATCTTACGATTTCCCCTTCGTTGCTCGACGCTAAGTTGCTCGTTATTGGTAGCACGGGTAGAAAAGCTCACAAATCAGCAGAACAAATGTATGGGAAAATGGCAACGCTTATAGTTTTCATGAATTTTAACCATTTACACACCAGAGGATTGTAATGTGTAACATATCAAACAAGTCTTAGGGAATTCCGATTCGATTGGTATGTAAATCGCCAAAATCCATTCGCGGCAAAAATAGTTATTAACTTTAACTTTATTTCATGAAAACGTAACTTTATTTCATGAAAACTGTTTTCTGGCACCCTTAATGAAAGACGTAGTTCCACGTCAAAAGTCGCACGGGCCAAATCTTGAGAATACGGTGGATGAGGCAGCAATTCGTAGTGCAATTTGGCCGTGACGACGGCGGAATTTCCATTTTTCCAGTTTTCTAAAATCTGCGGACACGCCTGCTTCCACACACGGTCAAAACAAAACTACGAGTCCGATTCGGCTGAAATTTTGACAGTAGCCGGTTACGAGAATGTACTACACGATAAGTAATCTCACTTGCGATATTGACACCATCGGGCGATGAGGCTAAGTACTTATCAGACCGCCCTCGTATATTCGCTCTAATTCAGAAATTATGCAATGTAGGACAATTTTGTTGTTTCCATCTCAAAGATGAGAAAATTTAATACAGAATACATTTGTGAAACTTCCAAGTAAGTGGATTTAAGTAGCATTTTAGAAGTGAAAAACTTAAAATTTTATGGTTTTCTAGGTGTTATTCTGAATTTTATCCATAAAATTCATAAAAAAACATTAATGTTTCTATCAACCAAATTAAAGCTCTCTAACCATTCTATAATTGGTTCTTTGACACCCAAATCCTATCTTTTTTAATTTGGTTGCAACATTATTTTAGACAATTCTTGGTGAATCTGCCAAAATTACGATTTGTGCTTCACTGTACTTCACTTCATAATAGCCAATTAACTTACACATTTAACTAACGTTGAAATATTTCATTTTCGCTTAAAACAAGTCATATTTGAAATAGTAAGAAAAAATGTATGTGAACACCCCCTTCATGATATATGCATTTTGTCTTAGGGGGCATATTTTACACTTCTCCTATACATGCAATTTAGTATCCAGAAACTTTAATTAGCACAAACTGCCATTATGTCATAAATGCTTCCAACCGCACTCACCAATTAACACATCGAAGCACACATTGTAGCTGTTGTCTTACTCGTTATCCGAAGCACAGGTTATTAAAACTAGACACATAGAAAGGTTTACTTTAAACACAATCACAAGACTAAACAAATATTCTCAAGCTGACCTTGACGTAACCATGGAAACACCGAGCAAAGGTAAACATCAGAACGATGAATGGTTTGTTATTTATATTTACACGAGCGCACCGGTACACAGATTACACACTTAGTTAACTAATTATGGCAACATTTGAGGAATCGAAACTAAGCTATCACGCAAAGAAAAAACATCGCAATTTATGTTGTGAATACGAGTAGGAAACGAACTGGCGGCGAGTTCACCATATGATTTTGACAGTCAGCATAATTCCGAGTAACGCTTCAGCTGGTGTGCAGCGGAAAACCGTCACTTGCATGCCACTCGAAAGTGTGCTTGTGTGCAAGTTTCTCGTAACGCTCTCCTCTATCGCAGTGGGTAGAGGGAAAAAGAAATTCAAAAAACCGGTAGCTGAGTTTAAAAAGCGGATGCATTGGGATTTGCGTTGAGCAATCGTTTTATCTACACGTTATTTGTAACAATATGAAAATCGATAATAACATCATTCTTACAATAGAAACCGTGTTGAATCTGAAATGTGCAGTGCGTTCGCAATGTTTTAAAATCTTGTGGGTTTGCAATGGAAAAGGAGTTTGGTGTGCATGTGCCTTTGAGGGGAATGTCATCGAAATGAAACAGTTTTCACCAACAAATTTTGCTCTATATTACTAACGCTTCACATCAACTGTCACCTTCAGCTCTTTCGCTCCGTAATCCATTCGCACAAAGTGCTTCGTTTTGAGAACCTCCTTGCAGTTCTGCTGTAATGATACTGGCCTTCCGCACCACCTGACTGGTCCCCCTTGTTCAGCCGATATTTTCACAGTGAATCTACTTAGTCTGTCCTCTCCGCCCAGATACCACAGCCAATACAGCGCCTGACTGCTGGCCTCCATGCATCGAAATTTAGCAATGAAGAATACGTCTTCACCTCTAACTCCGCCGCATTCGAAACTCCGGTGACCGTTTTAATGGTGCTTTTTGTGCAATTATCGTTAGAAAGAGGCCCCCGGTCATCGGTGTCGCAATTGTTGTTGTTTTCATCCCGCACGCTCGGTATCAGGACAACACATGTGACGCAGGACTCGTTGAATTTGATGCTAAGCGTATCGCCGGCGGTCGCGTAGTACTGAACGACACTCGTTTGATGTGATTTCTGCAAATGAATTAATATGTCATGTTGATTTTTCATTTTACCGCACGGTTGACCAGAAGGGCAGCAATATTGGAACGGAACTGATGAGGCCGCTGACGTTGATGTCACCTTAGCGATTTGCTGCGTTGTCATTGCGAGTGCACCCGGGGGATTTGCTTTTAATTTCGGGGATTGTTTGCACGGAGCGCGGTCACGTGCGAATAGCGGCAAACGAGCGTTAACTGATTGTAAATTAGATGATTTCTGAGCGACGGGACGCGTTTCACCTGTGGAAGGTTGAGAACGATATGCCATTAGCCTAACTTTGCTTCAGATCTGATTGATTCAAACATTTCTTCCCTCGCATCGGATATATGTGGTTTGACCGATAGTAGAGCAGAGCCTTACCTTCGTGATGTCCGAGAGTTTGCACCAGGAATGCGAACAGCTTATCCGCTACAATGCATCGACCTCGTCCCAGCATAACACGGCAGATGGGACATTTTGAACTTTTGGCCCGACATCCGGAACATATCAGATGTCCATGACAGCATTGCCACGAGGGAGGATGGATAACTTCCAAGCAAACAGGGCACTCCAGCAAACCCGCGATTCCCTGTAAGCAGCTGGCGAAGCGCGACAGTGACTGTGGGTTGAGGTTCTATGTAGGAATATCGAGCAAAGAATAAAATTTCAGATACATTAATGTTGTAATGTGTTTGTTATAATCAGTGTTGCCACACGTACAGAATTCTGTACGGTACAGAGTACAGATTTTCGTCAAAAAGTACAGATTGGTACAGATTTTTTGCTTACATTTAAACAAAGCAACATTAAGGTCATTCATTGGTTTTGTGTGCTAGTTATGCATGTAAGAAAATCCATGACTATCTTGAGCATTTTTTGAGGGACATTTATACCTATATATCCAATAGCCCAAAAAGGACAAAAGAATTCGAGGTAATTCAGAAAAAAATGTGTTTGAGGCGTTTCCACGGTTCTACGATGGAAACATACAAGATCTGGAGAATGAATTCCCTATCCTAAGGTAAAATTACTCCGTAAATAAATCACAGTTTCAGAAGACGAGCATGTGCAGGATTGGTGGACAAGAGTTGTATGCCTAAAAAGAATTGACGTTTTGCTCGTATTTTCGGCGCTACGATGCCATGTTTGTAACGTTCGCACTATGCCTCACTCCGTTTTTTTTTTTTGAATATTATCAGAACAAAAATAAGCTTCGAAATCGGCTCAGCAACGATACGATGAACGCTATTTTGAGATCAACATCAACATCAAACACCGTGGTGGCAGCTCGAAAATTTAAATGAATAAGTATGCAGTGTAGATTCAGAAAACCGATGTTGGTTTGTCCAGTCGAAAATATTATCTTGGTTTGTCCATTTTTTGAATGGTCTAGTTCAGCGCACCTCTGTCAAATCAGGTAATCAAAAATAAATAAAATTGTCTTTTTCATGCTTTACAGTTGTTTTATAGGATACTAGCTGACCCGGCAAACTTCGTCCCGCCCAAAATTTGTGTTTTGTTATCAATACCTTCAAACATCCACGTTTTCTTACTATGAGCATGTTCATGGGTCCAATCGTAGAACTGTTCATTGATTGATCTTCTAATCCAGTGGTTTTCAACCTTTTTTGCTTCATTCCACTAGGGGGGAATTCCCCACCGGTTGAAAATCACTGATCTAATCGACCCCGTTGAATTTACCTTTTACTATAAAATTCCTAGTATTTTTAACAAAACTCATCATTATAATATCAGATTATTTTCAGACACAATTTTCGTTCAAGATTTTTCAACCACTTACAAATGACATGTTTCTCCGTTACATGGAATAAATGTTTGATACAGAAAATATGATAGAATAAAGACAGCCCTAAATCGTTAAATTCCTTCCTCGAGTTCTGCTCTTATCAACACATCCGGCGATCTTTTTTTTTGTATAGATAGAAGAAGATATAGGAGTGCGTTTCATCACATTAAAATCCATTTCCAGCTTCGAACAAAAATCAATTTCGCTGGCGCAAACATCAAATGGAGTAACAGCCCTTGTCACCATGTAATTGTAGAACATATGAGAATTTAATTTTCCGAATTTTCCTGTTTTCCTTCAGAGTTTTCCGAAAATTTTGTTTGGTTGGAATATTTTTGGTTGAAACATGTATAATATTTTTATGGGAAGACCAACCCCCCTCCACCCCTTTCAGAGGAGAGAGGGTTGTCGTACCATTGTAGAAACATTTCTCATACCCAAAAACCCTCACATCCCAAATTGTGCTTGATTAGTTTTCGAGTTATGGAGAAACTTGTAATTCATTTGTATGGCAGGCCCCCCTTAGAGAGGGGGGTGGAGAATATAACCATTATAGAAACATTTATTGCATTCTGAAATCTTCAGATGCCAAATTTGGTTTCATTTACTTGATTAATTTTCGAGTAATGCAGAAATTTGTGTATCATTTGTATGTGACCGAGCGAGATGTATATATATATATATAAATTTTTCTTCAAAGAAATTTCCTCTGACTTGCACTGTGGTCACGCGTATTCTAGAGCTTGCCACTCAGAATGCATTCAAGGCGTGTTATTTGGCATAGAAATCTCAACTAAGTACTAATGAAAATGACGCAAGTAATACTACGTTGAGACGGCGGAGTTCCTCTAGGAACGTAAGTGCCATATAAGAAGAAGAAGAAGATATATATATATATATATATATATATATATATATATATATATATATATATATATATATATATATATAGATTTTTACGGATTCACATATTTTAAAGGTTTATAAAAAACCACCTTCTATTAGTGCCAATGCGTCCAATTTTTAATTTCATTGCCATTTGATCCAATTTTTAATTAATAACCAGATAATTATTTGATACGTATTCAGACATTTTCTGGATTATAATACTTACAAATGTTTCAAACATCATGCTTGCACGCCATTTCGTTCAGATTTATATATCTAAATCATGTAAATAATGCATGTCAATGACCTTAATTCTGATCATGGTTTGTCCGATTCACTGATGTTGGTTTGTCCACATGATTACTAAGGCAACCGCTTGGCGCGCTGTAGTTTGTTTGTTTTGTTTTGTTTTCCTTCGTGCGAAGCAGAAATAAAGTTTCTCCGTGTTCAGTGTTGTTCACCTTTAAAATGCTCAAGTAAAAGGTAATATTCTGAAGAAAGCCTAAATTATGAATGGATCAATATGATGACAGTAAACTCAAGCAATGAGAAATGCAACATCTACTTGAAAATTATAATTTTTTTATTCAAAAGTTGTGATTTTTAAAATCGCACAAACCATGATCATTTTTCGGACAAACTATGATCAAAGATGGATAAACCTTGATCATAATTGAATCGTTTGTGAAACCTCATAAGTCCATTTGACACACTTGCAAGCAAAAAAACTAAAAACTGTTTTTCTCAAAATTTTGACCTGGTACTCTTATTTGTTGGTATCAGGTTCGGTTATCACACCCAAAACCACTTTTTCATCAATATAAAAGTTCAAGCTTAAAATATAAGGCTTAAAAGCTGGTGGACTTAGGGGGTTTTTCAAACAAATGAGAAATCAGTGGTGTATTTAGCGGTTTTGTTGTGATTCAATTCAATGTTATGTACTTTAAATGTTCATAATGTTCATACCAAGTGTGTAGAGCTGTGTAGAAGTTATGTCCTGCATTGAAGGAGAGTGGAGAAGGGGGGGGGGTGTATAAGTATTATTTGTTTTACTCTTATTACATAAGGAATACAAAAATACGTTGTGGCAGAAAGATAGAGGTTCTGTTCTCCACAGATATGTGATTCTTTTCCACCGCCATGCTCTTGAAGTTTTTCGAGTGAGAAGGATGAACTGCGAAAACTTGAAGTGGACTTTTTGATCATCTGGGGTTTTTCGGCCACTACTTTCCAACGAAATAGTTGTTTTCTCGCGTAGTTTCTGGTAGTTTTTCCGACGATGGTATAGTGAGATACTTTTACGGGAGACAACAAAATGTGGTGTATTACAAGGTAAATTACGCGCATGCTTTTGCGACATCAGATGTGAACAATGAACGAAATTGTATATCTATCGCAGCATTGGAAACATGGACTTATGGGGTTTATCAAACAGACTAATATTTGCAACCCCAATTTCAGGGAGTTAGAACTAATAGAACTAGTAGAACTACTTTTTTTTCTGAAATTTTAATAGCCACAATATTTCTAGCCCACTAAACTTTTTTTCTAAGCGGTTGTTTCTGTTAGTTTTTTTCTGCTGCGATTTATTTCGGTCACGGGATTTTATAGCGTAGAAGATGAAATATTCAATATGGTGTAGAGCACAATTATCATTTGTTGACGAATGCCACAATCGATCGATGATTCTAATTGGTGGTGAGGGGGTATTATTTGTTCTGGATATTTTCGAGGAGTAATCGATTTCTCTTTGAACGTTAATAATTCTTTTCCAGCTAAACGAAGTGGAAAACTAATTACTTTATTCAAAAGATAAAATGTCTATGAGTTATATGCTTATTAACTATTGACCCGAAAGCTTAAAAATTGATTTTAAAACAAAATAATAAAAAAAAATAATGAAATCCATTTCAAGAACAGATGTTCTTTGAGGTTTGCTGGAATGGACACGGTTTGCTGAGGAGCGTCGAGCGACATCGAAATGTCTCTGTCAAAGCAGGTGGAGAAAAAATTTGAATTGGATTGTCCCCAAGGGCCCTTCTCAGGGCATGAGCTGCAAACGTTTAAAGTCTCTATAATTCAACAACAAGAAAAAAAAGAGGAAGAAATCCATTTAGTTGTGATTGCGAAGTGATTTGAGAATGGTCTCGCTAGCTCGCTAAGCAGTATGCTCTTCTCTCCTAATCCCATTTCTTTTCTGCCGCCGGACCGACTGGAAACGCATTTTTTTCGCAAAAGCAACAGGGTTATCATCGAATGCTCCGATTGTCGAGGGTCGAGGTAACCACGAACCTAGTTGATTGGATGAACATTTTTTTATCAGACAATGTTGTCATGACATTAACCCAAAATAGATAAATATATAAATACGAAATACAACTGCTTGTTTTCCCGCGACATCGGTAGATTAAATTTAAACATTCAACGGTTACTAACAACTGTAATGACTAAGATAGAACGAGAAACGTTGTAAACAATTCTAAATGACACCCTTTTATTCTAATACATTAAGGCGCAAAGTTAATACTCACATTCTTTTCGAATCCAGAATTCCAAAGCAGCAAGTTGACACCTGGCTTAGAGCTTCGGGCATGTCTTCCATTGCGAACGCGTTTCGCAATATCAACGATTTTCAGACCCAAGAGGTCTTCTCCATTAGCCTATAGTTAAACCACAAAGATCGGTCATCGGACTCCCGAAAATGTTCACACGATTCTCACCTCCAAAACGCAATCCCCGACGCGTATACCTGCCTGTTCCGCGCAGGAACTGGGCAAAACACCACTAACCCAGGGGTATGGATCCCACGGTGTGCGACTGAGATGTAATCCTAAACTGCCACTAGCGCCGGCCGGAATGAACACGTTCCTTAGAAATCGCTCGTTAGTATCTGCCTCGTCACTGGCATCTTTGGTATCCGTTATCTCCGATGCATCTGGATGGACGTTTTCCAGACAGGCCTCTTTCATTTCTGCCATCATCGCTAATCAACAGCACTACCAACGATAATGCTCACCAACGTTAGCATGTACAGATTAATAAATCATTTCTGCCCTCGCATCAAACATGTTCTCCAATTTGAACTACCATAGATCAAAGGCCTTCATTAGAACACTAAATATAGGTCATATTTTCACTCTAACTCATATGGAGTTCAATGTCGCTTGCTCTGGAATTGAGAAAAAAAAAGTATGTAATTGAGAGAAGCAATTCTGTTATCAAGTGAATGTAGATAACCAGACGGAAGTTAAATGTCAATTCTTCTGTGTTATAATATGTTTTCACGGAAAGTTGCATTTATTATTAATCTTGAGCGTTTAGGACACGAATAAAAGCGGAAGGTAACAACGATTACAATTTTATTGGATGTGTGAATACAGTGATAGACATTCGTTTAGCCACACTTGAAAAAAAAACTTGAAACACTTACAAAACAACTAGGAATGTTCTTTTTATCGGAATACTTATTTGCTGTAGTGGTAGTAATTTAAGTCAATTTTATTGACGTGCGTCACAATCACACACACACAAGGCGGCATCGGTGGATATAAACATTCAAACGTCGTTTTTTCCCGAGACATACGTTTAGCCGCAGGGCATAAAAATCGAGTTTCGTAACAAAAATTGGTCGATCTGAGAAAGTGGTACGGAATTTCTTTAAATGAAATATGGGACATAACGGCCAACAAATGGGAATAAAATATAACGATAATCGATCAACAAATGGGAATGAAGGTCGAATAAGTCACGAAGCAACCAGGAAACGATGCCCTGCTCATACATTAAGGCAGAATCGGTTGTTCCAGTAACGAAGAGGCATATTGCTCGCATCTTGAATGAGTCACCAAACATCATGTGGAAGAAACTTCAAGGGAAGCTGAAACTGACTCCGAAAAGTATCTTCAATTACTGGAGGATTGATTGGCCATATTGAGAATAACGCTACCGAGGATGTCGTTTTTTCAGCAGAATTATGCATACGTTCCACGTTTCCATGCAATCGAAGGCATGCTTTGCCGAGAAGGACATTCCACTTCTTGAATGACCTGTTTGCAGTCGATTGAAATCCCATAGAGAACCTATGGAGAATCTTGGCCAAGATGGTCTATGCAAACGGATGACAATTTGACAACTTTTCCAGTCTCAAGGCAGTAATTCAGGAGTGTTGGGCTATAATCAATATGGCAACACTTTAAAAGCTGTCTGACTCGATGCCAAATCGAGTTTTCAAAGTGATCCGAAATGGAGGTGGACATATTAGCTACCGATTGGACTCGAAATTTGCCGCACAAATTTCCTTTTATTGAAATTTTAGGATGCGGCTAAACGAATGTCCACCCTGATTCCACATGTTTGAATTATGTTTTCTAAGTAATAAGTAAATTTAAAGTGAATTTATACTTTTTTTAAAGAATGAATTCGATGAAAATAAACAATAATCGTCTTTTATGAACAAAACTGTACAAAGAACTGACTTATTTTTTAAAATATTGAGGAGAAATAGGGTGCGGCTAAACGAATGTCTACCACTGTGCGACACTGCTTCTGAAAAAATAGAACACATTTGCTTTTCTATGAAATGGAAGAATGATTAATTCGAAGTATGCTCCATCGACAGCATTCGCTCATCTACCAGGTATTGTACGATTCTTTTACCTAAAGTAGCCCAGATCTTTTCATGAAAACTAGTTGTCAAGCCAAATTTTGATGCTCTCAATTATGTACATCGTCTAGCATTAGTGGTAATTCAAGAACTAGTCCTAGCCCTGCTGATTTAAATGTTTCCACGACGCTTACAGTAGGGGATGTAGAGGTAAAGTAGTCACCCTGAATAAAATGCCCATTTACTGCGTCCATACACCACTGGGGAATTTAGTGGTGTGTGGTGAAAGAATATTGCAGCTAAACTTATTGTTGTTCAAGATTGCAAACGGTTTTACTATAAAAAATAAATATTATATTATAAAATATTATATATATTATTAAATTTTCTAATATATAATTATTTTCTAATTAATTATCTAATACATAATATAAAAAAATATGTTAGCATATTTTCATCACCTTGTTAAATCGATTTTTTTTAGCGTGGCGGTAAAGTGGGCGTCTACGCATATTATACTAAATGGGATGGATTTACACATTGTTTCTTGAAATAGTAGGTACACATAGAGTAATTCCACGCCAAATTAGCCGGAAAACAGCAAATTTTGACGCGACCCTCTTCTATTTTGTTGAAACTTATACAAATTTGAAACATACGTTTTAAAACATTCAAATAAACTTTTTTCTATGGTTTGTCAACAAAAGATAAACGTGGATTCCTGTATATTCAGTTTTTCAAAAAACTCGCAAGTGCCTTGCAAAAATCGGTATGCATTTTGTGATGTGACAACAAGCTCTGTGCGAAAAAACAGGAAGTGGGTTATATCTATGGTATAACCGCAAGGGTGACGTAGGACTATCGTTGATTTAGAGATCATTTGTTTGAAGTTGAATCTGAATTCATTCTGAATGAATGAATATTTGGGGGACTTCGAAAACGAGAGCGTTACGTTGGAGGCACAAGGTTTTATGCATCCAATATTGGATACGGAAATATCCTACTGATGGGGAAGAATAATTTTCAGAAGCTATCCTGTTAATTGCGATTGATTGAAAAATCACAAAACCAAATGTATTTGGTCACAGTGTTACATGGATAGAAAACATTAAAATAAACTCTTTCACATGAATGTATTTTTAAATTCCCAGAGGAACTGGCAGATTATTTTCCGGATCTTTCTCGATACTGAATGGCATCCAAACGGAAAGAATTCCGTGCGTGTATGTGTGTGTGTAGCGGTTACTTCGATGGTCACCTTCTCTTCTCCTGAAGGATCGGCTTCTCTGTGCTCCCTCACAGTTTCAAACAAACTGTTTGATTTTCAGAGCAGATCTCGATCCTTCGTCGACCAGCACCCTCAGCAACGATGTTGTCTTGTCGATGTCCTCACGAAAAATTAATGCGTCTCACCACCAGAATATCGCTTAAGTATGCTTTTTGTGCGTGATTGAATCGAGAGAAGGCGTGGTTTACGATGGCAATTTGGAAGGCAAACTAGAGGGGAATGAACTCTCTGAGCTTGGAACTTTCGACGACTGAGCAATAATCGATTGTGGGCGCATACAATATTGGATACGGAAATATCCTACTGATGGGGAAGAATAATCTTCAGAAGCTATCCTGTTAATTGCGATTGATTGAAAAATCACAAAACCAAATGTATTTGGTCACAGTGTTACATGGATAGAAAACATTAAAATAAACTCTTTCACATGAATGTATTTTTAAATTCCCAGAGGAACTGGCAGATTATTTCCTGGATCTTTCTCGATGCTGAATTGCATCCGAATGGAAAGAATTCCGCGCGTGTATGTGTGTGTGTAGCGGCTGCTTCGAGATCTTCCCGGGGAACCGTTTGTGGCATCACTCTCCTCCTGATGGATTCCCTTCTGGCCTAAGGTGCACAAACAGTCTCTTGGCGACACCGTTCATCCGCGCTTTCATGATAAACGAAGAGCTTCACCACAACAGCGACAACATGCTCCAATCGCTGTTCAATTTGAACTGAGTGGATTTCCGAGCGGCGCTCGCTTTTATACCGATTGGTGATTTCAATAGCCTGTTTTGAAAGCAATTTTAAGACTATTGAAACAAGTTTTTGGATCAGAAAGTAACAAGTATAGAACGCGTAGACATTTTATCTTTCGAATGAAGTGTTTATCATACCATTTCGTTCAGTTGTTTAGGAGCTATTAACGCTCAAAATCTCGGTCTCCGGCGTAACGCTTTCGTTTTCGAAACTTTGATTTTACACCCCGGTATAGAAATGAAAGACGTAGTCCTACGTCAAAACAGTCTCCACAAAGCTTTGACACGTCACACAATCAATAAGTTGTACTAGATAAGAATTTCACAGTATTGTAGCATACAATATACTATTTTTTATGTTTTTTATTACTCTGGATACTTCTCATTTCCCTCTTCTCCTTCCAAAAGTCCATCATATGGGGGAAGATGATTCCAATCCGACCGGTGACGCCAGACTGCCATACAAACGGAACACAAATTTTTGCATAACTCGACAACTAATCAAGTAAATGGAGCCAAATTTGGAAAGTAAAGGTTTTAGGGGGCACGAAACGCTTCCCCTTTCTAACGTGAATGTTTAAAGGTATTGATAACAAAAAATAATTTTGGGCGGGACAAAGTGCAATAGTACCAAAGTACAAGCCATGGGTATGAAATCTGCAATGGATTTGGAAGTGGATGCCAATCGAATATTCTGGCAATGATTCGGTGTTTGTATATACTTTTCCTAAACAAATCTACCTGTATTGTTTCATTGTTGATTTCAAACTTCTGTTTCAATAAAATGGATAAATCTAAATGCCGCTATGGGCCACCGACACGTATGAATCACATATGCAATTTTGGCCTCATAAGCCTTAATTTCTTTTGTGAAAAAGGGGTACTTCTGGCGCAATTCGTCGGTGAAATGATATTTTCGTTTAGACATTTGAAAAAAAAATGACTTGGAATATCGAGACAAAACACAACAAGATTCTTTGGGCCTGATTCTCGAATACACTACGAATACACTTCACGGTGGAAACGGTATGAAACGCATTCGCGATGACAACGGTACGGTGTCGACATCTGGATGCGAGATTAGTTTCCCACTAAATTTATCATTATAGAATCAAATTATCTTCAGATTAAATTTTTGTATGAGATTATTATATCACACGAAGAAAACAAAGTTTTCCACTCACATTGAATACCAGTTTGATACGAAGAAGTTAATTTTCATTAATGATTTTTTATTTGAAAAGTGCTCATTTTGCCTGAAAACTCATATTATCTTCGACACTTCACTAACTCGTAAAACGTAGTTCAATGGCGTGCCGTTTATTCCGTTTCCACCGTGAAGTGTATTCGAGAATCAGGTCCTTTATATAATGTAGTATTTGGTATTTCTTGCGCTACGAAACTGTTTCTATACATTTTTTAGTTGTAGGGTAAATGATTTTGGTTTGTCCAGCCGAAAATATGATCTTGGTTTGTCCACTTCTTTGAATGCTCTAGTTTAGTGCACCTGTGTCAAATCAGGTATTTACATGTTTCCAAACATAAAAATAAAATTGTCTTTCTTATTATTTACAGTAGTTCTATAGGATATTTTTACGGATTCACACGTTTTACTGGTTTATGATTCATTTGAGCTAACTTTTAATCAATCACCAGATGATTATTTGGCACGTATTTAGACATTTTCCGGATTATAACACTTACAGATATTGTTCGCAACATGTTTGCACACCATTTGTATCAGATTTTTTTTAACTAAATCATGTAATTAATACATCTCGATGGTCTCAATTCCGATCATGGATTGACCGATGCGCTGATGTTGGTTTGTCCACATGATTAATATAGCTACCGCTTGGCGTGCTGCAGTTTGTTTATGTTGTCCTTCGCGCATATCAAAAATAAAGTTTCTCTGTGATGCGTATTCATCTTTAAAATTCCAAGAAAAGGCAATATTCTGAAGAAAGCCTAAATTATGAATAGATCAATATGATAACAGTGAACTCCAGCAATGAAAAATGCAACATCTAAATGAAAATTCGATTTTTTTCATTCAAGAATAGTGATTTCTAAAACCTAAAAACTTAATTAGAGGTGGACAAACCATGATAATAATTTCTCTTTGAAGAAAATCGTTAAAAAACATTTAAAAAATTAAACTATTTGAGCACATTACGGTAGCTTCTCAACAAACCGAAACTCGTCTTGATTACACGTGATTTTCATGAAGAAAAATCGATTTGTATTCACTGTTAGGTGTACCGTAACTTGATTATTATTCCAGTGAATTTTTTTCAAATTCAAATTTCCAGACAATCGTTGGAAAGCTACTGTCACTGCGCGTCTTTTTCAGTGTATATTAAAAAGTTGAAGCGTAAACAACATAGTTTTATGCCACTTCGAATATGTCGAATTTCGTGCCAACGAGAGTGTTTTTGCGGGGAGTGTTACTTCATTACTTCAATATGAAGGAAAAAGCTGCGGAAAGTCGTCGCATTTCAGTGGAAGTTTATGTTGACCATGCTCCAACTGAGCATACGTGTCAGACGTGGTTTGCACGATTTAAAAGTGGTAATTTTGACTTGGAAGACGAAGAACGTTCCGGAGCGCCGAAAAAAGTTTGAAGATGAAGAATTGGAGGCTTTACTCGATCAAGATTCGTCACAAACATAACAAGAACTTGCAGATACACTTGGAGTAGCTCAGCAAACCATAACCGATCGTTTAAAAGCAATGGGAATGATACGAAAGATAGGACATTGGGTACCGTATGAATTGAAGCCACGAGACGTCGAACGCCGTTTTTTCACGTGCGAACAACTGCTCCAACGGCATAAAAGAAAGGATTTTTTGCATCGATTCGTTACTGGCAATGAAAAGTGGGCTCATTACGACAATCCTAAATGTCGGGCAACGTATGGATACTCCGGCCATGCGTCAACATCGACGGCCGCGTGGAATATTCACGGCCAAAAGGTTATGCTGTCTATTTGGTGGGATCAGCTGGGAATGAAACCATAACGGTAGACCTCTACCGACGACAATTGATGCGTTCGAGCCGTGTACTGAAGAAAAACGGCCACAATACGAGCAAAGACACGATAAAGTTATTTTGCAGCACGGCAATTCTCGGCCGCATGTCGCGAAACCGGTCAAAACATACTTGGAAACGCTGAAATAGGAGGTCCTATCCCACCCGCCTTATTTTCCAGACATTGCTCCGACCGATTACTACCTTTTTCGATCGATGCAACATGGCCTGGTTGACCAGCACTTCTCCAATTTTGATGAAGTCAAATCGAGATCGATTCGTGGTTAGCCGACAAACCGGCCGATTATTTCCGCAAAAGGATCCTGATCTATACTTTGAATATTAAATTTGTAACCATTTTTGCAGAATAAGCATCAATTTTTGAAAAAAAGAAGAAACTTAAAGGTACTCCTATTAGTTGCATGAAAACACCCTAAATCGAACAAACCACCATCATTTACCGTACACACAATGATTGATTTCTAATATCTTAAATAACAATTTCCAACATCCTATTCACTCCTGTTCGAAACGTTAACTTAAAAACAATAATTTATTATACCCTTTACAATGAACCCACCAACGGCTAATAATTACGCCAGAGTATTTACCTGATATGTCATTATACCGGCTCTTTCGATCGTTTCATAATAGATCCACCGTGTAGTGGTGTTGTTAGACACCGCCTAGTTGGTCAACAAATGAAGTTCGCTTGCATGAAAAAACCATAACCAATACACAAACCGCACCGTATCATACAGAGTGGGTCCGTTGTCCGGTCGCAGGTTCATATACTTTATGAAACATGCCACTGAAAGGTAGTTATGCAATTCGTGGAAGGGTTAAAACCTCTGCGATATATCATCCGCCCATATCCATTCTTTTATTTTCCCTTTCGTCGTTTAAGCAGATTTAGTTTCATCGCCGGTTTAAATGACAATAATAACATTTGAAAATACACTCTGCTGGGAAGGTTGGCAGCGACGCGGCCTTGATTCAAGATACTGGGAAGAAACGAAGTAGACCGTGGCTAATTGCTTTTCGCATTTCTTTTCTGCAAGGGCCAATAAACATAGTCACCACCGTATGGTTGTGCATGAGAACACGTTTTGGCAAACAGCTGATCGTGGAGTCCCACTGACACAAATGTGCAAAATAAATATGAGAGGGAAGTGGCTCCGCTTCAGAGATATTTGAAATACGCCGACAGATATGACATGCACGCACGAGTTATTGCGTGTCAACGTCGGTGATCGTGTGACACCAAGCGGCACAATAAGTCGTTGTTTCTGGTAGGCAAGGAGCGGGATGTGTAGGCGTGAGAAATATTGCGACGTTGGGGATTTGTTTAATTGAAGTTGAATTCATTCTATCATGACGCATGTCGAGTTGGTAGGTATGAACTTATAATCTGTCTTCTGTGTGTAGGAAAGTAATTCAATGTAAAATTTGTGCCGCTTTCCCTTTGTTCCCCCTCAGTAATAGATTTCTCGTATGATATTTGAAATGGACCAATGTAACATTTACGTCAACTCCAGAAAACAGCTGAAGACCGCAACAATGTTTCGCGAATAGTATTAACACTCCTATACTCGCGCAAAGGTCTGTGAGACCGAGAAATCAATAATTCGTTCATTTCTTAGAAAACATCAACACTACGACATTGCGATTCTCTATAGCTTCGTCATCGTTTAGCGTATCGTGTGAGTTGGTACGAAGGGGGCGTGTATCACTTTTTTACCACTTTCGGTCTGAGACACCGACGCGAGTATAGGAGTAACTTTTTTGGACAAGTGACTTTTTTCCTATTTTAGAATAATGTTCCATGAAATGTAGAAATTAATGTCAGTGGCGTGGAATATTTATTGAATACACTGCATTTCACAACTATAGAAGCACTACATTTTTCAGTGTTTCCAGAGATATGTAAGAAGTGGGTTGAGTTGAAGTATATGGTGTAGGATATAATAACTATCTTCATTTATAAGCCTGGCCATTCGAGCTTTATTGTTGTGTTCAGTCGCGAAACATTTAAAAAACTAAAACTCCAGTGTTTCATAACTATAGAACCAGATGGAAAAATTCTCACTCCTATACCAATTTAATGTTAATTTCACATGAATTACAATAAGTTTCTAATTTGTAGGTCGTCTTTAGTTCTCAATCAGTTCAAATATCCAATTCGGGGTGGTTTCGACTCAGCTGCGCCATGTTGTAGTGTGTATTTCGTTGTTCGCAGCGGATACTGCTCGTTCAAGCTCTTCAAACCACTCATACTGCTTGTAAGCTGCATCTACTATTCGTACGATCACTCGTCATAAGTTCTTGATAGGGTTTTGATCTCGTAAACAAGCTGATCCGTCCAGAGTCTGAAGCACCTGTTCATGAAATCATTACCGGACTATTCTTATTTGAATTTAGTCGTTATTGTCACCGGATTCAACGGATTCATATATTATTCGTCGTTAGATTCATACGTGCAAAAGTAAAATACAAATGTTTGACTATGGTTGACAAATGTTCACTAAACACAATGGTCACACATATACACACTTGTGAAAGAATTGCACTTGTTGATTAATTGAAAATTGTAAACTATAAACTAATCGGTGGCTTATGGTTATTTTTTACAGTTACAGTTTTGGGGATATTTATTTTAATATATGAGCTGAACAATATCGACGAGAAAAGTCGCAGGAAGTTCCTAGAAGTCCTTTTATCTTCATTTTTTTATGTCCCATCAAAAAACACGCATTAAGTTTTTGTTAACCAAAAACACAGAGATAAGAAATATTAGAAATATAAAAACTTGAAATTCCAGAACCTTTATCATCTAGTAACTATCTAGAAGGTCTTTATACATTCCTCTCTTCGAAAAAAAAGACCCAAAAAACACGCTAAAACTGTATGAAATGTAAAAAAAAATATTATTGTCTCGACCATGCAGTTATGGTATGTTCTGCTGCTCACACCAATGAAACCACAATTGACTAATACCTTTTTATGTTATTTTCTAGCTCTTTATACTCTCATGAATTATATTCAGATGTTTACTTTCAATTAATAATATGAAAAAAAAAATGAATTTCGTTATTTGTGTTGAAGCGGTTGATGCATGATGCATAATGTGCGATTCACATAGCAAGTTACGGAGAAGAACGTGTACGTTCCGTCAACGTCTCCACCAATTCACACATGCAGTCAATGCTTCCACCAGCACCGTCACGTCAAATGCCAAACGAATGATTTATTTAATTTTATTCATGGTGTCGCCATCTACAACAATTTTAAATTGCAATGTCCTCTTTCAAATCAGCATGCCTAGAATCAGTTCTAAATTTTGAAAAATTCAATGAGAATCATTGAATTCAATTATTTAAATGCTTAAACCCCGTAGTCCGACCCTTATGCAATAATAATAATAAATAGAATAATTCTTTCAACTAGTCGCGAATGATTTTCACTCCGAAATTTGGAGCTATGAGATATGTTGGCATAAAAAGTACAGTAAGTTACTTATAAAGCGATATGCTGAGGTACCACTCAGTGTCGCATTGGAGTCGGTTTTGACCAGTAATTGGACATTTGCGACTGGTGGCGACTATCAATGTGGGGCCATAATTTGGGCCCCGAACTCAATGTTTACAAAAATGTCCATCTAGAGGTAAAAATGTCTAATTAAACGTGTTGCATCACAGATCTGTTCAATTAGCTTAATGTCGATGTAGATGTAAATTACTGTATAACCAAATCAAAACAAAAGCCGAGACACAAAGCCCAGACAAAAACCAAACGAGCCGTCCGTCTCCGTCAATTATTCTTTTCTACAAACCCTGCCGGTCGTTTTCGTTGAACGTATGCTGACGGGTCGTTACGTTGCTGGTGTATGTGAATGTTTTCATGAGAATTGCATGGTAGAATCATTGACGTATCGTGACGTGACGGGACGTGAACGTGACGTGTATGTTGTATGTGAATCGCACTTATGTTGTATGTGAATCGCACTTAATGCGTCGGCTGGCTAATCTCTATCCGTTTCTTTGCTGCCGTGATGAACAGACATGCAAAATCGTATGCTTGTGAATGCTCTCAAGAGGTAAAATATGATTTCGCACACATTCGGACAGCTAACTTTTATACCACGAAAAAGATATCCCGGATGTACGAAGAATTGAATAAACTCGTCTTGATGATTTGATTGTCGAACGTCAAAAAGAGACCACAAGCGAAAGGGTATTGTTTCGTATATGTTTGAACAGACCGCTAAACAAAACAAAAGGAAAACAAAATACACATTCCATTTATTGAGAATTGATTCAGATGCAACTTCAAACTGCGTTTCATAACTGTAGAATCATTCTATTTTTCTGGGTTTCTTGAGATATGTAAGAAGTCGGTTAAATTGAAGTGTATCGGTTAAATTGAAGAATACAATAACTATCTTTATTTATAAGACTGACCGGTTAAACTTCATTGTTCAGGCGCGAAACATTCAAAATTGCTAAAATTCCAGTATTTCATAACTATAGTACCAGATGGAAAAACTCTCACTTCTTTACAAACCCAACGTCAATTTCACATTAATTACAATAAGTTTGAGTGTCAAGTTTCTGTAAGACTAGTTACATTTTCCGTTGTTTTTTGTTGTTTTGATCAATAATTCTGGAAAATGCCGAAGGGAAAAGTGCCATTCGTTTGCACAAACAGGCTCTTGGTGGTGACTCTGTTCATCAGCGCTTTCTTGATGAACGCAGTTAGCTGCGCCACATCTATCTTGAGCAGCGATAACATGTTCCAATAGCTGTACAATTATAACTGAGTGAATCCCCATTCTTTTTTTACATTAATTTTGATTTTATTCATATTAACTTTTGATATTTACAAAGTTCATAATGGTTTTCATCTTTGTTACAACGTTTTTTCAATAATTGTCGGATGATAACTCCTCAAAGACGACCGGATCCTCAGATATGGCCATGTTTGTCAGGAAGACGTCCAGAATGGAATGAACTCCTGATTTAGAAATTCTGGTTGGACTATCTGGTGCCAGGATATTATAATGGCCGATATCCAAATCCTCTGCAAGAATGATCCCGTTCCGGTTACGCCTAAAATGCCGAAGGGAAAAGTGCCATTCGTTTGCACAAACAGGCTCTTGGTGGTGACTCTGTTCATCAGCGCTTTCTTGATGAACGCAGTTAGCTGCGCCACATCTATCTTGAGCAGCGATAACATGTTCCAATAGCTGTACAATTATAACTGAGTGAATCCCCTTTTTTTTTTACATTAATTTTGATTTTATTCATATTAACTTTTGATATTTACAAAGTTCATACAGACTAAGTGAGACCTAATGGTTTTCATCTTTGTTACAACGTTTTTTCAATAATTGTCAATTATTTAATTTTGAAATTAATTATGTTTCTAATAAATTGATTGATAAATGTATAAACATTTAGTGATGAAGAATATAAAATTATTAATAAAAAGAAAGCTACCTACTTAATCTAACTTAACCTACTGTACAGAAACCTTGGGTTTACAGATTTTGTATAATCATATGTTCGGAAGATGAGCACCTCTCTCTGTATTTTTGATTGTAACGGGCAAATTTCACCTCTAGGGTATCCAGGAAAGCCTTCTCGTGTACCTCGCTTGTTCTCGTCCAAGGCGGCAGACTAAGGATCATCTTAAGGATCTTATTTTGTACACGCTGGAGTCTCAGCCTGTGAGTCATGGCGCATCCCTTCCATACCGGGACCGCATATTCTATCGCTGGATAGATTACTTGTTTGTAGACAGCCAACTGATTTTCTAAGTTCAGTTTTGAAGTTCTACATATAAGCGGGTACAAAGACCGGACAAGTATGTTGCATTTCAAAATTATTTTATTAACATGAGACCTGAAGATCAGTTGTCTGTCTAGCGTGAGTCCTAAGTAAACTACCTCTTCGGACCACTGAATTATCGAGCCGCCAAGCCGAATTCTGCAATCAGCAGCCGGGATAAGTTTTGGCGATTTTGAATGTGGAAACAAAACGGCCTGAGTCTTTGCCACATTGACAACAATTTTCCAACTAAGATAATAATCAGCTAAAGCATCCAGACCTCCCTGTAACCTACGGGTGAGTGCACGTATAACACGACCTTCGTACATGATGGCAGTATCATCCGCGAATTGAGACAAGACACCACCACCTGGAAGAGGTGGGATGTCCGATGTATATATATTGTACAGGATAGGCCCAAGGATGCTTCCTTGAGGCACTCCTGCGGGGATATCGAAGGTTTGAGAAAAATTGTTATGCAGAGACACCTGGAATGCTCTGTTGGAAAGGTAGCTTCGGACGATTTTTATTAGGTACATTGGAAAATTGTGTTGATGCAGCTTGTACACCAGACCATCATGCCACACATTGTCAAACGCTTTTTCAATGTCCAAGAGCGCCATTGCTGTCGTCTTGGACACCGACTTGTTCCGCTGAATTAAGTTGGTAACTCGCGAGAGTTGATGGATGGTGGACCTTCCTTTGCGGAAACCAAACTGTTCTTCCAGGAAGACGCCATTCTCATCAGCGAAGAATAGAATTCGGCTTTGTATAGATCTTTCGAACAGCTTAGAAAGGGCAGAGAGTAAGCTGATGGGTCGATAACTTTTAGGAACAGAAGGATCTTTCCCCGGCTTAAGGACTGGGATCACTTTTGCTAACTTCCACATTGATGGGAAGTAGCAAAGCTCCAAGCATCTGTTGTATATTTTAGCTACAAAAGCAAAAGAGGTTCGACTCAAGTGCTTGAGCTCGATGTTGAAAGTACTGTCAAAACCAGGGGCCTTCATATTCTTAGATCTAAGAGCAAAACCCATCAGCTCATCCACTGTAACCTTTGCTTCCACTGGAACTAAACTGTCGGAATGATCAATAATGGCGACTCCTTCAGTAACCGAACGTTCATGTGGACTATTAATGTGTCTCCCTAAATTGTGTGACATCACAAACTGTTGCCCCAGCGCGTTCACTTTTTCAATGGGTGTGATTAGAAGATGACTCACATCTGCATCTTCGGACGAGACAAGTGGAGGGATTGGCTTGGACTTTTTCTTTAGGATTTTCGTCATGGACCAAAATGGTTTAGAGTGTGGGGGAATTTGACGAATATTTTGTTTAAAATCCCTATTTCGAAGATCTTGAATCCTCTCCTGGATTACCCTAGTGGGGCTGTTGGACATGATCTCTCTGTCTCGGTCACCAGTCCTCTGATATTGACGTCGGAAAATGTTTCGCAGGCGCATGAGGTGTTTAGTGGTGCTGTCTATTACGAGAGAGGTACTCACCTGATGTTGATGCACCGGGACCGCATTGCTGCGAGCGATGTTGATCGCCCGCTGGAGGGATTCCAGCGCCTGGTCAATCTCCTCTGAGGAATCTAAAGGATGATCAATATCGATATTGTTATCGACGATTCTCTGGAATTCACTCCAGTTGGCGCGGTGATAATTCCTCCGAGGTAGGCTAGCCAGCGTATCAGCAGAAGCTCCCAGTTTCAGCACCACTGGGTAATGATCGGATGATAACTCCTCAAAGACGACCGGATCCTCAGAGATGGCCATGTTTGTCAGGAAGACGTCCAGAATGGAATGAACTCCTGATTTAGAAATTCTGGTTGGACTATCTGGTGCCAGGATATTATAATGGCCGATATCCAAATCCTCTGCAAGAATGATCCCGTTCCGGTTACGCCTTCGATTACCCCACATCTCATGCCGAGCATTCAGATCACCTGCAACAATGTACTTCGCCCGCCGCCGCGTCAGCTTGGCCAAGTCGTTTCGTAGCTGAGCGGCCGTACCATCCCTAATGGTGACTTGCTTAGGACAGTACGCCGCGATGATGGTGATTGGCCCAAGCGATGTGCAAATCTCGACTCCGATGGCTTCGATTGTTTTAAGTTGAAAGTTCGGCAGCAGGCGATAGTTGATGTTTCGCCTCACAGCAACAGCCACTCCTCCTCTATCTGCATTAGTTCTATCTAGTCTCAAGAGCCGGAACTCCGAAAGATAGATATTGTTTTCCGGTTTGAGGTGCGTCTCGGTGATGATGGCTACGTCAATGTTTTTATTGTTCAGAAAATCGAGTAGCTCGACGTGCTTACTCCTTAGCGAGCAAGCGTTCCAGTTTGCAATGCGAATAACTTCACGGGACATATTTCTTGATCAGAGATAATGCAGCTTGGAGCTGTTCGGTTTGTGTTTTGCAGGTACGCATTATTATAATAACCTCTGATACCAACGTTAGTAGTTCCTGCGTTGTGAACATGTCGGAGGAAATACCAGATGCAACATCTGCGTATGTTAATGTTGGGACAGACGAGTATCCTTGCATCGGCTGGGCGGCAGCAGCTGCGAGGCGGGGCTGTGCTGAACGACGGAGAGTATCCGTTAGGTTGGAAGAATTCGCAGGAGTGAAGTTACTGGAGCGCTGATTGTTGAGAGGAAGTGGTGCTAAATTAGGGACCTGTCGGCGATGTTGGAGAGTGGGATACTCAGCTTCTGAGTTGATCGGTGGAGTGCGAACGTTGCGCTTGCGTCCGGGCTGGTTAGAAGTTGTCGCTTTCTGACGGATGGAAATGAACTCAGCCCGCTTGGGGCAGGCCCGATTTGAGGTGCCATGATCACCACCACAGTTAACACATTTCAAAACGCTGTCATCAACTAAGCCACAGGACGCAGTGCTGTGATCCCCAGCACATTTACCACAACGAGTCTGCATATGGCAGTTTTTGGTACCGTGCCCGAACCTTTGACAGTTCGTGCACAGCGTGACGTCTCGGTGCTGGGGACGATACGGTTCCCATGACACAATCATTCGGAACAAATCCTTAATGTTCTTGAGTGCACTGATATTTGTGGTGCCCTTGGTGAAATGCACTAGAAACAACTGATCCCTAAAGGTTATGTTTTCAATTGAGCGGCGAGTCATTGGATAAACATTAAGCGCTGTCAATCCATTTTTCAATAACTCAGCTTTCACCTCATCCGTGCTGAAAGGCAGCAGACCTCGCAGAACCACCTTGAATGGCTTCGTTGATGGCATGTCATGGGTGTAAAACTGCACACCTCCAGTTGTCAGGTGGGCCCCGACTTTTTTGTATTCATCTAGGTCGGAGCAAACTATTTTGATGCCCACACTGCACAGCTTAAATCGCGGGCGAAGGTTTTGTTGAGAGAGTCCGGATTCTAGTTTTACTAAGTCCGTGCAAGATGTGAAGAGCGGGGGAACGCGCTCTTTCTTGGCGAGGACAACGTTACTTCCACTCTCCTCCGGGAGCACCGAGAAATTATTGCTCTGGAGGAGCCGATTTGCTGCTTCCTCCGCTGGGACAGCGGACTGCGTTCGGGCCTTTTTCGGAGGGCCACCAGTGGTTGCTGCACTCGAACGGTGACGTCCCATATTTTTATTTTTGGCGATATCCACCAAGCACGCTAAAGCGTGTGATGTTGAATCGATTTCCAATGTGCAGAAGAACGAATAAAAACAACAACAAAAAACTTACTTTTACAGTAAGCGAGAGCGAAAACAGAACACGTGTTGTCAACGCGAGCGTAACACCCAAAAACTCAATGAAGTGAATCCCCGAGCTGACACCTGCTTATATACAGATTTTTATGATTTCAATAGCTTGCGTTGAAAGTGATTTTTGAGTAGTTGAAACAAATTTTTGTATCAATAAGTAACAAACAGATAACGTGTAGACATTTTATCTTTCGAAAGAAGCGGCTATTATACAATTTCTTTCAACCGGCAAAGAGGTAGTAATGCACAAAATATTGTTTCTCCAATGAAACGCTCTCGTTTTCGAAACATAAAACTTAGACCCTAGTATAGAAAAGAAAGAATGATAGAATGATCCTATAGAACCTTCTTCTACTGCTTTTCGTTTTCATGCCATCGTGAGAATGTATGTTGTAAAGAGTGAGTTTATACTTTTGTCCTTTCCTTATACTTCCATACCTCGCTATACAGCCGCATTTCGCTAAAACGGCCCTCTTCAATTAGGGCACGTTTTCGATTTACGTCCTAAAATGTTTCGCTATAAAGGCATGAAATCGAGGTTAACAAAAACAAAAGTTGATGTCAAATGTCTTCAAATTGCACGAACAAATTTTTTTTGTCGAAAATTGACTCTGAGAAAAACTAGTACAGGTCGAACTCGATTATCCGGAGTATTGATTTTTTTTCACTCCGGTTAATCGAACCTCCGGATAATCGAGTCAAAACTATTTTTTTTCTTTATTTGTTTTTTTGCATGTATTTTGACGTAGAACTACGTCTTTCAGGAAGGGTGCCAAATCAGAAAACAGGGTTTTGTGAAATAAAGTTAACGTTAATAACTATTTTCACAGCGAACAAATTCTGATACTTTGCACGCCAATGGAATCGGAAATTCTCTGAGATTCATTTGATATACTATACAGTACAATCCACTAATGCCTAATCAGATTAAATTAATGAAATCTGGAAGCATTCTAATTTTCCCATACATTTGTTCTGCCGATTTGTGTGCATTCCCGAACAGAGCTGTCAATAATGAGCACTTCTCGTTTGGTGGTCATCGAAGCAACATGGTTACAACGAGCGGATATCATATGGAAGAGTATCCAGAATTTTGGAATATAGATATGCACTACATTTATTCAGATAAACGTATATTTCATGAAAGTATGTTTTCAAATTCCAGCAGAATTACCTTACTGTTGCATGTGGTGGGGTTCGATCACATCTTAAGCAAAAGGGTTCATGGTTTGTGATCGATATCTGAGTGAGGAGAAGAAAGTCTCTTGCGAGTTGAACCATATAAACGAGAAGTGCAGATAGCTTTCGAATCTACTCGACTCTTTCGAGTCTACTAAAGTAATAAAAAATTAAATAGCTAAAAATGTTAGGCTGTCAAAAAAGTCCTGCGGTATTTCCGCGAGGTGTCGTTGTAAGCGCGTAGTTCTAGTTGTATTCATTGTATCGAGTCATACTATAGCTTGTTGGAAAGGTATTTTTGCGCGCTATAATATAGTCCTTGACAGTGTTTTGTTTGGTTAAGTCGTTCGTGAGTCATAATGTTGCAAATATGGAGTAAAATAAAGAGAAAATCCGACATATTTTACAGTACTACTATGACAAAGGCAAAAATGCATCTCAAGCTGCCAATAAAATTTGTGCAGTTTATGGACCCGATACAGTTTCCATTTCCACCGCACAACGATGGTTTCAACGTTTTCGTTCTGGTGTAGAGGTCGTCGAAGATGCGCCACGCTCCGGAAGGCCTGTCGTCGAAAATTGCGACAAAATCGCTGAATTAGCCGAGAGCTGGGAATAAGTCATCAAACCGTTAAAATACAACAAAAAACCTAAAATTCCGGATAATCGAATCCCGGATAATCGAGTCTCCGGATAATCGAGTCCGACCTGTACTTGTGTGATTTTTCGGGTTTTAAAAAACTTAAACTTTGATGGCTGTGCGACTCTAGTAAATGAGTCCGATTGAGCTGATATTTTGCAAAGTGTAGTTATTTTTAACAAAGTCTCCATACATCCATTGACACGCTAATGTATTCATTTTTTGAGCTTTTACACATATTTAATGTAACATGAAGTTGTTCCATATTATGTACAAATGAATGAATTTTTGATTCAAATGAAAAAAAAGCATTTTGAATGATAAATCATGTTACATATTGAACAAATTTGGGACCGATCCGATTGAATTAGTATGAATTTGTATTATAATAATTGCTTCAGGTTTTTCGCTACGGGTTTTCACTTTGCGACCAAGTTTCGTGGAACATATCTAGGCCGTAAAGCGAGGTATGGGTGTATACTAAAAATATGTTTAACGTATGTATGAGATTCAAAAACTGAAACTGTTTTGAAATTACGTATACGCGAACATCATGCAATTCTTTATAACGATGATGCCGTTTTTTTTTTAAAATCACGATGTCGAGCTTGGCTCTTATATTTTTGTTGAGGGTGTATGGATCCAGAGCAGGAACTCGGATTGCTTAAGCCGTGCTCAAACTTAAACGAATAATATTGCCACTTTAATTCTCAATCCAACATTGTTTAGAACATAAGCCTAGATCTCACCAATCGACGATTAGTAAATGCGCTTTTAAACAGTGCCTAACATTGCAACAATTCGATAACCATTTCATCAGTATTCATATAAGTATGTCACGACATCAACCTCTTATACGGCACAATTTCTCTCCACTTTTTTAACACTAACTCTGCCGACCGGCTCTCGGAGGAAACATTTTCACAAGACAAAAATTGCAGGTATTACACAACCCGACATATTTTATACCTGCTGACTCGTTGAACCCGATTCGAACGGTGTCACGAAATGCAAACTTCGAACGCTGGAACACTTTAACTCAACGGAGAACGGGTCGTGGATTCGGTGAGAGACCACATATGCGCGCGCGCACACGACCAACCGGCTTAAAGTCCCGCAGTAAACTGAATTAAGCGGCTGTTTTGTGCCGACTGCTTGCCAATCTCTGCGCTGCGCCTGTGGGAAATTATGATCGCCACCATGCCGAAAATTGATGCAAACAACCCAATTCCTTTGAGCCCCACATACTGCCTCGAATGGCTCAAACGTTAATAACGATAACACAATAGGTATGCATCATGTTAATTACAATATCTCACCTACTGACTAGGCGTTCACCCCAAATGCTGACCGTTAAAGCAGACGCCAATCGAAAAATGTTGTTCATTTTGCCATTTTGTAACATACCCTCTTCACACTTGCTTGATTTGGGACGTCGGCAACGAAACAAAACAAAACAAAAAAAACGATACTAAATGTGGACGGTGCAATTGTTTGCTCGTTTACATAACTTATCGATAGCTGGTGGCGAGTCAGCAGGCGGTCACGGTGGGCTTAAAACCACATACAGCGCCTCCGTGTGTAATCAGTGGTATGCAAAGTAGTGGGAGTGTAAACTTTCACAATATAAAATGGTTAAGTTTCGCAACAAGGCTCTTTCAGAATATCTACTTCTGAATAGAGTTTTATTTTTTATGCATTTTTTCTCAGCAAAAAATAAACTCCGACTTCTGCTTGAGCTAGGGCAGACTGTACATTAGAGTGTCAATGAAAATGGCCATCTCGAATTTTCAAAGCGAACTTGATTAAAAATGTTGATTCCCACGAAAAACTACCCTGTGCAAAATATCAGCTCAATCGGACTCCATTCACTAGTGTCGCACAGCGGTCAAAGTTAGAGTTTTTTGAAAACCGATAAATCACCTAAGGGGGGAGTAAAGGAAATCGGGGTTTTCGAAAAAAAATTTTTGATGCCAAAGGTCTTCAAATTGCATGAAACGTCGAGATCTTCTGTCATCTCTAAAGAAAATTTTTGTCAAAAATCGACACTTTGGGACAAACGTAGTAATAGTAATAGTAATAGTAATAGTAATAGTAATAGTAATAGTAATAGTAATAGTAATAGTAATAGTAATAGTAATAGTAATAGTAATAGTAATAGTAATAGTAATAGTAATAGTAATAGTAATAGTAATAGTAATAGTAATAGTAATAGTAATAGTAATAGTAATAGTAATAGTAATAGTAATAGTAATAGTAATAGTAATAGTAATAGTAATAGTAATAGTAATAGTAATAGTAATAGTAATAGTAATAGTAATAGTAATAGTAATAGTAATAGTAATAGTAATAGTAATAGTAATAGTAATAGTAATAGTAATAGTAATAGTAATAGTAATAGTAATAGTAATAGTAATAGTAATAGTAATAGTAATAGTAATAGTAATAGTAATAGTAATAGTAATAGTAATAGTAATAGTAATAGTAATAGTAATAGTAATAGTAATAGTAATAGTAATAGTAATAGTAATAGTAATAGTAATAGTAATAGTAATAGTAATAGTAATAGTAATAGTAATAGTAATAGTAATAGTAATAGTAATAGTAATAGTAATAGTAATAGTAATAGTAATAGTAATAGTAATAGTAATAGTAATAGTAATAGTAATAGTAATAGTAATAGTAATAGTAATAGTAATAGTAATAGTAATAGTAATAGTAATAGTAATAGTAATAGTAATAGTAATAGTAATAGTAATAGTAATAGTAATAGTAATAGTAATAGTAATAATAACTTGCGCCAGTAACACCGGCTGAGTGTATCCTATGGCTCACCTTCCCTACTAACACATTCCTAAATTCCCGAGGCATTTATGAGAGGTCGTAGAGTTCTCTGCATCTCTCTTAAGTAAATGTCGAACTAACATTCCTCCCCTTTCCTCAGCAGTTGCAAGGACGTGGCCAGGACAATTCTTAACTGTTGGAGAAAGCATGCCTTCATCTAAGAGATATTACCAATCATCAGCAACGGATGTGGGCTAGTTTTTGACTTAACAGTTCTGAATTCGTACCACCTACGATATTGTGCAACTTGCTCAATGCTAATGCTAATCAAGGAAAGTGAAGTGGAAGGTAAAACGTAATGTCAAAATTTGTTTACAAATATAGAACGCATCTAAGCAACACTAAAACACTTTGAAGCTTTTTCGTTAACGAAATTTCTCCGGACAAACGTATTTTGGAGCTTGCTATGTGAGTTCTGAGTGAGTTCAAGGCGTGTAATAAGGAAAAATAAATCTCAACTATGTACTATTGAAAAACACACTGCTAGCTCTATTACAGCTTTCTGTTATCCCGAATAAAACTTATCATCCAAAACATACGGTAAAGAGGATCTTCGCTTCCCACGAGATTCTTGCTTTTGGTGTGTAATTTTTCGAATGTTTTAAGGCTGCAGTGGCGACTTGTACCGAATGACGAATCGTTCTGTGTGTTTAATAGCTAATTGTAATAATATGACAATCTTAATCGTCGAATGCCAGTTCCTATCCGCCGTATGAAACGTAGCAAGTGCCATATGACGGCTGCACTTCACCGACCGTTTGAGTTCTCTCGTGCGATACATGACCGACGAACAGTGGCTCTTTCCTGAAATGACTGCGCCTTAATGGCGAGCGCGACCAATTAAGAAAAGGTTGGCTTTTCTTCGTTCTTCAGTATAATCCACGAGCCAGTGGCACCCCAACCGGTGCAAACACCGATTGATTGGAAATGGATCAAGGTTCTCGTAACATAGAAAACAACTCCTTCTATACAGACGGTGATTATCTAGAAAGATGAGAGGTAACAAATAAGTCATTTTGCTATTATATTTGTTGGTGAGAAGTAACTCACATCATCAAGCCACTTAATCCAGAGTCCACGGAACTCGCCAGCGTTGAGAATGTCGGGAGCTTCCACCTCGCACACTTCCGGCTCGGCACGGTTTTTTCGTATAACGAATTTGGTGTTCTTCCATCCACCGTTGAATTATTAGATTGTATGTAATCTTAAACTGATTTCGCCAAACAAAAATCATATACCAAGTTATCTACATGCTACAACTTTCAGATCATTGCTGTCCAGCTTGAGTTGCAATCAGCCGCGTTTTTGTTTTCCTCCTTCGAGGAATTGAAACATAACCATAACAACGTTAGGAACTATTTAATAACAAATCAAAACACTACCGTTCCACCAACCTCAGACGTCTTCTCTAGATAGTGTCAATTCCACCATCTTGATGCTAATCGACACTTTGGGACAAACGTATGGTTTAGGGTGCCAATAAAAATCTTCATATTGATTTCTCATACGGGACTCCCTGTGAAATGTTGATTTACACGATAAAATACCCTCTACAAAAATCGGCTCAATCGAACTTCATTTACTAGTGTCGCACAGCGGTCAAAATTTTAGTTTTTTGAAAATCGAAAAATCACCAATGTAAAGGAAATCTGTGTTTTTAACAAAAAAAAATTATGCCAAATGTCTTAAAATCGCATGGAAAAAAAATTTTTTTTTCAACCCCGATTTCCTTCCCCCTTGGGTGGTTTTTCGATTTTCAAAAAACTAAAATTTTGAGATGTGCGACAATAGTAAATGAAGTCCGTATGAGCTAATATCCTGCAGAGGGTATTTTATCGTGCAAATCAACATTTCGTAGGGAGTCCCGTATGAAAAATCGATATGACGATTTTCATTGGCACCCTAAACCATACGTTTTGCTTCGTACTCCGAAAAAACGACTAAGTACCAAAGTGTCGATTTTTGACAAAAAATTTTTTTCGAGATGGCAGTAGATCTCGACGTTTAATGCAATTTGAAGACATTTGGCATAAAAAAAAAAAAAACTATTATTATATTAGTGAATCGATTATTATTCCAGTGAATCAAATTTCCAGACATTCATTGGAAAGCTACTGTCATTGCGCGTCTTTTTCAGTATATGTCAAAAAGTTGAAGCATGAACAACATAGTTTGTTACCACTTCGAATATGTCGAATTTCGTACCATCGAGAGTGTTTTTGCGGGGAGTGTTACTTCATTACATCAATATGAAGAAAAAAGCTGCGGAAAGTCATCGCTTTTTGGAGGAAGTTTATGGTGACCATGCTCCAACTGAGCGAACGTGTCAGAATTGGTTTGCACGGTTTAAAAGTGGTAATTTTGACTTGGAAGACGAACAACGTTCCGGGCCGCCAAAAAAGTTTGAAGATGAAGAATTGGAGGCTTTACTCTATCAAGATCCGTCACAAACGAAACAAGAACTTGCAGATACACTTGGAGTAGCTCAGAAAACTATATCCGATCGTTTAAAAGCAGTGGGAATGATCCGAAAGATAGGACATTGGGTCCCGTATGGATTGAAGCCACGAGACGTCGAACGCCCTTTTTACGTGCGAATTAGGATTGGACGATCTCGGATCGATTCTTAGAAGATCGATCTTTTCCATTCCGGTTTTCGATTTTTTGGATCTATCTTTTGTACTTGAGAAAATCGAGAAAATCGATTTTTTTTTGCTTTCGATCTTTTCGATCTTAGAGAAACTTTTTGTAGATTTGTTTTTCAGCATTCTTCGATTTTTTATCTCACCAAAAGCAACCTGAGTTTTTTTTAAACATTATTGAAACATTCAAATCGCTTCTTCTATGATTTACTTCTGTACAAAGGCTAAGACAGAACTAGCGGCAGCTATTGAGGGGTTGTACTGTAACCAGTTGTGCAAAGAATCACTGAACCTGATGTTGACATTAATTACGAAAAGTTGCTTTTAGAACTGGCTTCGACTTATTGACAGATGGGCGGTTGTTGAATTTCTAATAATGCTTTTCCAATTAATTTATTTAATAAAACGACTGCCTGACGGCACAAGTTGAATGTCCTGTGGATTTGGCCTTCATGCTGAGGAACAAAACAAAATGCTTTTGGTGCTTGAATAGAAATATGAAATTTGTATTCCCTGTTTAAAGAAAAGACGGCATTCATAGAGAATAAGCAGATAAATCGAAAAAAGCTTTTAAGATCGATTCGGAAAAGATCGATTCTTCGGTACCGATTTAATCAGTGAATCGATCCCTACGCTGTTTGGAAAATCTATTCGACAAGACCGATCTTTTTTTAAAGATCGCCCAATCCTAGTGCGAACAACTACTCCAACGACAGAAAAAAGGGTTTTTTGCATCGAATCGTTACTGGCGTTGAAAAGTGGGTCCATTACTACAATCCTAAACGTCGGGTAACGCATGAATACCACGGCCATGCATCAACATCGACGGTCGCGCGGAATATTCATGACCGGAAGGTTATGATGTCTATTTGGTGGGACCAGCTGGGTATGATGTACTACGAGCTGCTAAAACCGAATGAAACCATTACGGGTGACCTCTACCGACGACAATTGATGCGTTTGAGCGTGCAGCCACAATACGAGCATAGACTCGATAAAGTTATTTTGCAGCACGACAATGCTTGGCCGCATGTCATGAAACCGGTCAAAACATACTTGGAAAAGCTGAAATGGGAGGTTCTATCCCACCCGCCGTTGACCAGTACTTCTCCAATTTTGATGAAGTCAAAAATTGGATCGATTCGTGGTTAGCCGACAAACCGGCCGATTGTTTCCGCAAAGGGATCCGTGAGTTGCCAGAAAGATGGGAAAAAGTTGTGACTAGCGATGAGCAATACTTTGAATATTAAATTAGTAACCATTTTTGCAGAATAAAGCATTAATTTTTGAAAAAAAAACAAGAAACTTACCGGTACTCTTATTAAGCAAAAGACAACAACACTCGTAACGCCTATTCCGCATATCAGGACAAGAAGCGATCATTTGAAAATCGATGAGTTGGTTCCGAAATCGATCCGAAACATTCGTCACTGCGAATCGAATGGGATTTCAAACCATGTCCAGAGGTTCTTCGATATAAGGAAAATGTAGTTTAACTTGTTATAAAAAGTCTTGTCAAATGCTGTACAATTTCGATTTTTATAGTCCTCTGTACAGTTTCGTCGTCTGTTCCATCATCATTCACTGACGAAAGTTTTTATTGCGAAATTGTTCAATGGAACATTACATTTCAGATTTGGAAATGTTTGCCGAGGACCGTAAATTTTAGCGTATCCAATAAAGTTTTTATGGCTATTTTATTAATCATTGTCATCATCAAAGCGAAGTAAATGTGCAATATTCCCTTGCACAATTCCCCCATTTTAATGACCAAATTCCCCACCGGTTGAAAATCACTGAGTTATAGAGTATTGATGTTTAAACCAAGGCGCGTAGAAGTATATGCTAAGGTGGGCCAACTCGCTGAAACCACTCTTCAGCCATCTTGGAAGTCTACTGTGTTTTGTTTGTAAACCAAACACAAAACGCTTGTGCTCAAGCTCGCTCGTGATCAGTCTGTCTCTTTCGCGCTTCAAGGAAATAATTCCCCTTCTGCTTTCTTCCGTACTGTTTTCATATACCGCACCCCTAACCAACTTAGTGACGAAACGGCCTCACCTAGTACCATAGACCCGTCTTGGTTTAAACGTGAAAAAAATATACACTGAGAAAAAAAATTAGTATTCTTTTTTTTTTAAAAAAAACTTTAATTTGCAATATATAAAATACATTTTAAATTTTTTTTTTATAATTTTTTCATATAAAATAGAAGTCATGTAGAAAATTTTAAAAATGAGTCCAAGATTGTAAAACTATTTTTAAAGAACTTTGTGAAACATAGATTTTTCATGAATTTTCTAAACTTCGAATTGTTATATGTTAATAATCATTGCCCCGTGCCCCTAGGCCCAGACCCATCAACTTTTTGATAAAGATCGATAAAGAATACCAAATACTTGAAAAAAATCTGCGATGTTTTACAGAAATATGAAAAATGGACCTCGTAGAAGCTTAAAAACGGAATGACGTAAGCACCATTTTCACTGTGACGTCCACATGAGACGTAAATTTATTTTTTGACGTAGGATTACGTCTTTCGGGAACATATTGGGGTACAAATTGAAAAACGAATATCGATCGCATCGTGAAAAATGTCCAATTTCAAACGCTTATTGCTCAGTCATTTCATGACGGATTGATGAGATTTTTACATCAAAACATTGCGGCACTCTATAACAATTTTCTACCTTGAATAAAATAATATATATCATGTTATTAACTATCGAACAATTGAAAAATCTCAACCCATATCCAAACGGTACTGATTGGTCGAAATTGACGTCATTTCTTTTTCGCCTGCTTCGCTTCTTTCGTTCCCCGATAAGTCAAATATTTGCATGGCGAGCGAGTGGGGGGCGCCTATTTCTCACATACCAACTGATATAAAAGGACGGTAGCATTTTTGGATTTCTCATTCTCGTTCAACGCTCAGATCGGCAAACATCTGGGCTTCTAGTGTGCAGTGCTCTACAAATCAACCAACACCATACGGTGCAGCAAAGGAGAGGAAGCCATCGGCAACCAACGATGGATGCGGTGCAGCAAAGGGAGCAAAGAAGAGGAAGCAGCGGAGAGCATCGAATTAAATCTACTGTGCATTGCTGGTGCGCTCCTCTTCACATCAACAATTGGATGCGGCAAAGGAGGCAGAGGAGCGAAGTGCATTGCATCGCATCGTACCACACCCACTATCCGTCGTTTAGCTCGTCGTGGTGGTGCCAATCAAACCCTCGCAAATCGACGCACAGAAGCCGATGGCACCAAAGTCAAGGAAAGCATCAGCGAATCCGTAAAAGCTACCGCTCCCAGAACTAAACTGCTACATCCGACTGAAACGCAGCAGATTCCGTACAACCCATTAAACCATTCCAGTCCTTCTCAGGACTATCAATTTGTTTTGAAACAAAAGAGTTTATTTTACTGTTTTCCACTTACCACAAAAACTATATAAAACCGATCAAAAATACTGTTTATTTTTACATTTTCTACTAACAACTAACATGGAACTTATCACGTCAAAAACATACGTTTCATCAACCACTTTTTACTGGATTTGGCAAAAGAAGCGAAGGACATATGCATGCATGTATATAACGGAACGCTCCAGCCATACACAGCCCGTTAGGGACGAATGACTTTTGGGTTAAAGTCCCTTCAAAAACAAGAACGAACGATACACAGCCCGTATCAGACAAATGCATGAAGGAATTCTATAAAATAATATTTTTGCGGTGCCTTTGCGCCAACTACACGGGCGTGTAGCACCATAGTAGCAAAAAATGTCGAAACTCGTGACATCTGGTAGCAATATTTTTCTTCTTTTGAATTATAGAGACTTTAAACTTTACGTTCATTTGTCTCTAGCCCTGAGAAGGGCCCTTGCGAAGAAAACTAGTTCATACTCTTTCTCGACCTATCTTTAGAAAGACATTTTCATTGTCGCTCAGCACTCCTCAGCAAACGAGTCTGCTTTCGGTGGCACCAAGCGACGCCATAAGCAATATTCTTTTAGGGAGGCAGATTAATCTCCCATCGAACTTGAAGGCCCGAAGGCATATTGCCTGATGTTTCTACCAAAACACATCATTCAAACACATTTTTTTTCATGTGCAATTTTCATATAAGATTTTTTGACGTTGGATTACGTCTTTCGGGAACATATTGGGGTACAAATTGAAAATCGAAAATCGATCGCATCGTGAAAAATGTCCAATTTCAAACGCTTATTGCTCAGTCATTTCATGATGGGTGACATTTTTGCGTCAATCGATTTCGGTACTCCATAACAATTTTTTATATTGAAGAAAATAATCTCATCCCCTATCCTAACGGAAATACCCACCTCTGATTGGCCGAAATTGACGACACATGCGGCGAGTCCCTAACAGAGACATCAAAACCAAGCTGCCTGGGGGAAATCGGTATTGCAAATATATTAAATTAGGGGGATCTTTTGTTCCTATCGAAATGTGTTCCCTAACCGAGACATCAAAATCAAGGTGCTCGGGGAAATCGGCATTGCAAATATATGCAAGTCGGAGGTTGCTCCATGAAATTACATATCAATGACCGATCGTTTATTGTGAAAAATTTAGCACAAGTGTAAGTGTAAAATTGTATATGGTAGCAGTTGTGCTAAGAATGACTTGATATATGAAACGATTTATTTTAATTTCCTAAAATTAAAAACCAAGGTGTGTTCCCGTTCGAGAACGGGTCGTTTAGTTTAAGCTGTCTGTTTTTTTGTTCATTTTCACCCGAGGGAGGTTTATACGGCGAGAAAAATTGGAAAAGTGAAGAAATATTCGAAAAAGTGATTTCCCATATCCTCTATATATAGTATTAGATGTTGTTAGTCCAATTAAAATTGAATTGGGTTGAATAAACACTCAGAAATTAAAATTATAAAAAAAGATTACCTTTTCCATTTCAAATATGTTTTCTCTATATTAAAGTAACATGTTTTTACTGATGAGGAAAAACTATAATTGTGTTCGGTATTGGTAATTGTCTTATGTTACATTGGTGAGTTTTTTTTCTTTATTTCATGCATACATATCACAGGAGGCATCTCGTCTAGGATCACAGAGGGCGGTTTTCATCATATATCGTTCCACTTCGGTATCTTTCATCTGATACGCACCATCCAACGACTGTTTACCATCCTTCTGCCATCATCACTCGAAAACCCTGGTGGAGTTAACATACAATACCCAACAACCAAAAAAAACGGCCCTTTTCAGGGCCACCATATCATTATCAAAGAGTTTAACGATGTAATTCTTCAAACATATCCAAAATCAACAGATAGTCTAACGGAATCCTACGTCAACTATGCGGTCGTGTCTCGGACACAACCCTCCTGTGACTTTTTTATTTAAGTCATTTATTTTTACAGGCTCAGTTACATAGGTTGAAAGAAGCTGAACTCTTAACTATATTTTTTATTATTATATATCAACATATTTCCTTAATTCTAGGGTTAATAAAGTAGGAAACCGATTACTCGCGGCCGACTCAGGATTAGAAGGGTGACATATTTTCTTTTGGGAAAGGAGGGGATATATGGATTTTGTACAATGTTCACACCCACATTCACACTCACGCTCATCAAACTCAATTCTTAAATCTATTATTCTATAGTCAGTCAGAAGGGAAACAGTCGCTCGCGAAGGAAAAAAAGTAGAGGATAAGGGTGTACGGACAATCACACACGAAGATCGATAGTTTTAAGGAAAACATATATTAGGGACATGTAATCGAGATCTAACCGAGCCAGTACATCTCTCACCGGTACACTGGGCTGTCTTCCTCAGGCCCGAAGGGAGTTTTCTAAATTCGATCTGGCAACAAGATACACCTCGCAAGACCAAACAACGTGCTCGATGTCGCCATAACCTTGGCCACAAACGCAGAGATTGCTGCTGGCAAGACTGGCACGAAAGAGTAGCGCGTCTAACGAACAGTGATTGGACATGAGTCGGGAAAAGGTGCGAATAAAGTCCCGACTCAAATCGAGACTTTTGAACCACGGTTTGAGGCTAACCTTAGGAGAAATTGAGTGAAACCACCGATCCAATTCATCTTCATCCCATTTGCGTTGCCAATTAGCGATGGTATTTTAACGGACTAAAGAATAAAATTCATTGAAGGCGATTTGACGCAGATAAATGTCGCCTTTAATCGCACCCACCTTTGCTAATGAGCTAGCACTCTCATTACCCGGAATTGAGCAATGTTAAGGGACCCAGACAAAGGTAATGACATAACAGCGTCTGGATAAAGCACTCAAAATTTCTCGTATTCTCTCAAGGAAGTACGGCGAGTGCTTTCCGGCCTCACTGAACGGATAGCTTCGACAGAGTCAAGACTATTCGTTACAATGTAACAGTGAATGCCCAATGAATTGCTGCCAATTCAGCAATATACACTGAGCAAGGAAACTGGAGACTGTGGGAGGTGCTGAAAATTTCGTTGAACACTCAAAATCCTGTGGACTCATTCATTGAGGACTCATCAGTAAAATACATATTATCACAATTGATACGCCCATACTTTACATTGAAGATCGTAGGAACGATCCCCTGATCTAAGATAATCTGGAATTTCATGCATTTTCTCCTTCATGAACAGATCAAAATGTACAGAGGGATTGATGTAGTTAGGAAAACAAACACGGTTGTGGGAATATAGGAAGAAGGAACAACCTGCATGGAGGTGAATTCATGATATGAACTCATGAATCCAGAATAAAAATTTAGCTCGATCAACTGCTCAAAATTTCCAATCACCAATGGATTCATAACCTTACACCGGATGAGGAACCGAAGAGATAATAAATTGTAGCGATCTTTTAGTGGGAGTACGCCTGCCAAAACCTCGAGAACCCTGGTATGCGTCGAGGGCATACATCCTAACGCAATACATAATTTGATTGTGGTACAATGTGATTTTTTATTTGTTCTGAAGGCATAGGACAAATGAGTAGGAACAGCAAATTTCACATAAAAACACCTTCTGTGATGGGCGATTATTGATTCACTTACCAGTGATTCCTAATTCATACGTAAGTTCTTACCAACACTTCCACATCTACAGGAACTTTTTCCTCCATAATGTAAACAAAATATAAAATTGACATCCACTTGTCGCACGTTGTTCGCGCGGAAAAGCTATGCACGTCGAGAGTGATTTTGTGTCGCACGGTCGCTTGTAGCATCGACGCGATGTGCGATATGTCAAAAAATGGCTTTGTATCGCGTCGCATCGCATGTGGCGTTCACTCTGGCTCTGGGTACGATGCGATGCGTAGCGATCAATTGGATCTCATCGCGTGCTATGATCGCGCGTTTTTGACGTAGGACTACGTCTAACCGGAGGATATAGGGGGTGAAATGGAAATCTAGGCACTGAACAAGTAGGAAAAAATGCAAGATTTGGAACGCTTATAACTCGAGCATTTCTCAATAGATCGCAAAGGTATTTGCATCAATTGATAGGAAATATATCTACGCATCTATCATAAAGAATAACATTTCAATTTTCTTGAGATAAATAATTGAATAATTGTGAAATATAAAGCATTGTCAAAATGCACTATGTGCCCTTTTTTGATTGGTTCATTTTGTGCTCCTCAAATCGTACCGACCAAAACGGGCAACCAGAGCAGCAGCGAAATAGAATGAAGCACGATTGGATATTAGGTTATAGAATTTCGGCCGCCGGAGTGCTCGAGTTGGCTTGCAAAGCTGCTCACGACAATAAGAAAACCCGCCTACAGAACAGAGCACATTCGGTTCGGAGGCAACAACTAGTTTCAGCGAGTGGCAAACGCAATCGCAAAACGGCTGCAGGTAGATAAAGGAAAAAGTTTGTTTATACAGACTGCTTTGGTGGCAAAACCAGCCACCGTAAAACACGGCGCTTTTCAGGGTCATTAAACCATTCAAAGAAGAGTTATTAAAAGTTTTTAACAATGCCAATGCATTCTAAAGTGACATAATATGACATATAATATAAACTGATCTTTTTGTTTATGCTTGTTCTTGAACTTATTGGTGGTTGGGGTCTTTTAAATTGATCATTCAGTTTTCACAAACCCATGCTTGGTTTCAGAATTAAAAGTGGCTTCAAATTACAACACATTGTATGCAGGATGGCATTAACGAATTTTCTCGGTAGCAAGAACTGCTTTCTTTGGTTGATAACTGATGTTGAAAATTGACTGACGTTACATCTGCATTGTACAGAAAATTAACTAAGGAGCACCATGATGAGCTATGTATTTCCTGCTACTCTGTTCTTATTTTAAAGAACTTTAATCCGAAGGTCATCCGTCCCTGTATTTACTGTTGGTTTTTCAGAACGCTTCTAGCTCGTTTATTTCTCGACAGATCGTAGAGTTCGTCTCCAAAACCTCAGTTCATTTTCATTTTTATTTACTTTGTTTGCGGAGACTACAAATCTTACAATTCATTCGTCTCCGAAACCACAGTTTAAGGTACGGTAATGTGCTCAATAGTGAAATATATGATAGTTAATGAGCTGATAACCACCTATGCATTCCCTATCACAGCCATCATTTTGATTGTACGATATGTGCATACGCCGAAAGATGACCGGCGTTGAACATTTAATAAGTACAAAGCCTTCAGAAAAAAAACAAGAATCAAGTTTGTAAAAAAAACGCAAAAACACAACACCAAAGGTTCTTTTCAGAACCCCCAACATGTTCATGAAGAGTAAACAGTAAACTAATCCATTTTTCTGGTAGATAGGTAGGTATTCACGTAGGAGAAGAAAATAAAAAAATATATTCGAAATATATATTTAGCAAAAGCTGTCCCCTTTGTTTAGTCCTACGTCACTCCGGTTATGTCGCCGACATTACCCACCCGTCTTTTTTGACGTTTCAATAATATCACAATCCAGTTCATTCTATATGTAAACAGCCCTGCACAAGGATGCCAGATATGATAACATGGCTTTATTTTGTAAATGTCGGCCTACCAGGAATGTATGGAGGACTGGGTCAAGCGTTGGCACATATGTGTTGATTCAGATGGATCATATTAGGCTGTCAAAAAAGTCCTGCGGTATTTCCGCGAGGTGTCGTTGTAAGCGCGTAGTTCTAGTTGTATTCATTGTATCGAGTCATACTATAGCTTGTTGGGAACGGCGCTATAAAATAGCCCTTGACAGTGTTTTGTTTGGTTAAGTCGTTCGTGAGTTATAGTGTCGCAAATATGGAGCAAAATAAAGAGAAAATCCGACATATTTTACAGTACTACTATGACAAAGGCAAAAATACATCTCAAGCAGCCAATAAAATTTGTGCAGTTTATGGACCCGATACAGTTTCCATTTCCACCGCACAACGATGGTTTCAAAGTTTTCGTTCTGGTGTAGAGGTCGTCGAAGATGCGCCACGCTCCGGAAGGCCTGTCGTCGAAAATTGCGACAAAATCGCTGAATTAGCCGAGAAAGCCCGGCATAGTAGCAGCCGTAGCATCGGCCAAGAGCTGGGGATAAGTCATCAAACCGTTATTAACCATTTGAAGAAACTTGGATTCACAAAGAAGCTCGATGTATGGGTGCCACACACGTTGACGCAAAAAAACATCTTTGACCGTATCGACGCATGTGAATCGCTGCTGAATCGCAACAAAATCGACCCGTTTCTGAAGCGGATGGTGACTGGCGATGAAAAGTGGGTCACTTACGACAACGTGAAGCGCAAACGGTCGTGGTCGAAGCCCGCTGAAGCGGCTCAGACGGTGGCCAAGCCCTCATTAATGGCCAGGAAGGTTCTGCTGTGTGTTTGGTGGGATTGTCAAGGAATAATCTATTATGAGCTGCTTCCCTATGGCCAAATGCTCAATTCGGACCTGTACTGCCAACAACTGGACCGCTTGAAGGTAGCACTCATGAAGAAGAGGCCATCTTTGATAAACAGAGGCCGCATTGTCTTCCATCAGGACAACGCCAGGCCACACACTTCTTTGGTGACGCGCCAGAAGCTCCGGGAGCTCGGATGGGAGGTTCTTTTGCATCCGCCGTATAGTCCGGACCTTGCACCAAGTGACTACCACCTGTTTTTGTCCATGGCGAACGGTAGTCAGAAGTTAGCCACAAAAGAGGCCTGTGAAAATTGGCTATCCGAGTTTTTTGCCAATAAGGAAGCGAGCTTCTATAACAGGGGTATTATGAAGTTGGCATCTCGTTGGGAACAAGTCATCGAACAAAACGACGCATATTTGACTTAAAACAGATGATTGTAACTAATTTTATGAACAAATGAAAATTAAAAAAAAATACCGCAGGACTTTTTTGACAGCCTAATATAATTCTTCCCAAAAAATACACTCTCTTCATTCGCTTGCCATTCATTTTGGGGCAAACATAAAAAATGTTCGTTGACGGAATTTGAAAGAGCATACTTGGCTCTGTGGGGTTTCCAAAACATGTTATGTTATTTAATTTTTTTTTTTTTTTTTTTTGAGTAAACTAAAATTGAAATAATGAGTTTTTGGGTGAAAAAGCATCAATTACTTAAAGTAAGTTTAAGATATTGGCTAGTTCTGCATCGTAAAATATTTGTCTTGATAAGCTCTAAAAGTCTTTCCAAAACAATTTTGATGTAGGATTTGAATTATAAAAGTTAGAGCAAAAAAACCCGTTTTTTCATGGTCACTCTAATAAAACTTAGAATAAAAAGCGCTATATCGGATATTTCACGAGATAGAATAAAACTTTGTTCTACAAAGCTGCTTAAAATAATTGAGGCTACAATATTGTCGAACTATATTTGCCTCTATCTGTAAAGATAAGAAAGTTAGATATTTTATTTCATCGAAAATTTTGATCACCCTATTTTTGATAACATGAAAATGAGCGCCCTATCATATGTAACAACTTTGTCGTAGACAGTTTTTGTCTAGAGAATAAAGATCTTCCAAAAAGTACTTTATGGCGCATTCTGCATTAGGGTCAACATGAAAAAAATGGGTTGTTTGCTCTAACTTTTATATTTCAACCTCTACATTAAAATTATCTTGGGACGACTTTTATTCAACTTTAGTTTACTCATAGAAAAAAAATAACATAGTTTTAGGAATCCCACATTATTTAGAGTCAAGTATGCTCTTTCAAATGCCGTCAACGAACATTTTTTATGTTTGCCCCAAAATGAATGACAAGCGAAAAAAAGAGAGCGTATTTTTGGGAAGAAATATCAATAACATTAAGTAGAGTTACGATATTGACAAGTTCTGCATCGAAAAATGTTTGTCTTAGTAAGCTCTAAAAGTCTTCTCAGGACAATTTGCATGTAAAATTTGCAACATAAAAACTAGAGCAAAAAAAACGTTTTTTTTGCTGACCCTAACGCAACTTAGAAAAAAAAATCTGTTATTTCAAGAGATAGAAAAAAACTTTGTTCTAAAAGGTTTTCTTAAATAACTGGGGCTATATTTTGTAGAACTATGTTTACCTCTATCTAAAAAGATAAGAACCTACTTATGACAACATCAAAATAAGCGCTTTATCATATGCAACAACTTTGTCGAAGACAGTTTTTGTCTAGATAATAACTGTCGAGCTCTAGATGCTAATTTCCACTCCTGGACCATGGTGCACTGATGATTGTTGCGTGGACCAAGTTATTCTAAAATAACGCTCAAAGATGGTCAAATTGAGGGCCCTGAGTTTTGAAATCACGATCGATCGCTTAGTAAACGAACTCGTAACTAATGTGGCTACGAAGACCCCCAATCAACACTAAGCATTGACCATCTTCAGAATAAGTTTTCTTTTAAGTTCCAAACAACCGGTGCTTCGCTAATAAAAATATTATTGTTTTCAATTTTTTTCCCAACAACGAAACTCGGTTCATGCGACGACCGTGACAGTGTACTTCGCTAACCGAGTGGCCTCTATTATGCTGTTTGATTACATGAAACGACTAGTTCGTGCGGTTCAAGTTTGGATTCCAATTCGTCAATTTTACAACCGTCGTAAAACCGCATCATTAAACATGTATAAGAAAGAATCAAAGGACTGTCGATAAATAAAAACATAAACTTGTTGTACAATAACAATAATAACCAAACCATTCAATTTATTCTCCGGGCTAATAGAATCATACCTCCGAACTGTGCATAATTACACCTGATAACAGGGTTTTCCCTGCTCCAGATCAGGAAACGTTCATTACAGATCAGACAACCGTTTAATGCTCGCCTTCAGCAGAACTTCCGTTTCCGGTTCGAACGTAGATTTAATGCACTCGTTGGAGTAGAGCACGCCACTCCTGGTGTTGCTGATATCCTGAAAGCGGATGACAATCATGCATTCGAGAAGGTGTGACCGAAAGTTTAAAAAAAAAAATCATGCTTACGTTCCACGACTTGCCTTCCATCGAGTGAATCTCCGAGCGAGAAATTAGCTCCTTCCCGAGTATCTGATGCAATCCAGCCTTCCGTATCACCACTTCCAGCGCATAGTTCCGGCAGTCCTCCTCGCTTCCCTGTCCCAGTGCCGAGATGAAAATATCCCCGACAGAGCTACAGAGCCGCAATGAGAAAATGGACAATGGTGAATGGGTGATTCGTTACGTACATTTCGAGTTGTAATTATCGCATAAATCAAACACGCCTAATCACTTCGCTGCTATCAGACATACAAATCTGGCACAGCTAAGGGGATTGCCGGCCACTAATTTATTATGCTTACCTCGGATCTGAGATTAATTTCAGCCAAAATTTATGACCATCGAGAATCAACACCAGGCAAGCGTTGTCAACAGGTGTCCTTGGCGGGAGCAAAATTTCTGCCGTTGCAGTCCCAAATGAGATGATTGGCGTACGGTGATGGTCGGTTACGTGCCGGTCCAGGTCGGAAGCTGTAAATCAAGGCAGATGTGAGCGCAGCGTTGCATTTGCGGGCGGCATCGTAATTGGCGTGAAACGGCTCTCGGGCGAGATTATTTACGACGAAATTGGTGTAATGTATTAAATCATATTAGAAGATGAAATGTAATCATTGAATCGAGCTCCAGATTTTACTCGATAACTTCATGTCACTAGGAGCGATATTCCCTCATGGGAAGGGGTTTAACTAACGAATTTCATGCTATTTGATTCTATTAACGCAATCATTCATGTTGACGGTTTTGTTTTGGTGTAGTACAAACTTTTTTCACACTTAACCCATTAGTGCCCAGCGTATGAAATTTAATACGCAAAAATGTTCGTTTTTGAAAAATTGTTTTTGATGAAACTAAAGTGTTAAGCGCCTTTCAAATGACACCACATGACAATTTAAGAGCGTTTTTTGTATCAGGGTAATTTTATCTGTCATTTTTGTTATTTTGTTGTGTATTGAAGCTTGCAAAGTTCGAGTTTGATGGAGTCGCAAAAGTAAACATAAATTTATCAAAGTTGTACCTCTTAAAGGATTCTAAATTGCTAAGATCTGTGACACAACACTACAACACTACTATATTAGCTTCTCGATAATCCGGAGGAGCTGTACAATTATCTGATTGATTTGGATGAAGATGCTTTCGAAAATCTAGTGTCAACAAATGATATTGACTTTGTCATCGTGCTCCCAAGCGGTGGAGACAGCGATGTGGATGCTGGAGATAGTGACTCGGAGGACGGTCCTTCCAGTTTTAGCAAACAAGTGAATGTCGAGAGCAACATTTAACGAGGCCAATCACAAGAATGCTCCTCGGGCAGCAGCAAGAAAATGACATTAAATTCGGATGCAGATGCAGCCGTTGTTCTTGAAGGACACTCACCTGATCTTAGTGATCTCTGCTCGAAACATAAATGTTCTGCCGTTCAAATGATCCATTACCTATTTGACGCAGATTTCGTCGGACTAATCACCACAGAGACAAATAAGTACGCACTGCTAAAAGGAGATACAAGATTTCGTGTGACCGTTCCGGCAATGTACAAATTTCTAGGAATTGTGCTCGTTTTCGGATACGTAAAAGTACCAAGTAAGCGGTTCTACTGGGAAGCAAAAGAAAATACGTACAATATGCTGATTGCCAACGCTATGCCAAGGAATAAATTTGAAATTTGAAATCATGAAATATCTTTATTTCAACGACAATTTACTTAATAATGGGTCCGACAAATTGTTCAAGGGTCGCCCTTTGATTGAACATGCGAATGACAAGTTTCTGAAAATGAGACAGCCATTGGGAAAACATTTCTCTACCGACGAAGCTAGGGAGCTTTACTACTGCAGGAACTCTATGAAGCAATTCATCCGAGGAAAGCCAATTCGTTTTGGCTACAAGTTTTGATGCCTTTGTACTCATGACGGATATCTCATTAAGTTTATCCCGTATGAAGGTAGAACACATGTTTAGATTTATATGCATTTTATAATGTTTTATTGATATACTATGTAGGAAAAACTGATCGTGACCCTGGAGAACCATTGAGATCGAAGGTTGTGTCCAATTTGAGCAAAGATATTGTTGCTGAAGAAAGTTACGTGTACATAGATAATTTTTTACCAATTTGGCCCTTCTTGAAGATTTTGGCAAGAGGGACATAAATATCATTGGAACCATCCGTAACAACCGCATTGAAAAGGTGCCGTTGGAATCCATGAAAAATCAAGCTCGTGGATCATATGACATTGTGCGTGATACTGGAACAAACATCAGTATTGTTCGTTGGAATGACAATAATGTTGTCAATATGGCTACAAATGTCAAAAACGACAACATTGTACGTTAAGATACATTAAGGCTGAGGAAAAAAGGATCAATATTCCAACCCCATCTTTGCAAAATGTACAACAAAAGAATGGGTGGAGTTGATCTCTTCGACGCTCAACGAGGGCAATACCACTGCACCATCCGTAATAAGAAGTGATACTGGCCCTTTTTCCGATTTGTGCTGAACGGTGAGGTTGTCAATCTTTGACATATCTACAGAAAGAATCGCGGAAATGGACCTTTGATTAATTTCGTCAGAGCTATCTGTGAAGGACTTCTAAGTGACATAAATCCAGCTAGGATCGAGTTCATGCAGATCAAGCATAAACACTCGAAGTCATCGGAAGTTAGGTTTGACGGAATAAATCATTTCACTAATACGAATCCAACTGGTAATACCATACTCATACACCATACTCAGTGATACTAAATCCGATACACTGCCGTTCTACGCTTAACTGTAACTGCAATCCCTATGAACCGTGGGACAATTATGCGTAGAACGGCAGTACACGAAAGTGCTAATAAACCATGAAAATGGTTGTCGATCAATGAGGTACATATAGAGGTGGAGCAGTAGGCGAAGTATATCTGTATTGGCAAGCAAAATATCGTGTCGTAATTATTTGCATTCAATATGAAATTTATATGGAAGATACAAAACAATGTTGAAAGTACTCACGGTTGCATGATAATTTGAGCCAAAATTCTCATGAAATTATTCAACTGTTGGTTTTTTAACAAATAACAATTGTATCGTGGCTTATTTCGATTATTTATATGTTAAAAAGGTCTAGAGATCTGTCGTATGCTTAGTTCTCGAAAGCAGTAACATTTTCGGCGAAATTTTAAATAATTGGCGATTATTATCTCACATCATACACACCGACACTGAGAGCCTTCGATACATCCACTTAATAACGTAAAAATGATGAAAATTCGTTTGTTTCTATGAACGTGGGGGAGTGAAAATGGCACATGGAAATATCACTATTATCGGTTTTTTTTCCGACGTGATTTCACAAATGTTCACTGCACGCTATCACATTAGCCTTATATTCAGCGGAAACACTAATAAAATTTACGTTTTTAATTGATAAACTACTTCCTGAAAATAGCATTTTCACATGGATGCGGTGAGCAATCAAAGATAAACACAACGACTGACGTCACTATTTGAGGAATAGTTATGGCAGCGCATGCTATGTCGCTCGAAACTCTACCATCTTCATTACCTTTTTTCCAGTACATTGGTTGTCGATCAAGTTCTTGTACACCTAGGCAGTAATTGGTTAATCTGATTGAATTTTTGTACAGAATGCGGCAGAAAATAATTGAAAATATTTAAACTTTCATATTGGGATAATTTGTGTAACTAATGACTTATTTCCGTTGACAGTGTATTTGTTTACAGAGATGCCAGGTTTGAAGACATGTCTTCATTTTGAAGATCACCGTGAAGACATTCCGAAGTCATTATGGAGTAAGGATAGTGGGGGTAATGTGGTCACTTGGGGTAAAATGGTCACCTGATTGTTTGGTAGAATAACTATTGACACCGTATTAATAGTCATCTTATGTTTGAAAAATTTCATGATTTTTGAGACACCCTGTACTACAGTGGAGCTGTCGCATGTCAAAATATAAGTAAAACAAAAAAACGCTCTCTCGGTAGTCATTCGGCCGTAGTTTTGCGTATTTAAGGAATTTCTAGTGAAATTTAGTTTATTTGACCTGATATTTGCGACAAACCAACAGTTTTGACGACTGTTCACATATTCTAGGGGAGGTAAACAGATATTTTGTTCAATTTCAGCGATTATTTCGCATATTTCGCATTTCGTTGTTTGGGGGGCAAAGTGGTCAGTGGAGGATTACTACTGACAATGTTCTGTTTTCAAAAGCTGATATACCTTATCACCTTCTGCTCCTAAAGGGGTCCTCTTTGTGGTTTTGACCCAGGAAAAATATGCCACCCCACCCAAAACCAAGCCTCATTTTGAAAAACGTTACGTGTTTCCTACTACGTTTTTGTACGTATGAGAAAATTTCAACTACGACTCTAGGTGAATAGGCCTAGCTCATTTCATACATGTACCCACTATTTCAATATTGATTTAAACAAATTTGGCCAAAAACACGCATTAATCTATCTCTTCTAGCGTGATATATGCGAGTGACCACTTTGCCCCCCACTACTTTACCTCCTCACTAAAAAAATGTTCTATTTTTCAACCTTTTTTCTATTAATGAAAAATGTACTATTTTAAGTTTTCATAATAAACACCGCTTACTATCTTGAACTACAAAAAGTTGAGCTACAATATTCTTCGAAGAACGGGAATTTTAGTGGTATGTGGACACAGAAAATGGGCATGTTCCTTAGGGTGACCGCATTCTCCCCAGTTCCCCTATGTGAAGACCTTTCAGTATGACAGTGTATGTGGATTCTTGGGAGATATTATTTTCATAAAATTCGTACTATTGACCGAAAATATCGTCAAACAAAGAAAGGCTTTTGTCTCAGTGTCATTGAATTGCTTTTTTATCAGGGTCACTTTCTCAATTTTGTTCTTAGTAATTAGAGACGAATGAATTGCAAAGTTTTAAGCTTCTTAAAAACATCAAATGGAATGGAACCTTACTGCCGTTCTACGCATAGTTTTCCCATGTTACATTTTGACGATTTTCACTTTTCTTCATAAAACGTTGTTTTTATGCATAATCTTACGGAAAAACACAAAAAAACATATAGTTTATTCCCTACTTTTAAAAAAACAACATCAAGTTCAGTTGTCCCATGTTGATATTCTATTCAAAACTGTTCCACCATGTATTTTTTGTAGATCCATATCGAAGAAGTCGGTTCAAGTACAAGAATTTCATGTCACACTTTCAGCAGGCCTAATGCGCTCTTTTCTGGTTTTGAAGAACGAACTAATTCTCAAACAAATAAGAAAAGGTTTAACAAAACACGTGTACTGCCGTGATCTCGAAAAGTGACGCAAGCGCCAAAATTAACATTTTACTTTTTATGTTATAGATCGATAAAGAATACCAAATCCTTTTAAACGACTGCGAAGTTTTATAGAAATGTTGAAAAATGATCCCGTAAAAGCTTGAAAACGGAATGGCGTAAGCACCATTTCCACTGTGATGTGGCGCAAGCGCCATTTCCCTTATAATGTGACGTAATTTGAAACTGATGCGATGTGATTTTTAATCCGTTCTGATGGCATAGAATGAACGAGAAGGGACAACAAATTTCAAATAACAACATCAATCAAGGGACAAAGCATCTTGACGATGTTCACTTACGTCGCTTGCTCAATGTCTTTTTCGGATGAATTGCAGCTGAGAGTTGATCGAAGGGTAAAAGGGTAAAAGGTTGATCGAAGGGTAAAATCTCCATAGAAACGCTTCTTATAACAAAACTCAGAACATCCTCGCGTAAACTGTATGTGCTTTACATCGGATAATTTCAGACGGCATTATCTTAATCAAGACGGATGTTTTCAATTGCATTTAGGATTGGAAAAGAAGGTGCTGTCCATAGTTGTTACAATCGGGTTCTCAACTACATTAGCCCGCTCGACACATGCTACAAAGACGGAAAATGTGTAGAACTCTTCTTCCTGATGCTACCTCATGCTTCGCTCTACGGTGGCATGTTGTACAAAATATTTGGAAACAGATTTTCCCATACTTTGATGGATGAACGCCAATCGGTTGTGGAAACAGCGATTAAAATTTGCTGTTTCCACAACAAACTGGCGTTGGTAAAATAGCTTAAATAAAACTGCATTTTTTCAAAAATCGAGCCGATGGCAATGTTTTTCCATCAATTGTACCCAATTTGTACAGATCAGATTTTCGTAATGTACGCGTATGCTAATTATACATGTAATTTTGCGAAAAGTCTCGTACTGAAAATTTCTCCCTCTGGCGCTTGCATCACTTTGCGAGATTACGGCAGTGTACACCTTGTTAGCGAATGCCTAATAACAATGAGATTTATATTCTGCGAAGGTGTTGCAGATCACTCATTTCTTCATAAAACGATGTTTCTATGCATAATCTTTCGAAAAAACACAAAAAAAGATTGTTTGTTACCAGTATATTAAAAAACAACATTCACAGTTCAATTGTCCCATGTTGATATTCTAGGCATAACAGTCCCACCATGAATTTTTAAACCCGTAATCAAGCTTAATTGATTCAGTGAGGGGGCCTCATCACATTTCATTCAACAATAGTATAGTGCTTATAAAAAACCCGGTGTATTGCTAAATTGAAATGCTTAAAGCTTTTGGTAGACAACTATGCGAGAAAACTTTGATTGCGTTTTTCTCAGTTGCTGATTTTGGAACATGGGACAACTATGCGTAGAACGGCAGCTTAGTAATCAATCAAATCTTTTGTCTAGGTGTCATTCACTCGCCTTATTTCACGACCGCTTCACAAATCGAAGGTTATCTGGTTACATACTCCTTCAGTAATTAGTTTTATGGATATGGTTTGAGTTATATTAAAAAAATCAAAGCTGAAATAAATAAATCGGGTTATTTATAAAAAAAATTGACAAATTCGTCCCGCCCAAAATTTATTTTTTGTTATCAACACCTCCAAACATTCACGTTTTCTTATTTACGATCATGGGTCCAATCGCAGAACTGTTCATTGATTCATCTTCTAATTCCAATTTACTTTTAATACAAAATTTCCTATGACTTCTACCAAAACTCGTTATTATAATATCAGATTAATTTCAGACACCATTCTCGTTCAAGATTATTCAACCACCTGCAAATAATATGTTTCTCCGCTACATCGAATAAATGTTTGATACAGAAAATATGATAGAAGAAAGACAGCCCTAAATCGTACAACTCCTCTCTCGAGTTTTGCTCTTATCAATACATTCGGCGATACATTTTCATTTATATAGATAGAAGACGATATAGGAGTGCGTCTATCACATTATAATTCATTTCAACTTTCGAACAAAAATGAATTACGTTGGCGCAAACATCAAATGAACTAACAACGCTATGTTATTATAGAAAATATGGGAATTGAATTTTCCCATTTCCCTTCAGAGTTTTTCGAAAATTTTCAATTGTCATGTTTGGTTGAAATATGTTTAATACAATCAAAAAATCAAAGCTGAAATAAATAAATCTCATACATCTCATACCATCATAGACACATTTCTCGTACCCAAAAACCCTCACATGCCAAATTTGGTTCCGTTTGCTTGATTGATTCTCGAGTTATGCGAGTGTCAAACCTCTATAGAAACATTTATTGCTCCTCATATTATTATTATTCATTGATTCTCGAGTTCGGCAGCATCCCCTTTGAGGGAGGAGGGAGGTGTGTCAAACCACCATAGAAACATTCATCGATCCCTAAAAATTTTTTATGCCAAGTTTGATTCCATTTGCTTGATTAGTTCCCGTTATTCAGCCCCACTCCCCTTCGGAGAGAGGGGAGGAATTATTGCTCCCTAAATGCTCCACATGCCAAATTTGGTTCCGTTTGCTAGATTAGTTCTTGAGTTATGCAGAAATGTATGCTTCATTTGTATGGCAGTTTCTCCACCCCTTACAGAGGGAGGAGTGTCTATACACCATAGAAACGATACGTACTCTCTAAAACCTTCACATTCCAAATTTGGCTCCATTTGCTTGAATAGTTTTCGAGTTATGCAGAAATTTATGTTTCATTTGTATGACAGCCCTCCCCCCTTGGAGAGTAGGGAAGTGTGTCTGTCCACCATAGAAACATTTATTGCACCCTAAAGCCTTCACATGCCAAATTTGGGTTCGTTTGTTTGATTAATTCTCGAGTTATGAAAAAATTTGTGTTTCATTTGTATGGCTGCCACCCACAAAAGTAAAAAAAGAACAATAATTGTTGAGTGGCTTGATAACAACAAAGAGGTCGATTCCGAACCAATCATCTTTCACATCGGATCAGCCACTGGTTGGTTGCCTGATGATTATAAACAAACATGCTTTTCAAACCCATTTTACAGATTTGCCAATAGAACTCTAAAAAACTACTTCTATACAATGTACTTACGGAGAAACAAATTCCATTATCAGGGAAGCTTATGTTTCCATTTATCATTTCTACGAACATATGCATTGATTGATGTCAAAAATTCTCAGAGACAAATGTTTTGCTTTTCTTTTCAAATGTTACGAAAATGGTGCTTTTTAAATTTATTTTTAGTTATTTATCTATTTACCCTCAATAAACTGTATGAAGAAAACGACGAGAAATGTTAGCTTCAACTTCTAGTTGGATTTTATCTACATCATTTATCAACCATACTCAAACAACAACAAAATGCAATTTTTCTGAGTTTTGCTTTATACAGGGTTTTCCATTTCGGACTTCCGAAAATATACAACCCTGCGCTGACAACCGTTTGACATAGCTGTCAACCAAAGCGTCATATCGTTAGTTGAATGTCTGCCATTCTACAATATGGATCGTTTTAGAATCGCACAACGTGTTAATTTTGTTAAATTATACTATAAAAATGATGAAAAACCGGCAAATGTTTTTCGAGCATTACGGACGGATTTTGGTCGTCATGGACGGCCTACAGAGCACACAATCGCTAATGTAGTGCGTAAATTCGAACAAACTGGATCCGTAGCGGATATTGTGAAACCTGTGCATCATCGTAATGTGCGTTCGGCCGAAAATATTGCTGCTGTTGCTGCCAGTGTGGAGGATGACCCGAATGTTTCGATTCCACGGCGTGCTCAGCAATTGGGCTTGTCAAACACATCATTGTGGCGAATTTTGCATTTGGACTTGCACCTACATCCATATAAAGTCCAACTGGTACAAAAATTAGAGCGTGGTGACCATGGAATGCGTCGGGCATACGTCGATTGGGTGAACGAATAACAGCAGCAAAATGCTGAATTTTCGCATCAAATTTTCTTCAGCGATGAGGCACATTTCGAGCTCGGTGGCTATGTGAACACCCAAAATTTCCGTATATGGGGCTCAGAAAATCCACACGTGATTGTTGAGAGGCCATTGCATCCGCCAAAAGTCACTGTATGGTGCGCATTATGGTCTGGTGGAGTCATCGGGCCGTATTTCTTTGAAAATGAGGACGGCGAGACGGTAACTGTGAATGGTGAGCGCTATGGCCGCATGTTAACCGATTTTTTTTTGCCACAAATTGAAGATATGGATACGGATGACATGTGGTTTCAGCAGGACGACGCCACGTGCCACACAACACGACCGAACATGGCCATATTGCGAACGAAATTTGAGGGACGCATAATTTCGCGTTTTGGTGATGCCAATTGGCCGTCCAGATCATGCGATTTGAACCCGCTAGACTTTTTTTGTGGGGTTATGCGAGAGACCGTGTCTATGCCAACTCTCCGCAAACTCTTGAACTCATTCGTGAAGTTATGACCGAGATACCGGCCCATATGTGCCGAAAAGTCATCGAAAATTACCTGTTCCAGATCAAGGTGTGCGAGGAAGCCCTAGGTGGACATTTGAATGATGTTGTATTTCACACATAATGGCATAAACCAAACTTTAATTTGAATAAAAGTTTCATCGAAATTCGAATTCTAAGTGTGTTTTATTTCAATTTACTTTCGGAATTTAAAGTTGGAAAACCCTGTACTTCGATATACAGGGTCTTTCAGATTAAACGCTCACGCAACAAATAACTTCTACAAAAGTGAACCGATTTTTATTTAAAAAAAACCAAAATAAAGCTTATTTTAGGACATTTTTGATGTGACACAACTCTAATATAACGACTTCGATGCTGTTGAAAATCCGAGTTATTTCTTCTTCAAGTTCCTCCAATCTTTGTGGCTTATAAACATAGCAACGGTCCTTCACGTACCCCCAGAGGAAGTAATCGACGACGAGAAATGTTAAAATTCTTACCATAAGAGGACAAAGTTTCATTAAGGCTTCGGCTGCTCGAGTAATACGCTTTCACTAAAAATACATGTTCTTGTGAATTGTACATCTTGATACTTAAACCATGCCATTATACTGAACGAGTAGCCGAATATTATCGCCCCGAAGTAGGGAACGCAGTGTTACCATCGACGGAGTGAATTTTTTTTATAAGTAGCTATTCGATTTTTTTGCGCGAACATTTAATCTGGAAGACCCTTTAATATACAATTCGATACCACGTACAATTTCGAAGTTGAAATGTACAATATATCGAAGTTTTCCCGTACTGTAGATAAGCCTTTTACGAGTCATACCGTTCGGGTAAGAGATAGTGAAAGTCTGTGTCGAAAGTCGTCTATGGACTGTACTCTCTGTGTCAGAGATACTCGATTATTGCGGGCAAGAACTTTTGAAACAAAGGAATGAAATATAACGGAAAAATAGGCCCTATCAAGTTAAACGAATCGACCATCGCAATCACTATCACGACGAGCAACAACTCGTATTTTGTGAATCGAGAGAATCTTAACGAGTCGAGTTCCTGCTCGAACATCATACGTTGCAAATTGCACATATTGTATGTGTTCCTAAAATTGTTTCCCAGAGCCAAAAAAAAACTAACTCTCTAAATGTATACAATGTATACAAACTAAAAAGCTCGAAAAATTATGACAGTTGCACAGACAGCTTTCACTCGGTCAATGCTACCGATGCACTCGATATTTTTTATATAAAAAATCGCTCGATATTTTTTATATAAAAAATAGAGCTCACGAGAAAATAAAATATCGACTCGAATTATATAATAGCGGTCTGACTCACAGCTTTGTGCACTTGGCAGTGCTGTCGCTATCTACTCGTTTTCGGGAAGCAGGTTTCTCCTTTTGATGAAAACAATCAAAAAAACGGAATAGTACAAGAAACTTCTCGCGTCCTTGTATCGCGTTATGGAGGAAAAATCAAGCACTCACCATTGATCCTATCGCTGCAATATTGTCCGCAAGGACAGCAGAACGTCGCCGGTTGAAGATGAACATTCGGAGGAACCGTTATATGGATACCGTTTTCCGGTATACTGCTTAAACTCTCCGCCGAAACGTTACAGGAAAGCGAGGATGTCGGTCTACGGGTGTTAAGGCTACTGCAGGATATCGTCAACTCAGGGGCCAATCTGTTCGCCGATGTACACCGAGGGACAGATACTGTGTTGTCACGCCTAAAAAGAAAGAATTAATTCGGTTTGCGGAGAAAAAGACATGTGTCAATAATTGTTTCCTCACTTAAATATTTCACTGGATGACAGCGAGAGTGATTTCCCCTTCAATCCTTGCAAATCATCACCCATATCACACACTTGCTTCCTACTTAGATTGTCCACCGAGGATGCTTTCCCCATAATTCTCGCCAGGAATTTGTGTGTATGCGAGTGAATCTGTTTCGCAGCTGGGGCTTGGACCTCACAATCTAAGGCACCGCATCTGTTTTTTCTCGCACATTTAGCACCAAACAATTTCTCCCTCAACTTTCCATCGTTGCCCTCGGTAAGGTTAAAAGCCTCGGTAATCGATTGGAAGACCTGCTCAGCTAGCAGAGACCTGCCGAGAGTGTACTTTTCGCGACATACCGCGCATTTTTCCGATCGTATTCGACAACGCGAGCACACCAAATGTCCATTTTGGCACTGGAACACCGGCGGCGGAATGGTTTCGAGACACACGGGACACTCCAGAGCGGCCACAATTGTCTGCATGCTGGCCGAAAGTCTCTCAAGGTTGATGGGCATTGGGCCGCAACACAGCGATTCCGGATTACAAGTCGGCTCCATACCGGTACTCCACAGCAGCAGCGTCACAACATCCGATTTGTTCCGAACAACGTTCGCCACCTCGGCGATGCGCATTCCAAGGACATCCTCATTGTTAACCTGTGACGAATGTAACAATTTATGGCGGTATTTTTCTCGTGTGCAGAAATTATTAATCAAAATTTAGCAGCATCTCGACAAACATACCTCCAACACACAGTCACCGGCCTTCAACCCGGTCACCTCGGCCGGCGAGTCTTCGTCTACTCCACTGACCTAATGTAGCATTGAGGATTGAGATGAAGAGAGAGGAAAAAAGTGTTTCAATAAACAACGCGACAAAAACATGAAACTATGTCTTAAATGGAAGAAAAAGAAGGAAGCACAGACGAAAAAAAAGTTTGTTCAAAATCTGGTTTGGTGCCGAAAACTCCGATTGAGTCATAAACTTGCTGTGTTATTCATTGTTTACGAGAGAAGATATGTCCGAAACTGGAAGCCGATCGAAGGAATAACGAAACGATTGTGTGGGAGTTACCAGCGTTAAGTGTCACCATTTGCGTGCGTGTTGCACTTTCATGTCACCTTCAACGCAGATATCACGCGACTATTCATGATCAAGGATATGTGAATGCCACCGGATGAGAGTATTTGTATCTTGCATTCGGGTTCAATGCCTGTATGAAAACTAGTTCTCGCTGGATAACTGTTTGGGGTTCAGCAGTTTTTGCTGGAAATGCGATGTTCTGTCTTGCATTCTACTAAAGGATGGTTGAACGGATTTTGTACGAACCATCTTCTACTCAATTGAATTGAGATGATGATTTTCAATCACTCAGAGCTAAAAATCAGGACACATGACACAGCTAGGATTATGATCAAACCATTTTTTTTTAGATATAAATGAATTAAAAACATGTTGTATGTGATTTGCACATCAAGAGTTCAAATACGTAAACTAGTTTATTTATTGGGTATGCAACCTAATGCGTTTTGACAATTCAATGATTTTGTTGTAAAAGAAGCGTTCATCGTTTGAAGCCGAGTCTTTAACACCAGAATCATCACTTTAAAATCTTCCAAATAATTTCCTACAAAATCTATCCAATGGTACAGAGTCATCGTAAACTTCCAGGAGCATTCGATGCGCTTCATCTGCATTTTTATTCCAATGGAAACAGAAAATCCAAACATGGTGCTTATTTGCAACGAAACTCGACAATTTCAACGCAGTAAAGATTGAACTCGTTGTGCAAAATGCAAAAAACTTGTAAACAACACTTGGTTGACAGATGTCGACACTTCACGATTCAGCAAAAATCAGCTGTCACCTTAGACTAGCAACATGAGACATCTTGTGGAGACGGAACGAATCAGGATGCACACCCATATTCCTCGGACGATCCAAGTGGTAAAAATACACCATAGATGACGGTCTTTATCTTTGTACGAGCACAGGAGATTTTTTGTGATTTTTGAGCCATCAAACATCATGCGCAATAGTTCCGGAATGCAATGCATAGATTTGAAGCTGTTATGATGTATCTGCAGCTCGAGTCTTCTGAGCGGCTGGCTTTGATTTTTGTACGACATAGATCAGCACGAATTCTGAAATGGAAGCTAAGTGAATATTCCTGCAATGATTTGGCGTTATGCTTCTATGCTTCTCAGATTAACCTGTAATCATTTATTGTTGATTTCAAACTTATGTTTCAACAATATGACAATATGTACATATCGTTTTTAAGCCACCGACTCGTATGAATCACACTTTTTTTTGTCCCTTTTATTATTTTAGGCTCATTGGCATTTTAGCTGTAACAGAGCCGAATTTTAATCGTGTACATGTCACATATTTATCATATCTATAATGAGCACATTACACAGTTGCCATTTTTCAGCGTTAGAGTATTCCCTTCTATACCATTCCATATAGTACACATTTACACAGTAGCAGCCATTTAGGCGTAAGAGTTTTCTATCTGTTCTTCCATTATCTAGTTAGACCGGACAGCGGAGACAGTTGATTGATCATTGTTGAGTTATTTATAGAACAGCAGCCCGATGTGTCTTGCAGAGCAGAGCAGTTGTATGGATGAATCGATCATATTTCGACCGTGGATCGATATCCATCACTGATGATTGTTGCGTGGACGTAGTTATTCTGTAACAACACAAAGATGGTCAATGAGGGCCCTGAGTTTCGAACTCACGATCGATCGCTTACTAAGCGAACGCGCAACCAATGTGGCTACGGAGGCCCCCTATGAATCACACTTGCAGCATTTAGTCTCATAATCATTACGTCCTTCTGTGAAACAATTATATCCGGCGCAATTCATCGGTAAAACAAATACTCTTTAAACGCTTACAAAGTTTCACCAATAAAAAAGTTTTTACTCAAAAGCAAAACACAATGAACAAAATAATGATTCACCAACAAATTGAAAATTTCTTGTGGGAATCTGGACAAATGCAAGAATATGAAAAACAAGCCAGGACACCCCAAATAGCATTAGCATTAGCATTGAGCAAGTTGCACAATATCGTAGGTGATACGAATTCAGAACTGTTATGTTAAAAACTAGCCTCCATCCGTTGCTGATGATTAGTAATATCTCTTAGATGAAGACATGTTTTCTCCAACAGTTAAGAATTGTCCTGGCTACGTCCTTGCAACTGCTAGGAAAGGGAAGGAATGTTAGTTCTACATTTACTTAACCCTCTATCGCCCAATTTTTTTATTCATCTAAAAAAACCTACTCCACTTTTATCTCGAATTTCCGATTTTCAACATAAAATACTCCTAGCAGAAAGCTGCCAGCATGAAAACAATTTGTATGTGTGATAAATGAAAATAGTCACAAGATGTTCTAGTGAGGGTGAACATTGAAAATAATGTCTGAATAATTTGAAAACAGATTCCGCGTCTAAAGGCGGGCTTGGGCTATAGAGGGTTAAGAGAGATGCAGAGAACTCTACGACCTCTCATATATGTCACGGAAATTCAGGGATGTGTTAGTAGGGAAGGTAAACCGTAGGATACACTCAGCCGGTGTTACTGGCATAGCAACAAGCCAGGACACCCCAAATAGATCACAAAATCAGGACTTGTCCTGCTAAATTAGAACGAATGGTATACTTAACCTTGCGTCAAGAAGGTAAGAATTCCCCCTTGATCTGCACCGTGAGGGACGCGAGATAGCAAAACCACTCGCTTTATTGTGGAATTTATTTTACTTTCGAGTTCTTATTTCATACTCGAATCGATAACGGAAAAGGACTCGACTTCAAATCGCATCTTATGACAACTATAGTCACACCATTCGCCTTCGGGAATGCTGTGACTCGAGCCATCACTCCTTATTAAAAAAAATAGTTTTCGATCATTACGGTGAATTATTCCGTTAATTCCGTATAAACAGAAGAGGTAGATTCAATTCGTATTGAAGCTTATTCCGATAATGTTGGATACAATAACGATCAATGGTCATTCCAATCACCGGCAACATTCAAACTAATTTCGATTGTGTCTAGTTATTTACCAATAGATATTCTTATCATTTCCAAAATTTCGCACAGGGGTTTGAAAAAGCGTGGCCTTTCTCCCGAGAAACGAAAAAGGGGTATGTACAAAGGGGCACCTTCCCCATCCTATTAACCGTAGAATAAGAAAAATTGTAAATATGCTCTAGAACTAAATCAAGTCCATCAAGTATCCTATCAATTATTGGACGAATACTCGAGGATACGGCAAAAGTTGATTTGCACCCACACCTCCGCCAGAAAAGGAATCAATCATATTTTTCCAATTTATCCATATAAATTCGATTCATTCTGCACCCCCAAAATCGGGTATCCAGGGGCGGTCTACTCGTCTCGACGTTTTATGTATTTTTAAGTCATTTGGCATCGAAAACCTCTTCAGCTAAGATTTGGCACAGGACATTTTTTTTTTGGGCCAATAAACAAAATGTACATGGTCGGTTCTTCAAATTCGATAATTATTTTTTTTCATACCTCCATTACCACTCAGAAGTCCCAGAAGGAAAAATTTATTTTCGCGATGACACCAGATCAAGTCGATTTTTTTTTTCGATTTTTCTAATTTCATTTTTTGAAGAAATGGTCCCCTTTTCATTAATCGCGATTACTGTTATAATTATTCGATGTATTCATATTTTGATTATTCATTATTCTATAAAAAATTATATGATCAAAATTGCAGATATTCGATTATTTAAAATTATCCAACGGTTAACCGACGACTTTACGCATAACCGGTTTCTTGCTTGCATTTATTTTGTTCGCCCTAAAGTATATTTAAATAACCTCAAGGTATGCAACATTCCTCGATGCATTTTAGTGAGTTGTTGATATTCCGTGTTAGCGTTTATTATATTTAATGAAAATTTTACGGCAAAAAATACAAATATGATAATTATTTTGCAAGTGGTTTGTGCGGTGGTTGGTATCAGGTTGTCTCGATTCAAATACATAGCAGTGAGACATATGCTTTCTATATATGTTTAAAGTTTGCGTAATGAAACGCAGTATACCCGAAAATTTTATGTGCGTTGCTCTCAAACGAGCATTTAATCGACTCATTTCATTTCATTTATTCATTCATAGATACTTGCAGAGTAAGGACTTCTCCTTTTTAAATTCTGCAATTGGATTCAATACGACCACATCTTAAATTTTGGATCCGAAATCAATGAACAACTATTTTCCTATTCTAATTTCTAATTTCTTCCTTCTAGCCAATCTATACATTCACGATTGAACCGTCCGCGTGATCGAATGATTTTAATTTCAGCTGGTAGCTGGTTCCACAGAATAATTGCTCGCACGAAGAATGAGTCTCTAAAATGAGAGGTATTTACTTGTGGCAGAACAAAATTTTGGGTTCGCGTGCCTCTAAAAGAAGTAAGCTTTTCAGAAAGATAAAGGGGACCATGATGTACTATTCTAAACAGAAAGATGATGTATCGCATTTTAAGAAATTTATGAAAAGAACATCCCAATAGCTGATGGTGAAGATGAGAAACTCGAGAAAACGTACTAATTCCGAATATCCATCTAACACACCCATTTAGGGCAATCCTCAATCTCTCGATAGCAGCTACAGAAGCATTCGATGTTAATTCCAAGCCATAAGTGAAGTAGGGTAGTAGGAGAGATTTAAATAATCGTATTTTAACCGTGGCAGATAACATACTTGCAGTAAGCCTCAAGTGGCGCAGGCCAGCATAGATTTTGGAGCACTGTGTATTCATATTAGCATCCCACTCCAAATCATACTGAACAATAACTCCCAGGTTGGAAGCTTTGTCAACATATTCTAGAACTTCATTATTGAGAAGAATATTTGGCAATGAATGTGGTCTCTGCCGTCTACTTATAAACATAACTTTCGTTTTGGAAGTATTAATAGGGAGTAGGTTACGTTCTGACCACCGACAGATATTCTCAAGATCAGAATTAATTAACCGAGCCATTTCATCGACCGCGCTATCGAGGGAGCAAAAATAAAGCTGAACATCATCAGCAAAAATGTGGATCATACAATATTTGAGAATTGTGGGCAAATCATTAATGAATAGTGAGAAAAGTAATGGCCCAATCACTGACCCTTGTGGTACACCTGACATTATGTTGACCGAATTTGATAGAGTTCCTTGGGATTCAACTACTTGGGTGCGCTGACAAAGATATGACCCAATAAGATAAACTGCTCCCCGGGAAAAGCTGTACTGATCTGAGAGTTTTTTCAATAATTTGACATGGGACACTCTATCAAAAGCTTTTGAAAAGTTAATGAGAAGTAGAAAGGCTACGCCTTTTTTGTCTACAAATTCATTTATGTCACCAAGAACCTTCAACAAAGCTGATGCTGTACTATGTCCAGCTCTAAAACCTGATTGATACGGAGTAAACAGGTTGAATGTGTTGATAAACTCCTGCATTTGGTGTTTGGCAATTTTTTCGAAAGCTTTGGACAACGAAGAAAGTATGCTAATTGGACGCAGGTTGTTTAATGCAGTTTTTCTTGGTTTTTTTGGTATCGGAATTATCCTAGACGCTTTCCACGCTCGAGGAAATTTAGAAGTCGAAAAAACTAGGTTGAACACGAATGTAATTGGAATGATAACGTAGGGTAGAATCAATTTGATGAATTTCAAAGGGATGCCGTCAAGACCAACAGCGTTCGAAGTAATAGATTCAATTGCTTTTGCAACCTCTGATTCACTACATGCAAGAAATCTAAAACCATTCGGATTTTCTGGAGGTAGTGGTGGTAGCTCTAGGTCACACGTAAAGTTTTCGCTGAAAAAATTGTTGATTTCATCGCCAGAGTAAGTTATCTTTGATTGATTACCAGCAGGTTTAGACACATTGAGTTGCTTAAGTCTCGTCCACATTTCTACAACGGTGCTAATCGTATGTCTAACTAGCCCCGCTGTTGTGTGACCAACTAGCTCCTCAATATATAAAAAAGAATACTCATGAAAATTAATTTAAAAAAAATCGATTTCCATTAACATTTAAAACAAATGCATACAATAAACTTTTGTTTAACATTAGAACATTTCATGATCTATAACCATTTTTAGAACAAATTTTATAAGTGAATGATTTTTGGCAAAATCGACACCATGTTCGTATTTTTTACCCTACTTAATAAAAAGTTTTTCCAATTTTCTTATTTTATTACATCAGCAATACACTATTTTTCTTCCATAGATCATTGATTTTTTGTACGCTCAGAATTCAAGATATCGTCACTGACCAACTTACCCCTGTGACCAACTAGCCCCACCCTACGCTACCTGCTTGAAAGTCCATCTTATTCAAGGTATGTCGCTAGTTGTCATCGAAAGTACTCCAAATAGTGTGCTCGCTCTGGCCAACCTCAGTTCCCTTTTCGCTACTGCGTTGACTTTTGTTTTCGGTACAGAACGCATCTTCAGAACATGCGAGAAGCAAGCATAGTGTAGAGCAGAATCAAATCAGAAGAGAAATATCAAATAGGATGACGTACGTAGTCGGTTTTCTTACCGTGGAGATTGTACGAATTGTTGATTTTATGCGATATCTAATAGATAACGGTAGTGGGAGAACAACTATTTAATCGCCTGGAGTCGCACTGTGTGTAGTACGAGAAGAATGTCGCGATGCATACTGAGTGCGTGTATTGTTCTCGCGAGAACAAGAAAGAATCATGAATCAACCATCATCAGCTACGTCTACAAAACAACGCAAACGGCTCGCTGATAAATCGTTAGTGTCTTATTTGTGATTTTTTTTAATCGATTATTTCATTTTCGTGATTTCAATTATTGTTTCCGGCTTAAAACCAAAGCATTTTTCAGCGTTGAGAGTTGTGTTCATCGGTGGAAAACTTAAGATGAAAAGTTTTGTCGATGCTATTGCTATCGCCGCTGCCGCCGCCACACAATGGATTCGTTTTCTGTTGCCGTTTTGCGTCCTCTGAGATATTTCGCTCTGCGTTGGAGTTGTAATTCTGCTAAGAGATACAGAAAAACTGCATGCATAACACAAGAACGATCGATGAACGATTCTATGGTGGTTAGACACTCCTCCTCCCTCTCTAAGGGGAGGCTGCCATACAAATGAAACACAAATTTCTGCATAACTCGAGAACTAATCAAGCAAATCGAGCCAAATTTGGCATGTCGAGGTTTCTAACGTGAATCAACAAGTGGGATGATAAGAGCAAAACTCGAGGAAGGAATCGTCCGATTTAGGGCTGTTTTTATTCTATCATATTTTCTGTATCAAACATTTATTCCATGTTAACGGAAAAGTTGTTAGAAAATCTTGAACGAGAATTATGGCTGAAAATAATCCCCTTGGAAGTACACGAAATCAGATTGGGTGACGACCCTATGAAAAAATTGACAATGCAAATTTCCGCTGATAATAGCGAGACCCGAAATTCCAAACGAAGTGGTTTCACACGCTCGAGTGCTTGGGTCAGCGATTAAGACCCTCCTCGATGCAATAAAATGCGCCACAATGTAGGGAACATTACGAGTTCCAAGAAAACGCGACAATTAAAAACAAGTATAATGTTCGGCAGCGATAAGATCGAGAATACCATATCGATGCACGACGTCGCATCATATTCCATAGACGGGGCATTCATCGTGGCGATGGTGATCGCCATCATTTACTACCATTGGAGGAGAAACACGAAACGACTGCGCGAACTGGAAGGGGCGCAGCGGAGGATCCGACTCGATAGTGTGAATGCTGTATAATCAAAATAATGCGAACGCTGTATAATCAAACGCACATTTTGTGCTGACATGGAGAAACAAGAAACACCCAAGTGACCTAAGCAATGTAAAATTTAAGGAAATACAGTTCAGTCTAAAACCGACCGTGAAGGAGTTAGTACTTAGTCCGAAAGCCGTGTTGGGCCACTATGGCCCAATACTAACATCTTAATTTTAACGAACAACATTTGGTGACCCCGACGTGATCGCACTTCGAGCGATCACGGACTCGCGAAAGTAATCGATTCTGATAAGTGAAGTGACATTCTCTCCGCGCGCGAAAAAGTGATGCCATTGCATGGCTGTATAATCGGAAAGTGAAGTGACATTGTCTCAGCGCACGGAAGATGTTGCGCCATTAAGTGGCTGAAACCAAGAAAATGAATCTCCCATTCGCGGGAAGTATGGTGTGCCACTGCGTGGCTAAAAATTAACAAAGTGAACTTCCTACTCGCGGGAAGTATGCTGCGCCACTGCATAGTTATTACAATGCGCCACTGTGTGGCTGAAAATTGACAACGTGAATTTCCCATTCGCGGGAATCATAACATGACACTGCGTGACTGTGTGATCAATAAGTAAACTTCGCCCGTGAGCGAAGCACGGTGTGCAACTGCGTGGAAGATGTGTGATAAACACGAATTATTGTGACTGATGTGAAAAATTTGTAAAGATGAATTCTCGACATTCCAACGACCTACTGTATTCCATGTGCTACATGTATATGAGGGATACGGAGGAGAATTTGAAACAGGACCCGCGTCGTACGCGGGAAGAAGCTGCAGCGATAAAACTGATAATATCGCACATGTTCAACTTGGCGGCAGGAGCCGCGGTTATAAACAGATACGAAAGCAGATTTACCACTGAACTAAATAGATCGGCCGAAGCCATAGCCGACTATTTAGACTGGAGCATAATCAATGACCCAGCTAAGTATTTGAGTCAATCAAACAAGTAAAGCGGTTAGTAATTATCAAATCAAATAAACATGACGACAAACGAGGACGATGCCGTTGAAAGCTGGAAAAAGCAGCTAACGGCACTGGAGCAAAGCATTGCTCCGATTATCAAAGACGCATGCAAATTAGCAGAAGACGACGACGAAGTCGAAACATTACTAGTGCAACAAGAAGTACTAACAAGCTTGTACGATCAAGCTTGTGCAGTGATACTGAAAATTGAGGGCCAAACGGGGCCCTCCAAGAGACGGGATGCTCTCCTCCCCGCATATATCAAGTCCAGAGCCAGTTTGGCAAAGAGAATACGGCATGCGCAATCACAGACGAATGAACCGAGTCAGGATGAAGGTTCAAGGCAAGTACTGGATCAAACAATGATCACCGGCAATAGCAAGGCCGATTATTTACCCCGATTGGAGCTCCCGAAGTTCCGTGGGTCAGCCACCGAGTGGCTATCGTTTAAAGCCCGCTTTGAGAAGCGGATTGCGACCCTAAACGAGGATGCAAGCAAATACGCTTTCCTGGCGAAATGTTTAGAATACGAGCCCGCTCGTAACTCCTGCGAAGCACTCGAGAATTCAGGAGTGCCTTTCACTGAAGCCTGGGCCAAACTGGAAGCAAGATTCTACAAGAAACGAATCGCATATGAAGGTTACTTTTACACTCTGCTGAAAATTAAAAGGATACATAAGGCATCGCAAAGAGCGATACTAGGACTGATCGACGCTGTCGATACACTATTGTCCGCCACTCGACAAATAGCAAATGAACAACCTGGCGAACCAGATTGCATCGCCAATGGGTTACTAATATGCTTAGTGAAAGAACGATTGGATGAATCAACACTTTCTAAGATTGAAGAAAAGTTGGACCTCCAGCGCATTTATGTTTGGAGCGAATTCAAAATAGAATTAGAGCGGCTGGCTAACCAGATGACTTGCAAAGTGGCTGCCGAAACGGCACACTCTAGTCATCGACCCCAGCCGAAAGTCGTAGCAGCAATCGAAGGCAAAGCTGCGACCACCAAAGACAAAAGGGAAGCACAGCGGTGCTACGTTTGTCACAATGAAGGACACACAGCATTTACGTGTCCTAAATTCACGAAAATGAGCATCCCAGAACGATGGGAAACTATCAAAGCAGGGAGGCACTGCTTTAATTGCCTCATACCTGGGCACTCAACGAAGGAGTGCAAATCACAACGGAAATGCCAAATATGCAGCACGAAGCATCATACACTACTTCATCGTGGAGACTCTCCCAAGGGGGACGAGATCCAACAATTGCATCCCGAGAAGGATGTCAATCAAGCACAAGCAAGTTCAACGAAATGACTAGCTCAGGAAGAATACGTCTTTCTGGGCACAGCCATAATTCATGTTAAGGGTGAGCAGAAATGGCACCCTCTTCGATGTCTACTTGATTCAGGGAGTCAAGTAGAAACAATCACAGAAAAGGCTGCTCGAAGCCTAGGAATTCCGCAACACTCGGTAAACGTAACCATTAAAGGAGTTAGCGGACAAGCACATGTTAAAAGGGGTATCAAAACTGTGATAGCCTCTCACGCAAGCAACTACAATGAAAGTTTAGAATTGATCATAGTGCCAAAGATATTGGACGATCAACCAAGCACAGCTATTGATGAAAAGGGTATACGGATACCAGAACAATTGCACCTTGCCGATCCCCAGTTTTACAGATCGAATGAAATCGACATTCTCCTCGGAGCGAGAATATTTTTCAAAATTCTAATGCCAGGCCGGCTTAGCGTAGCCAACGGTCTTACGTATCAAGAGTCCAGCTTGGGCTGGATTGCATGTGGGACGCTACGTCACAGCAGCCCATCAACCACTGTATTGTCTGCTACAAGGTGTAGCAGAAATGAATTCGAATTCCCACAGGACGAAATGGCCAAACTCATAGAGAAGTTTTGGCGTCTTGAAGAAGCGTGCTTTCAAGACTGGGAACCAAAGCAACATGACGAATGCGAGGCGGAAAGTCACTTCCGCACAACGTTAGAGATCGCTCCCGACGGGAGATACATTACACGAATGCCCCTACGGGGGGAGCCGTCATCGTTAGGCGACTCTTATCAACAAGCATATAGAAGATTCACATCGCTTGAGCAAAGGCTCAAGCGGAATGCAGACCTGTACAAAGAGTACAGGGCATTCATGAATGAATATGAAACACTGGGACATATGGTACCAGTCACCACAGAAGACTTTCACAAAGTAAAGTATTTCATCCCTCACTCGTGTGTGGTGAAACCAGATTCAACATCCACCAAGGTTAGGGTGGTGTTCGACGCAAGTGCAAAGACGTCAACCGGAGTATCCCTGAACGATATACAAATCGTGGGACCAACCATTCAAAAGGACTTATTTGATCTGCTAATTGATTTCAAGACGCACAACGACGTGCTAGTAGCAGATATTGCAAAGATGTACAGACAAATTCACATCGCATACACAGACACTTGGTTACAATGTATTTTGTGGCGCGACAGCCCCAATGATCAATTGAAAGCGTATAGACTGACGACTGTCACATATGGTGAAGCGTCTTCATCATTCTTGGCCTGTAGGGCACTACACGAAGCAGCTGAAGATTATCGGTCGGTAAATCCGAGAATTGCCGACACCATTCAACGATCGTTCTATGTTGACAATCTAATGATTGGAGCGTCCAACGCAGATGAACTGACGGAGACGAAACGAGAAATAGAGCATGCATTGTCACTTCATGGATTTCCACTTCGAAAGTGGGCATCAAACAACGCAAGCGTACTGGAAGGAATTCCAGAGAAAGACTTGGAACCATTGATCCAAGTTGGTGACCAAGAGGTCATAAAGACATTGGGGATAGCCTGGAACCCCAAAACAGACGTGTTCCAGTTCATCAGTACGAAAAACATAGGTGAAACATACGAAGCGCTCACAAAGCGACAGATGGTCTCGAAGATTTTGAGACTGTATGACCCAATCGGATTGATACAACCTGTAATCATTACAGCTAAAATATTGATGCAAGAATTGTGGACTTATAACGTCAGCTGGGACGATGATGTTCCAGATCAAGCACTAAGCTCATGGAAGAAGTTCGAAGCTTCATTAGTGGAGCTCAGCAAGATAGAAATACCTCGGATGTCGACTCCGAGTCATACGATCGCACTAGATTTACACGGATTCAGTGACGCCTCCGAAAAGGCTTATGGATGCGTCATTTACTTACATGCAATCAACTTAAAAGGAGAAGAGAGTACGAATCTCTTATGTTCGAAATCGAGAGTGGCGCCTTTGAAGAAGGTCACTCTGCCCCGTCTGGAACTCTTGGCGGCGGCACTTCTAGCAGAACTAACTGCTAAAATAAAGAGCATTCTGGCCGGTCGAATCTCGTCGGAATATTACTACAGTGATTCACAAGTAGCGCTAAGTTGGATCAAATCTTCAAATACACGTTGGGGAACCTTCATTAGAAATAGAGTGCAGAAGATACACTCCACCACGAATCCAGAGCATTGGAAATATATATCTACGAAAGAAAATCCGGCTGATATGGTTTCGAGAGGAATTCCAGTCAGAAAATTACGCGAAGCAAAACTAGAATTTTGGTTACACGGACCGGAATGTATACGAAGAAGACAATATTATCTGCAGAGCGGCTACGAATACACTGCTGCTGCAGAACAGGAAGAGATTAAAGAACCAATAACACGATTGGTAGCAGCAACAGGAAAGGCATGCGAAGACTTAATCGCAAAATACCCGCACCATCACACTCATGACAAAACAGTAAGACACTTTGCATGGCTGTGTAGAGCCATAAACAATATGAAGAAGGTCAATAAAGACACAGGCATCAGAAACGAAAAGAGATCGGGCCCACTCACCACCACTGAATTGAATGAAGGACTAACACTCGTAGTCCGAATTATGCAAGCCACTATTTATCCAAATGAAGTAGCGGAATTACGAAAAACTGGGAAGGTGCCTACGAAAGGACCTTTCCAGCATCTCAACGCAATCGTCAGAAATGGAGTCATACATGTCACAGGGAGACTCCACAATGCAGAAATGCCCATCTCACAAAAGAATCCAATATTGATTCCCAAATCGCACCCATTTTCGAGGGTAATAATTCAAAAAATACATGAGGATAGATTTCACGCCGGAACAGATCTGGTAATAAACGAATTTCGACAAAGATTTTGGATGAGGGATCTCCGAAGGACCGTACAAGGAGTCATTCAACGATGCATCTTATGTGCCAAAGCGCGGCCCAGACGTTTACAGCAACGAATGGGACAACTGCCCTCGCCCAGGGTAAATGAATCAGTAGCGTTCACTCACACGGGAGTGGACTTATGTGGGCCATTCGAAGTATATCTCAATCAAAAATCGAAATGCAAGACCACAGCATATGCTTGCATCTTCATATGTTTTGCGACCAAAGCAGTTCACCTAGAAGTCGTCGAAGATCAGTCGACGGCAGCGTTCATATCAGCACTTCTCCGTTTCACATCAGTGAGGGGAATACCCGAGGTTATTTACTCCGACAATGGGCGGAACTTTGTCGGGGCCAGCAGAGAACTCAATCGTTTACGAAGAATATATAACAATGAAGTTTTTCAAAACAAATTAGTTGATATTGCGGCAACTCACAGCATAAGATTTTCATTCATTCCACCCCGAAGCCCCAGCTTTGGAGGACTTTGGGAAGCGAACATAAAGGTAGCCAAGCGGCTCTTTAGTGCAGCGGCCAGAGGAGCACAGCTAAACATCATGGAATTGCAGACACTGTTCTACCAAGTGGCCGCAATAATGAATTCGCGACCACTCACACCTGTTTACACGACGCCAGATTCACCGACCGCGATCACACCCGGTCATTTTTTGATAGCACGCCCAATGCTAGCCGTGCCCATCCCTACGCAGAGTGAGGATGGAAGCAATCTCACAACCAGATGGAAACGAGTACAATCGCAGCTCGAACAATTTTGGAGAAGATGGAGAGACGAGTATCTCCACCAGTTACGTGATTATGCAAAATGGACCAAGCAACAAGCCAACGTTAAGGTAGGCCAAATCGTATTGATCGGAGACGATCACCTTCCCGTAGCAAGGTGGCCTATGGGAATTGTCACACAAATACACCCTGGAGATGATGGAGTAGTCCGAGTGGCAGTAGTGCGAACCGCTACCGGAATTTACAAACGCAACGTGCGAACACTTGCTCCTCTACCAGTCGAGGAGCACACCATTCAACCCATTATAGAAGAGTATGACAACACAGCTGATAACGAACAGCAATCTCAAGCCGAAGCAATCGAACTAGAAGACGATCCCCCTCCCCAAGCACCCCAAATGATTTGGGACGGTAGACTACGCCCTCGTCCCAAAGGGGGGAGAAAATGGAAGTACACGAAATCAGATTGGGTGACGACCCTATGAAAAAATTGACAATGCAAATTTCCGCTGATAATAGCGAGACCCGAAATTCCAAACGAAGTGGTTTCACACGCTCGAGTGCTTGGGTCAGCGATTAAGACCCTCCTCGATGCAATAAAATGCGCCACAATGTAGGGAACATTACGAGTTCCAAGAAAACGCGACAATTAAAAACAAGTATAATGTTCGGCAGCGATAAGATCGAGAATACCATATCGATGCACGACGTCGCATCATATTCCATAGACGGGGCATTCATCGTGGCGATGGTGATCGCCATCATTTACTACCATTGGAGGAGAAACACGAAACGACTGCGCGAACTGGAAGGGGCGCAGCGGAGGATCCGACTCGATAGTGTGAATGCTGTATAATCAAAATAATGCGAACGCTGTATAATCAAACGCACATTTTGTGCTGACATGGAGAAACAAGAAACACCCAAGTGACCTAAGCAATGTAAAATTTAAGGAAATACAGTTCAGTCTAAAACCGACCGTGAAGGAGTTAGTACTTAGTCCGAAAGCCGTGTTGGGCCACTATGGCCCAATACTAACATCTTAATTTTAACGAACAACACCCCTAATAATAATATTATAATGACGTGTTATGGTAGAAGTACTAGGAAGTTTATAGTAAAAGGTAATTTCAAAGGGTAGATTAGAAGATCAATCAATGAACAGTTCTGCGATTGGACCCATGAACGTGCGCTTAGTAAGAAAACGTCAATGTGATAACAAAAAAAAAATTTGGGCTGGACGAAGTTTACCGGTTCAGCTAGTCTCTAAATAAAAAAGGTTTTACTGAAAACATAATACACCTATCCCCCTATTTACACGGTACCTGTTTTACACGATTTCGCTTTTACACGGTTTATGAAATAACAAATTTTGAAAAACTCGAAAAATGTATATTTGTAGTTCATGTGTAAGCAAGAAAAATAGGATTGCAGTTTTGACCACGAGTGCGATTTTATGTTCCAGAGCTGGCAAGCCATCAATTTACTAGCATTTTTGGAGTCTTGACGTGTAATTTGTGTCAATTTTTCAAGCTCTTAGAATGCCAAAAATATCGACAAAAATGAAAAGTAATGGGGAGTTATATCTTCGGCTTTCGACTGGAAATCTTTTTATTAAACTTAATGATAAATAAAGCAAAACAAATCTACACAGCTGTTAATTGAATCTTCTATCACTTAGTCTGAAGTCAAATCTGAGATCTTCCCGAATTCGTCGACTGTTGAAACAGAATCGCATCAGGAATGCTCAAGTTTTAAGGATGACTTTATACTAATCAGAATAAAAATACTGGTAGTTCCTGAAAGTGGCGATAGCGAATAAACTTATTACAATTTAGCTTCTTGAAGAATTCATTGTTTATTTGTATCCAGAATCTATAATTAATTCCATAAGTAGATTTTTATAATTGTTTTACTTAAATAAATGATTGAATTGAGTATATATTGAGGGCTTATTCCGTTTTACACGGTTTTACATAGCAAAATCGGAGATTTCACTCTACACGGTTTTATCGGGAACCTATCTCCAGTGTAAATCGAGGGATAGGTGTACACTGAAAATAATTCTGATTCCGTAACAAAATTGATTTTCTCATGAAAATCAGGACAAAAGCTAGATTGTGAAAAATAAATCAGGCCGTTCCAAATAGATCTCAAAATCAGGACATGTCCTGCTAATTCAGGACAATCAGGAATCAGGACCCTATGTGTGACGTATTAAATAATACGGGAAGGGGTTAATGCTTAGAATTAATTTGTCAACCTATTCAAATTGCTTCGCGAAACATGAAACTATGAAACTAAACGCACCTCTCACTCAGTGAAACATTTATTTATCGGCTCTTGTCATTGCTTTCAAATATTCGTATAAACTCTTTGATTATTTTAATTATTGAATTTCTTTAATGTTTGTTCTCGCCGGTAATAATTTCGTGGTTCTATGTTGGAAATGCGGTAGTGTCTTAGACGTTACCCTTTTTTATTTATTTTTTTGCGGTCCGCGACACCACGACTAACACGTATTCGTGGCCCCCTCTGGAAAAAAAAGTTGAATATCGCTGATCTAGCCCATCCAGGTTAAATTTCTCGGAACTTTGAAAAATCACCCCTGCATTACTTGTACGGATGAGAAAGGCATGAAAAATACATGAACTTTCGAAGAATCAGATGTTATAATATTAATTAAAATACTTCTGTAAATGAATGCTTGCTTCAAACCTGGAACCGAATTGTAATTTATAATGATTCCTTTCGTGGAGGAAATAAGATGAATGTGTTTTGTTTACTATAACTCGTGTGTGCAAACAACACTCTGTCAACTTCATCGATAAGAAAGTAATTTTTGATAATTAATTATCATATCATCGCTATCACAATTATTATCAATTATTATTAATTAGGTTAGGGAAAAAGTATTCCATTATTTTCTCGGTAGCAGGCTTTGACAATCAAAATCTCGCGTAATATCGATCATACAGTTTCTAGTATAGGTTCGTTGAAAAGGTAATATTTCACACAAAAAAAAACTTCTTTTGCTGTCTTTTGCTTGTTCTGTTCAGTTGTGAACTACAGGGTGTTAACAAAATGGACCATTGACAAGAAACATTCGGAATTGATCAACAGAAGAGGTTTTGTGTTCCATCAGGACAACGTGAGGCCCCACAACCACAGCTTGATTGAAATGTTGTATGCATCCACCATATAGTCCGGATCAGGCACCAAGCGATTATAACATTTTTCTTTGCAAAACTTGCTAATTTGACCCAAATCGGACAATCAGAAGCATATTAAAAAGGTTTGAATTTTTTCTTAATAATCAATTACTTTTTACCCAACCTAATATATCAGAACAGTGCATAATATTATGGGTGACCGGAATAAATCGCCACAGTAAACAACTGCAACAGAAACAACCGCTTAGAAAAAGTGTAGTAGGCTAGAAATATTTGGCGCGGGAAAAACATCATGTGCCTCACATTTCTATTATAAATTTATTCTCTTGTTCTCGTTTTTCGAAATTTATTCTGAGGACAATGTAATGGGGACGAAGTCCCCATTTGGCGAGGATAAGGAATCGAGGCGGCCCATGCCGCCAAGATGACGCAATCCGAGTCCACCGCCGACCCGCCGTCGGAAGCGGCGGTGTCTCGCACGCAAACCTGGGATCCACTGATTGCCCGGTTAGTTTGAAACATAGGATACGATCCTTTAGCAATGTCCGACCGAGCTCTAGCGAGCGTCGGACGGTATACGTCTGCCCGGGGCGTTACGTTTGCCTGGGGCGATACGTTTGCCCGGTTAATTCTTGTTTTGAAATACAATACCGCGCCACAATATTTATAGCCTACTACACATTTTATAAGCGGTGGTTTCTGTTGCAGTCGTTTTCTGTGGCGATTTATTCCGGGAACCAATATTATGATAACAAATAAGCAGTCCATTTTGCACAAAAAAAATCCTGTTGGGACTAAATCCGCTTAGTTTTCTAGAAACCTTAATTCGCTTGATAACATGAATTAGATTAAACATATTGGATGGTGTGATATCCTAAACTAAGCAAAGTAAACAGCATCATCACCTTCCGGATTGTAATGCTCACCAACCATCCGCTAAGTAAACAACTCTGTGCAATTCATACTCCATACTCGAACAGCATCATCGCTCTGCAACTCACGGCTGTGTATATTAATATATTGATTTATCCGGTCGAACCCCAAGGACAGCACGTGAAATGATGTAAGCATATGCAGTAAAAACTGACAATTACTTGAAATCGAATGTTTCCTTCAATGTGACTGAGTCTTTAACACTTCCGATCCGTTTACAAAAGTTATGTTTAGCCGTGACCTGTCATACTAGTTTTGAGTTTGCGCTTCAATCTAACCCTTCTCATTCAACAATCTCTCGTTCCTTACGCATAATAAATGAACCTAATTATCTAAAATAACTTCGTTGCGTTACGAGTTTACGCTACCCCGTTCTCTCATTCAACATTCCAACCGTACGAATCGTTAGAAGTAACGCTTAATTGTGATTGAGATAATCGGAACAGCGATTTCAACCGTTGAACTATTTACATCCAGCATAATCGAACTCGTATTCGCTCTCGCCGCAGCATCAACTCACCCATGGATATGGATCCCACTTGCTGCGGGACAGATGAAAGCCACACGAGCCATCCGGCAGTTTAGGGATGTGCAGGATTCTGACGGAAGGATTGTAGTGATCTTCGGGACTCGCACTCGCCTCACTACCGTTGATCTTCACAATTCCATTTTCGCTCAGCTTTGTCATCGAACTTGACTTTTTCACCGAGGTTTCCACCATTTTCAGTTTCCGCTCGCAAACTATGCGAAGGAACAACGTCCTTCCGCGTCAGCTGTTTCGACTAATTTTTCAACTTTTTCCCGTCACGCTAACACTGTTTGAACCAAACAACCAAATCCACATGCACTGGTGACTTCAAACCGTTCGATTGCGCGCTTCAGAAGTGACTAAATTCGTGAAGTTCGCTGTCCGTTCTCTTCCTTCCTCATGCGCGCTGCGGTGCTGTTTCCGATTCGAAATTGAACACGATCGCGCCCATTGTTGAGTTGCACGATCAGCTATGGATCGCGCTGGGAGCCGCTGGAGAGAGGGTTCGCGACGAGAACCACTTTACGTTCAATATCAACCGGTCGGGCGGTCTATGACACACGACACGAACAGTGAGAGAGAGTCTGGGAAGCAGTGGTCATTGGTTAATCTAATTTTTTCAATGTGATAAGTGATTTTGAAACCTACAATTCTATAGGAACTATTCAGTTTCATGTACCGTTGGATTCATTAAAAATGCATGGTAACGTCATTCGTTGTTTCATGAGCCCTACTATACTTCGAACATCTATTTGTATTATACAGGGTGTTATATAACTAACACAAAATCTTCCAGGAGGTAATAGAGAATGATATTTGATGAAAAATGCTTCTACGCATAATCTCACATCCAGTGGCGTCGAGTGAGGGTTTTGCACCCGGGGCGAAAAAGTCGATTTGCACCCTCACCTCCCGTCTGAAATCATATTACAGGTCGGACTCGATTATATATAATCGTAATTTCACTTTCAACGTTAATTTTCGTATCCAATACATAATCGAATCACAGAAAAGCTATTTTTCTATTAATGTTCGACATTCATACATTAATGAAAAAAATGTTTTCTTGAGATTCGATTAAAGCATATTGAAAATAATTGTTGAAAAAAAAAAATGGTCGACTATATATAATCGAGTCCGACCTGTAATCCAATTTCTTCATATGAATTCGTTTAATTCTGCACCCCTAAAATCGTGAACGCGGGGGCGGCCTGCCCCCTCCGCACCCCTCAGTCGACGCCACTGCTCTCATCCACCTAAGACAGTGTTGTTGAACATTTCTTGTTTTGGGCGCTGTGTACATTGAATTGAGATTTGACCATATTCGTAGAAGGATTTTTTCATCAAATACGATTCTCTATTACCTCCTGGAAGATTCTGTGTTATTTTAATAACATACATCAAATCAAATGAAACATTGGACATTAAAACGATTGCCTTCCACTGTTCCAATGATAATTGGTTCGTGTCAGGATCGTGTACGTTGGTGAACACACCGCTTGGTGCATACCACGCGGGCCCCTGAAAGGTGCTAATGGAACCTGTCTTAAATGAACGCGCAGCGGCATGTATCGAAGCGAGATCATACTGTTTAAAATACAAACGCAAGTAAATACTTTATTTCCGACTTTAGGATCGAACGAACGAAATAATTCCTTTCTACGTGTATTCCACATCCGAGTATATCGTGCGATTGGCATGTTTATTCATCCCTTTCTACCAGAAAAAAACGTTGCAGTGAACCACTCGTAAATTTTTGTTGAGCATCAAATTTTTTCTGCTGCCTCTAATTGTGTACACAACAATTATCGAACCATTTTGGATTCGGTCGAAGTTTAGAGGATCAATTAGCTACTCCTACATGCAATATCAACGTATGAATATCAATATATGACCTTAAACTTCAGCGAAAACGGCAACAATGCCCCTGTTGAAAGGTGCTTTTCTTTATGTCATCTTAGTCGCGTTTACATTCAATGCTCACCTTGTGCATTGGATGTTTCTTGCCTCAATGACACACTGAACAATATACCCGCACAGGCCCGCTTATTAATGATTACATTTTGGTTTCGTTCTCTTCTAGGGGTTATTATAGGAGTATTTAAATATCCGCACTAGTTTTGCTTCCCTAGTTGAAAATTTCTAGTTATTCGACAAGCTATTTCGATTGTGAACAGGGAACCATGGCATCGATAATCTAATTCTAACTAATTGTTTTATAGATTCAATTATAATAAACTTTTTAAAAATTGCTATTAAGGGGGTATTCTAGTGTAGAGGTACGAATTTCGGACGTGTTCACAAGCTCCGAAAAAATAAAACAATGGATATTTTTACTATCCATTGTATCATTATTTGTTTATCTATCTTTTGACGATAAAACAAAAATTGAACGGTAAAAAAATTGATTATGATTAGAATGCTGAATGGAGTAAGGGGAGTTCAAAAAAGTTGTGCCACGGCGTACACGATTCCAGCCCTTCTGGTTACCTGGAACAAAAAAATTTAACAGATTTCGAATCAGTAAAGATGCCGCTATCGCATGAACCTCGGAGAGGTCATAAACATGTTTTCTGCCGAAGTGGCGTATATTTTTGAATACCTAAACTTCAGAAATATGAAAAAAAAGATTCAGGAGGTTGTGTCCGAGACACGACCACATGGTTGACATAGGATTACGTTAGGCTATCTGTCGCATGCTGATTTTTTCTCGGGTAAAACTGTTAAAATATAAAAGTTGCTGTTCCGGCACCAGTTCAAAGAGAATATAAAAGTAAAGTCGGCCTGATTCTACGCGGTGTGTGAGGTGAGATGACAATTGCCACATCATCATCACGCAATTCTTTATTTTTCATTTTATGTATGTGAGATGATGAACTGCATGTGACAAGGTGTTCATTCTGCTGGTTAGCAAATCAGATCAGAGATGTTACATTCGCACAAATCACCTCGATCAAAAAGTTCCTGGAATTTATTCAGGAAATGAAAAATACAAGATTATACATCAATATCGATATTGTCCCCTTCAAAGTACTCCCCATAGACTGCAACGCACTTATGCCAGCGCTGCTTATGCTGATTTTTTAAATTAATCGTTCATCGGCTAATCCAATATTTTTCAGCAGATTGTTATTCGATACGATTAACCTTCCCAAATAATCGATCAATCGATTAATCGTCACACTGAGATAAATAATTAGTTAAATTAATATTTCTCATTTGCTAGAAAGCCATCTGGAATCAAAAAAGTGTTCATTCTGCCTGAACATCAATTATTAATCTATTCTGTATTCCGACGGATTTACATTTCGTTCGAAACTGTTATTTCGTTTGAGTTATAATTTCGCATTCCCTATTTCGAACGTTTTTCCCATTAAATGTTCCAAGGGGCTGTCCACGTGGACAGAAAAAGCATGATTTTCGACACCCCCCCTCCTCCACCATGGACAGGCGTGGACATTTCTTATACCCCTATCACTATTGTCCACGTAGACAGTTTTTGGAAAAAAATCAAGAAAATTCTATATTTTCCGCTTAAGTTTCACTTCAAGTTTGTTTCTATTTCCTATTACATGTTTTTATTGATAAAAATGATAGTCTTATCAATAGTACCGAAGTCTCGGGTTTTTTTAAGATTGTCCGGGAAGCTCATTATTGTCTTCCAAATTCCATTTACATTATCTCCATATTCATATAAAAATATCACTTGTGAACCTACTCTCGAATATTTTCATGAAAGCTGGTTGGTTATTTGAGTATCAAAAAATCCTAGGAAGTTGTGTTCAAGACACGACCGAATTGTTGACGTAGAACTACGCTGTGGTTTAATTCAAGTCGCTTGTTTTTAACTGCAGATATTATTTTATAATGCTACGAAAATTTTGTAATAACCATTCTACCAGTTTGGTCGCCCTGAAATGTTTTTTTTGTAGAATCATTTAACAATAATTGTACAACAATGAATCATCGCTCGCAGAACAATACATGCTCGAGATAAGCGCAGCTGTCATCCTTAGTGGAGAAAGTAAAGGAAGCTCGAAAAAAATAACACTGCTTCATTATGATCAAGATTAGCGCAAATTCAATCCTAGTTGAAAGCAGTTTTGCGATTGGCACGCGAGCCCAAATAAATAAATAACTTAACATAACTTATTGAATAACTTGGTATTCCCCAAATAATTTTTTGGTGACAACCTTAACACCTGCTTCACAATAGCGTCAGTTCAATGCATTGATGAAAAAAAAACAATGTTAATTACTTGGAAAAAGGCTTCAAAGTTCTTCAGTTCAATCGTTCTTCTTCTTTTCCTTTGTTCACGGAGACATTACATCCTACGTTGCTCGTCGATAAGTTGCTCGTTATTGACAGCTCTGTTCGGGAAAGCCCACAAATGGACAGAACAAATGTATGAAGAAATGAGAATGCTTCCAATTTTCATCAATTTAAACCATATACATACTATAGGATTGTATGTATATCATATCAAACAAATCATAGAGAATTTCCAATTCGTTTGGTATGTCAATCACCGAAATCCGTTTGCGGCAAAAATAGTTATTAACGTTTACTTTATTTCATAAAAACGTGACTTGTTTTCTGATTTGGCACCCTTAATGAAAGACGTAGTTCTACGTCAAAATCAAACCATGAAATGAAGCGCTTTGCTTGAGAACAGTTATTGGCATATATCAAAGAAATTCGTCGAAACAATACAGAAGTGATATAAATAAAAAAAAACAATGTTGATCTAATCGCACTGTTCGTTGTAATGTCGGATTTTAAATTAGCACATTGTTGCATTCTAGAATCCGATCGAGTCAAATCCTATCGGGTTTCGCGAATGTTGCAACCTTGGATGGCAGAATGTGAAAATTGATCTTGATTGTTCGGATTGGGATATGTCAAATTCGATCGGGTTCTGGAATATGGGTTGATATGTAGTCCATATAAATATTGTAGCGTTTTTTGTACTCATGCTTCACCAGGTGGTTTACCCATGCTCAAGAACGGTGGTTTAGACAGCTGTAGCGAATAATGTGGCGCGTATCGAGGATTAATCTTGGTAAGTGTCTCGATTTGAATGTTATCAGTAGCAGTTTGGACTTTCCAGACGTGGGGATTCCTTTGTAATAGGAGCGTATTACAAAATTACCAGATATCAATAAATAAACATCATTGATTGAAATAGATCTTCGGAGTTACGGCTCGTGAACCCATGGAAGAACTTGTTATTCGTTTCAATTTTCGGAAAACTTTGGGAGTTCTCGAGAAATAAAAACAAAGCGGTTTTGTCATCAAGAGTGAAAGCTGAATTGAAATCCGAACTTGAGTCGTGATTTTTAATAATACTACAAAAAATCATGGTCCTCTATTATGGATTGGAATAAATTGATCGATCCCAGTTCATGTGCATTTCTTTCAGAATATATATTTCAGGGAGGAAGTTCAGCCATATGAAAAAATATGGATGTTTGAGTAATAAGGGTAGGTGCAAAGTTTAAAAAATCTTTTAAATACAAAGCAGAACTCATTCAATTATGGGTATAAACATGAATACTTTACTTTAAAAAATGGTTAACGTATCCACGTGGATATTATCTAAACTTCCTCCCCCCTCCCCGTGGACAAGCGTGGACATTTTCGTAACCCCTACCCCCCTTAAAGTTGTCCACGTGGTATGTGGACAGTCCCCAAGAGAAACAGAACGAACGAAATGCAAAAACAACTCGAACGGAATGGAGTGGAGGATGGAGAATGGAGTTTTATCAAATCGTTCGAAATATTTCGAATCGATCGAAATACAGAATAGGGGTGATTATCTTTTACGCTCCCCTAAACTCGTAAGCGAATCTCAATTCACGTTGACTGCATTGAGCTTTGTTTTCACTAGTTTAGGGGAGCGTCAAAGATACTGATTGAATTTCAGGATAAAACTGCAGCGGCCGTTTTTTTTCTCTGGGTTTGGATCGATTTATCGACGTAAATTATTCTTTCGCTTCGATTATTGGTTGTGCAGTATTCGTTCGATTAATAATCGATTTCTGTGGGAAGTATTCGATTAGTCGAACGATTATCGGGAGACACTATGCCAGCGCATCTCGGGTGCTGAAACATGGTTTCTCGAGTCGATCGAATAGGAAAAAGCCGCAGGGGCCCAGACACGCACAATAGCAGATGTGCTCAATACGGCGTAACTTTTAAAAATGTAATGTACAAATTTTATAGAATGTCAATGACAGATGTGATAACCTACCAAAAAAAATAAAAATAAAAATGGATGACTGAGAGCGCCACACGATGGTGATTCAGGGAACTTTTTGATCAAGGTAGTTTGTTCACGAATTTACAGACATTTTACTTTCATTTTTGTCATTTTACTAGTGACAAAACATCATAGGTTCCAAATGATAAACGAAGCTGGCCAGTTTTGTAGACATTCCCACATACGATGGCGGTCCGATAAATACTTATCCTCATCGCCCGATGGTGTCAGTATCGCAAGAGAGATTACTTATCGTGTAGTACATTCTCGTATACGGCTACTGTCAAAATTTCAGCCGAATCGGACACGTAGTTTTGTTTTGACCGTGTGTGGAAGCGTGCTTGGTCGCGGATTTTAGAAAAATGGAAAAAATGGAAATTCCGCCGTCAACACGGCCAAATAGGTCGAATTGCACTACGAACTGCTGCCCCATCCACCGTATTCTCCAGATTTGGGTTTTTTTTTGTTTCCACACTTGAAAAAGTCACTCGCCGGTCAAGAATTTGAGTCGATTGAGGAGGTCATCGCCGCCACAGAGGCCTACTTTGCAGACTTCGTGAAAATGTATTTTTTAGATGGATTAAAGAAGTTGGAACATCGCTGGGTTAAGTGTATCGAGCTAAAAGGAGACTTTGTTGAGAAATAAATCGCCACTTTTCCAAAATTTTTGTTTTTTTTTTGTAGACTAAGTACTTATCGGACTGCCCTCGTATTCTGTTGAACATGTCTGAGCAGATCCTAGCGAAAACTGACGAGTTTTCTTAAATAAAATGTGCCGGACGTGCCGGAAGATCAAATTTTGAACATATCGAGAATAGATAAGCGGTTTGTGGTTGTATTTCTGGAAATTTTGTTCGATAATGTCGGCCCAATTTTCGAGAACTTGTTATGGAAAAATTTCGCACACTTCCTCATTGTTAGAAATTTTCGCTCCATTGTGGGTCAGTGTAATTCCTGATTTCTGGGTAGAGCGTCCGAGCAAACAATTGATTATCTTCTACATTTTGGGTTGACTTGAGTAGTTCAACACTTGTTGGAAATAAACTCTTTTACATTTTTGTTTTTCAGAGAGAACTTTGTTTGTTATGTGTGTTAACATCTCTTTCAAGTGCGAGTCATTTGGTCGAGCCTTAACCTTTTTCAGAATTTTATTTTTCATTTTTATCGATTTCCAAAGGTCAAAAGACATCCAATGGCAGACTTTTTCTTTGGTTTTAATATCCACAGGAATTTCATTGAGATAACATTCAGGGTGTAAACTTAAAATCCGAAATTGAATCCCTGATGTTCCCTGATTTTCCAGTAATTTTTCAGAAAAATTCCAGATGTAGACTAGTAATCAAATCCTCTAATAGTACTTTAGATGTTGTTCCTAAAACATTTAGTTAGCTTGAACAATGAAATTCAAGAACGTCTGTCAAAATTTTACAATAAACTAATTGTTCGTGATTTTTAATTGAACTAAACGATGACTGAGAAGTGTCGTAAAAGATTTGTAAAAATGGATTTCTAATACAGTTCATACTTATCATGAAAGAGTTTTAAACACTAGTACAGAATGAGACATTTTGAAACTGTTAACGAAATGCTTTATCTTGCAATCCTTCGGCTCCCTTTTGTGCGTTTTCCAAATTTTTTTCTTCGTTTTACTTCCAGAGATTTCGCTTCTGCTTCCCGTAGCCGATTCATTAACTTTGATTCATTTGACGATAAACATAATGTGAGTTTCGAACTAGTTGAATTAACAAGCTCAACATTTTTATTGATGCTATTCTTCCAAAGTGAAGTATATCATCATAAACTTGTCGCATAACACAGCCTCCCACATATTTTCAAAAAAACAATCGCTATTAATGGAAAAACCTTCTCAAAGTTGGAATTCCAACACAAGAGACAGAAGACCACTTTTGGTAAAAAGTTCCGTAATTTTTGTTGTAATTTTTTCAAAGAAAACATATAAAATTTATTGCTAAAAAACTTTTCCCCTGTAAAAGTGCCCATCTTCCGATGTATGGACAACTTGTTGGTAATTGTAAGGGCTATTCATATTATTTTTTTGAGAATTAAAAAAAACATTTTTGAGAAAAATGAATTTTAATTTTAAAAATAATTTTTTTTAAACTAAATTTTTGTCCAAAAAATGTTGTTTTTTTCTGAAAATTTGAACAATTTTCTACATTTCATCCTTTGACCCGAATTTTGTAGGTATTATAGTTTTTGAGTTATATTTTTTTGTAAAAAAAAATGGGAGAACATTTTTGGACCTTTTAAAAAAGTAATCTAATTCTTTTTTGAATATTTCAAGTATGCAAAGTTGTTTAAAATATTTCAAAGTTTTTCAAAGTTAAAAGTGTTTCCACCCACAACGTTTCGCTGCTATCTGAGATGGTGCTGCCAATGGCCAGTCGAGTTGGGATGAAATTCGTCATAATCAAAAACCGTGTCCCCATGAATCTCCATTAATCACATCGTCGACGATTTTCTATCAGCGATTTTATGGACATGAAACAATAAATACGAGATTTTTCAAGTTTCATCCAAATAAAACTAGAAAGAATAATTGTTTCACAATAATGTTTAAGTGGTGTGAAACGCCATTCTCTACCCGAAAGACATGATTGATTCATGGTTTTATTTTCATCATTTTATGAACTAAATATAAATACTACACGAAGCTTCGAACTGAACTATTCCGAACTGTCAAACCAAAGCGCCTACAAGTATATCCTAAGGTGGGCCAATATGTCAAAACCACTCTTGGAAATATACTGTGTTTTGTTTGTAAACAAAACACAATACGCCATTATGTATTATGACAGTACTTACCTTTAATCGATATCTAGGTTTGAACAGATGATGACTAGATATTGCTATCCACGAGCTCGACAAAGCAATTGCATTCTTGTTTTTTTACCGGAGTGTCCCATTAAAGCTGTTTTCAGTATCGGAATATGTATACTTCTTAATTCGAGCTACATAGTGAATTAAAACTTCTCCAGCTGGTAGAATATAACGAGAAAAATCGGAGTAGGAAGTTTCGGACTAATTACCACTGCAAGCAATTGGATAAAAATCTGTTTTATTATTACTTTATAGTTATTTTCAATTTTCATTAAACGTTTTCTCTTTACAGTTGATCAATGCTTTTTGTAGGTATCTGCATCTCAAAACATCTCATCGATCGTTTAGTTGATCTCATTGTATTCAATATGGACGAAAAGAAATAATATGAACCGAAAAAATATCTCTTCAAACATTCCGATCAGCGGACAATCGTGGACCATTTTAGCTACATTTGTTCTAGTCTTTCACAACTCTCTGTGGCTTTTAGCAGCCACTAAATTAGTTGTCTGAGCTCCAACTCTAAGCGATTCGCTTCAAACTTGGCCGAGGACGAATCAATAAAACCCGAAAGCAAACAGATTCCACCATTGTCGATATTGTTTCATTACCCTCTCCAATCTTAACCGTGCTTATCGAATTGGATTTATTTCAATATAAATATTAAATTAATATAAACCTGTTTTAAAAAAACAATATAAAATGTAAATTATCTACTTATGCGGTATCAAATTCAATCTGATATAATCTATTTAATTACATTATTTTGTTTCTGAGTGCCCGACTAACTTTAATCTAAACATAATAAAGCAAATAAGTCTTCGTAATCAGAAAGTGTTTCTCTGCGTTGGTTTCCTCATGCAAAACGGAGGAGACGCTAGAACCAACTTCTTTTATCTTATTTTCACTCGCTTTGCTACTACTAAAGATAATCCTACCCAATCTGTGACACATTTGCTCAATGTATCGTCATCTTCTAAAATCTCTTTCGCGTCGTGTGAAGATTTAAAAGGTTTCGTTCAACTGTGGTCACTCCTAGAGGCTAGAAATTCCTAATGTTAACAGCCCATACACACGGTCTGTGCAGCTCAACGCTTCCCACTTGAAATCCGTCGGTGCTTCATTCAAAATGATTCTCTGTTTCAACAGAACGCGGCGCGTTTTTTTCTTCTTTCAAGCGAGAAACAAGTAACTAAAATCTCAACATCCAGCAAGTTTCCATTTGTTCATAACTTTATGGCTACTGGGTCAGCTGATATATCTTGGGGTCAAGAGGTTATGTTCTATGTACAAAACGCGAATAACGAGACACGGGTTGATCTTAAAAGTTAGCGGGGGATAGCCTAAATGTGTTTTTAACCACTAAGAATTACTTACAGTTGCGTTTTGTTTATTAATCTATTTGTTTCTTGCTCACTGTTTGCCACCGTATTTTTTTTCTCTTTGTTTACTGAATAAAATTTACTGTATTCATGTTTTGCTTCTGTTTTTTTTAGATTCTACTCGCATGAGATTAAGATTCTTCTTTGAATTGTACAAAATTGCAATCAGTACGCGTGTTGCGCTAGTTTAGTAGCACTCAAATCACTCTTTTTTATAGGCATCGATACGATTATGGTTGTTTCTCTTTGTTTGTTTTTGTTGTATTCGTTTTGCTTTTGGGCATAATAACTCTCTCTCTCTCTATGTTATATGTTTTAATGTTTCTTCATGTTCGTTCCCTGTTTGATTTCGTAAGGACTTGATTTGCATCACGTTTTTGGGTTGTGGCTGTTAGTAGATGCCGCAAAATACTGATGAACGCGTTTGTCTCAACCCATACGAAAGTTTATTTTGGATGTCATAGCGCATGGAAACTGTCGGAATTAATCGCAATCGATTTAATTTTCTTTTTATTGTTCAAGGAATACTTTATTGTAGGTTTTAGCAATTGTGATTGCCCCAATTACGGCACCAGGGATAATCTCTAGTTACCCCGTTTTTGGAATGGGAAAGACGTTGAACGAAGTACTACCATATGAACTAAGTATTTTAACTAAAACGAAAATTCGAATAACAATAAAAAATATCTCCCAAAGATGTTTTCGTTTGAAGTTGTTTTAAAATTTCTTGTTTGTAATTTGACTTCAGAGCTACATCATATGGTTAACCATCTTCCAGCGGGAATGGGCAATAGTATTCTCGAAACCGAAAACGTTGCGCTCCTGATGCATGTTTTTTTTGTGCCATAATGAGTTAAATAATTAATCAGTGTAAAAGCGAAAAAAAGAAAGGGAAAACCATGTTTCATTTTTTTTCAAAAACAATCCAATACAAAACAAGAGGCGAGTAGTGCTGGTAACAGGTCAATGTCTTGGACAGGGTTGCCATATATATCAGCAAAAATGCAGAATTTACAGATTTTTTCAAAATTCAATTTTAAATATTAAATTTATTACCTTGATTTATGAAAATTAACGCAACGCAACGAGATGGATTTCGTTTGAGGCAGCTATTTTCTGAAAATTCTGCGAAATTCTGAGCAATTTGAGAAGCTTAAACTAACTATTTATCATGAGAGAAGATTGTTATTATTGCTCATGTTGAGTAACTTATTTTTGGAGAGCTACTTACAACGATTCGCTGATGCTAACCATAATGTAAAAGATTTTAAAGACTCTCTGAAGAAGCCTGAGGATATTCGCGTTAGTATCGATGCAAAAGAAGCTGAAAAAGGATTGAAAGCAGCTAGGACGTTGATCTTCAGATCGATTTGTCGTGACTTCTATATTGAACTGGTAAAGCATAACTGCAGCCTTGACAAACCCTCAAAATTTCGTCAATCTACCAAGGCTTAATGATTTGATGCGCAAATTTCCTCAATTCGTTGAAACAGGTAATAGACAAGGCTTGGATAACGAATTCAGGCTACTCAAGTGGGATCTTATAGGGCAAAAATTGAGAGACTCGAATATAACTTGGTCCCAGCTGTTGGATGTCAAAATACGTGATGGTAAATTTTTGTATCCATTGCTAAGGTCGTTTGTGAGACATTTTTTGATGACATTCATAAGCATGTGTTGACAGTGCCAACAAAACAATGTCTGGAAATCGGTTGACTCCACAATTATGGACTCTATTTTGAAAACAAAGAACTATGTATCGGCTCAAGGAGGTGCGTCAAAGATGAAGTTGAAGGAAAATTTGAAGGCAAAGTTCAACAAAACAATGTAAAACATCATATAATTAACAGGCGAACAACTTTTCTATGATTTATTGTGTTATATTGAAACGACTTTAACAACCCATAGATGAGGAAAAAATGTTCAAAGTGAAAATAAACCTTTATTTTCATGTTTTTCCCTTAACTTTCCGATACAGATTTTTTAAATAGATTTTTTGGCTAAAAATATAGATGTACAGTTTTTTTCAGAAAATTTTACAGAATTAAATAATACAACCCTGGTCTTGGACATGTCGGCAAAAAAATTGTGTCAAGTTGTTCGGTAAGAACATACAAAGGATCGATGAAACGAGTCGATCGTTGACACTATGTTAGACATAATCTTGGTGGCGAAAACGGGATCTGGGATCAGACCTTTGAACCTGATAGAGAGGAGCCAGCTCACGTTTGTTGTAATCATTCATATGTCAACGCGAACCAGTCACGGTGAACCTAAGCTAAGATCAGACAATAGGGGGGTCTTTTACGGACCAAATTTCTGTAAGTCGCTCATTGGCTGACTTCGATAAATTTTGTAAACAAAGTCGAATTTTTCAGTGTTTCCAATAAAAATAAATAGCGGTGGATTTGTTTGAAGTGAGTGAGTTTAATGAATATTACGATATTTAGTTTAAAGGAAATGTGATGGAATTATATACAAGTTTTTGCATTTGTTTTTTCACAATGGAATAAAGTGAACGCCAAAACACTCATTTATCAATTTAGCTTCGTTAGGTCCCTAATGCGATGTCATATTTCGGAATATAATTTTCATTGCTAAGCAGAAATGGAAAGTCATTAACTATGTAGATGGGAGAGTTGTTAGCTCTAGCTCGTGAATATGAAAAAAGAGATGGTTGATACAATCCAGGTTGTGTTTTGCTGTCTACCAATCTCTTGTTACACTACTGACATGTTCTTTACCGCTGACTTATTTTGATGATGCTACCAGCTAAATAGAACAACGAATTTTGTTATGTTCTGTCGCATGTCTGTTCAAGCACTTTTCTTTGATAGAAAATCTTCTCTCCAATTACGCATTGAAATGCGATAGAATCAGAGCTTTTTTCACGAACAAGGTCAAAATTTGGAAGCTCCTTCTTCAACTGAGCGATAAGTTCCATCCGAAAATTGTCCAATTTTTCATCTTTTCTTCAATACGCAGACAATATAAGTTTAGCAAAAGACGTTGAACACAATTGTCCATACCCATTCTTTATTTTATCTATATTTTATTTTTATTATTTAAAGATGTCCTAATATTTCGTACTATTAGGACATCTTTATCGAAAAATTTGCCGGAATCCTTTGGTGTTTTGCTTGCGGTTTCGTTGCAAATCTAATTTCAATACTTCCAGGTGCGGGAGGCGATCTGGCGTAGTGGTTAACATCAGTACCTCTCACGCTTAAGGTCACAAGTTCAATTCTCACTCCCAACATTCTCCCAACAAAATAAATCCGTTGGACCAATTGACGAACCAGCCAAAGGCTGAAAGTCACTAAAATACGGCACAAAAAAATACTTTCAAGTAGCAGTACATTGGTTTCTGTGAGTTCAAGTTCAACAAGTGATTTAGATTCAACTTTCAGTCGTTCGAGCTTCTCCAAATTTTCTCCATAACAGTTTTGCAAGTCCCGTTAGGTAATCGAAAAGAAAATGAACCATCGGTGACTCTGATATTCATGCAAAAACGATTGAACTGTCGATGCTGCCGAATATCTTGGCATCAATCTCGAATACCTTTGATCGGAAAACTGATGCAAAACTCCGCTTAAAATTAGAATGCCTTTCCTTATTCTCCTCTAGTTTCCTTACCTCGCCGACAAACCGTCTGACCCATTACATGTTATCTGCCCTTCTCAGAGTATTGTTTTCAAACAGACTGTACGATGCTCTCAAAAAGTCATCTAGATTCCATTCGGGTTTTTTCAGCCCCTTCTTGGAGAAGTTGAGAATTTCGTACATTGGCTTTATTGTAAGTTTTTAAACTTCGCTTGTGAAACCTTAAACATTTTCCTGTTTACTGCTGAGCCATCCATGGAACTTTGAATTATTCTCTTCAACAAAGCACGATTTTTTGAAAAACAAAGGTTTACGATGCTTAGAAGATCGTTACGCGCTAAAACACATACAGTAACGTTTTAGAGCGCCGGGAAAAAACACTGAGCAAAAAAATCCCGACATAGTGAAGCAGTTCTCGATTTTTTTCCGCATTTTTCCCGATGGATTGATTCCCGACTTTTTCTCGCATTTCCCACCTTTCCCGAATGAGTGGCCAGCCTGCTTCGGTTATCTGCGCAGAACGGTGTTCGTCAAAAGTGAGTTTAGGGTCATTCGCCTGACTGACTCTCTGACACCACACATCACGCATAACACGAGAGATTTTGTTGTGTTTTCAGCAAATCAAATTCGGTTTTTTTTTTCAGAACTCAAAACTGCTTCGAAGCGAAAGAGTTTATCAAATATTGCGATCAAATACATTCTTTTGTGTATTTTTTTTTCGATCAAGTGCGATCAAAGTAAGATTACATTTTTCGAGAACTTATGATGACTTACAATGAATCTTGAGAAAGACAATTCTTTTCCGCTCCACTCTCGCACAAACGATTTTCGCTCAACAATTTCTCAAACGGGAAGTGGGTGTTGTGAGGAAGGACAAAGCGCAATATTTATGTAGACTGATTGAAAGTGATACATATTTTGTCTATTGGAAATGGTGTAAAAAATTATTCCACAAACAGTGAGACTACTGTCTTGATTAGCGACCTGCATGTCAAATTTGAAATATTTGCATATTAGGGTGCCAATGAATGTATGGGAAAAATCGACCCTAAAATTTCAAAAAGTTACCTCATAAAAAATGTTCACTATCTCGAAAAAACACCCTATGCAGAATACCAGCCCAATCGGATTTAAGAGAGAGAGGTGCAAAGCGGTCAAAGTTTGTGTTTTTAGAAAATCGAAAAATCGGGGTTTTTGAAAAAAAATTGATGCCAAATGTCTTAAAATTGCATGAAACGTCGAGATCTACTGTTATAACGAAAAAAAAAATGTATCAAAAATCGACATTCTTAGACTTCGGAATACGAAGCAAAACGTATGGTTTCGGGTGCCAATAAAAATAGTTATCTCAATTTTTCGTTCGGAAATTGCTGCGTAATGTTGATTTGCATGATAATATACCCAATGTAAAGTATTAGCAAAATCGGACTTCATTTACTAGTGTCGCAGACGTTAAAATTAGAGTTTTTTAAAAACCGAAAACTCACCGAAAATCGGGACGACCGAGCGTCAAAAAAAAAATTTTTTACTAATTTTTTTTTTAATATTGGATTAATCCATTTTTATTAATACCCAACAGGAAAATGTTTCTTTCTATCGTTTCAAGATGTTTTCCTCGCGTTTATATATTGGTCGATGAATTATTAACAAAACAGTGTGTGTGTGTGTTCGCGTTGACATTCACGAGAGCTCTAAAGCAGCCTTTACGTCCGAATGGTTTGAGGCATTCTGAAAATTCTTTCATCGTGAACTGCTATTGTTGTTGTACTTTGATAGTGAATTGTGAATGCTTTTTGTGACGATATTTTTATCCAAGAAATGGAGATTGAATTGGAAGAAATCGTCCAAACGGAAAACGGCTCCGTATATAAGGTTTCTCCAGCAAAGTACAATAAAAATATTATGCTGGAAGAACAAACAAAGGAAGTTGCTAGACAAGTCCAAAGATATTCCTGCCTGTGGGATAAAAAAGATAAATTGTACAGGAATTTATCAAAATGTAATGCAGCTTGGGAAAATATCGCAAAAGCGATGAATATATCAAGTATGTTTTCTTATACAGCCATTCCATATCAAACCGATACAGTGGTTCTAAAATTTTCGTGAAAATGGTAGATTTGTTCTTTATTGCAAAATATTAGGCCCGTATTTTTTAAATTTTTTTATTAGGGTGCCCATTTCCATTTTAGGGTGGTCCGAAAAATTCATTTTTTCGCCTTTGACCCAAAAATGACTATTATGAAAATTCATAACTTTTGAACTACTGGACCGATCAGATGATCGATCTATCAAATCAAAGCCATTTACTTTGTATTTTTTGGAAAAATATTACGCCTGTCAAAAATTTGAATTTTGTTTTCGTAAATATTGATTGTATTCGTTGTTCGTTGTTTTCATGGCTTTAGACTAGATGGCGCTTTTTTATATATTTTCTTGAAAACTGAGTATTTTTTATATAAGATATATGCGATTAGAATCCAATTTCCAATTTCGGAAGAAAACAATTATTGGCTTCAATTTTATGTGTCGGTCACCTGTCTTTTTTTTTTTGAAAAAGGCATTTTTGGAAGAAAAGACAGAAAATGATCGGTTGACTTTGGAAGATTATAACTGAAAAACGAACAAAATTACATCTTTGAATTTTGGATATGACCTTAGATTTTTTCTTGAAACATCAGCTTTCAAGAAAAAATATAGAAAAATATAACGCTCTTTAGTCCAAAGCCATGAAAACAACAAAAAACAAATACAATCAGTAATTACGATAACAAAATCAAAATTTTTGTAAGTGCTATACTTTTCTAAGAAAAACCAATCAATTGTCTTTAAATTGATATGTCGATCATCTGAATCGGTCCAGTACTTGGAAAAATATGAATTTTCGAAAAAAAAAGTCATTTTCGAAAACAAAAAGTCATTTTTGGAAAAAAAATTACGAAAAATGAATTTTTCGGTTCACCCTAAAATGGAAATGAGCACTCCAATGAGAATATCTAAAAAAAATATGGATCTAATATTTTATGATAAAAAACAAATATACACCTTTTCACGAATATCTGAGAACCACCACAGGGGAACTTCGATATTACATACCCTCGGAATAACGTCACTCGATATAATATAACGTACACATTTTCAAAGTCCAAAGGAATAAATTTTTGAATTTTTTTTTTCTAAAAGAACAATAAATTATCTGTATTTAAAGCTTGTTTTGTATCTTAAACCAATCCCGAAATACAACTGTTTTGTGATTTCGAATTCTAAATGAATCAGACTTTAATCAACAATACAAAGGGAAACATCATGAGAAAGTTTGGCTTCGTCTTCTAGTTGTATTTAATCAAACAGCAACACAATAAAGTAATATAAGTTGCGTTTCTAAGTTCTTTATCATGCTTCGATAAAACGTACAATTCGATACAACGTACAATTTTGAAAGTAAAATGTACGTTGTATCGAGATTACCCTGTATATCGGTTTGGCATGGGATGTCTGCATAATAATATCAAACATTTGCTTTCTGCTGAAATTGAAATTATTAATTTTCAGCTGCTGACGCTAAAATGTTTGGAACAAAGTTGAAGACACGCATCGTTACCTGCTACAGAAAGCTAAAAATTCATCGAAGACTAAAAGTGGTGATGCAGTCCCAGAAGAAGGTTACGATGAACAAGAGGAATCACCAAAAGTGGGAGAGTTGTGTGAAGTGGCGTTTTTGGAAGAAAACGTTGCTTCCACTCTACGCCAGACTGTCATGGGGAGGTTATGATATTGTAATTCCTCGCCCGAGCTCATCTGCAGTGTCGGATCTGCACAATAATGACGCTGCGTCTACCAGCAGTGATTACTCATACATGACAAAAAAAGGATGCGTGATCGTGACGATCCATTGATGGAAGCCGCTCTTTAATTAGCCGATCCATAAGTTCGTTCATCGAAAAACGCGATGAAATAACCCAGGAATTGAAGCATCAGCACATTTGGCTTCAAACGGAACAACATTTACATGGGTGCCGTATGCATGAAATGCTGCGAGCAGAAGAATTCAATTTTTCAATTTTTTAACACCATGTGTCCCGTTGTTCTCCATCCTCCTTCCATTAAATTGCCATCTGCATTGTAATAGTAGCGCCACCAAGAACAAGTATTAGGTGTACCGGTAAATTTCTTCGGTTTTACAACAGATGGCGTAACTTGATTATTATTCCAGTGAATCAAATTTCCAGACATTCGTTAGAAAGCTACTGTCATTGCGCGTCTTTTTCTGTATATGTCAAAAAATTGAAGCGTAAACAACATAGTTTTTTGACACTTCGAATATGTCGAATTTCGTACCAACGAGAGTGTTTTTGCGGTGAGTATTACTTTATTACTTTAATATGAAAGAAAAAGCTGACGAAAGTCATCGTTTTTAGGTGGAAGTTTAAGGTGACAATGCTCCAAATGAGCGAACGTGTCAGACGTGGTTTGCACGGTTTAAAAGTGGTAATATTGACTTGGAAGACGAAGAACGTTCCGGACCGCCAAAAAAGTTTGAAGATGAATAATTGGAGGCTTTATTCGATCAAGATCCGTCACAAACGCAACAAAAACTTGCAGATACACTTGGAGTAGGTCAACAAACCATATCCGATCGTTTAAAAGCAATGGAAATGATCCGAAAGATAGGACATTGAGTCTGAGCCACAAGACGTCGAACGCCGTTTTTTCACGTCCGAACAACTGCTCCAACGGTATAAATCGCAAAGAATCGCATAGAATCGTTACTGGCGATGAAGAGTGGGTCCATTACGACAATTCTAAACGTCGGACAACGCATGAATACCCCGGCCATGCGTCAACATCGACGGCCGCGCGGAATATTCACGGCCAGAAGGTTATGCTGTCTATTTGGTGGGATCAGCTGGGTGTGGTGTACTATGAGCTGCTAAAACCGAATGAAACCATAACGGGGGACCTCTTCCGACGACAGTTGATGCGTTTGAGGCGTGCACTGAAGAAAAAAACGGTCACAATACCAGCAAAGATACGATAAAGTTATTTTTCAGCACGACAATGCTCGGCCGCATGTCGCGAAACTGGTCAAAACATACTTGGAAACGCTGAAATGGGAGGTCCTATCCCACCCGCCGTATTCTCCAGATATTGCTCCGTCCGATTACTACTTTTTTCGATCGATGCAACATGGCCTGATTGACCAGCACTTCTCCAATTTTGATGAAGTCAAAAATTGGATCGATTCGTGTATTACATTCGAATATACAGTTGTTCACGAAGCAACCCGAAAGAAATTTCCACTGAAAACTCAAAAGTTGCTTTATACGTTGTTTACTAGAGCTCCAAACCAGCCTTAACCAGAATGGCTGGAATCATGTACGCTATGGCATAACTTTTTCTAGACCCCTCTCTTCCCCAGCTTTTAACTCTTCTGATTTTAAATATAAGTTTCTGTTCTGTTAAAAGGTAAAGAAACAAATAATGAAATAATTGATAGAAAAAATATTCATTGTTTTATTTGTTCAGAGCTCGGAAAAACGTTCGAAATATGTGTCTATACACTAAAAAAATATTCTAATTTGAAATCCTTTGCTATATTTTTTTTTCGTTTAGACAGTCATACCTAAGATACCCCTTTTTTTGCAAAACTGTTGTATTAGTCTATAGAGGATTTAAACTACAGGGTTTTCCATTTCGGGCTTGCGAAAGTATACAGCCCTGCGCTGACAACCGTTTGACATAGCTGTCAACCAAAGCGTCATATCGTTAGTTGAATGTCTGCCATTTTACAATATGGATCGTTTTAGCATCGCACAATTAACACGTTGTGTGTTAAATTATACTATAAAAATGATGAAAAACCGGCAAATGTTTTTCGAGCATTACGGACGGATTTTGGTCGTCATGGACGGCCTACAGAGCACACAATCGCTAATGTAGTGCGTAAATTCGAACAAACTGGATCCGTAGCGGATATTGTGAAACCTGTGCATCATCGTAATGTGCGTTCGGCCGAAAATATTGCTGCTGTTGCTGCCAGTGTGGAGGATGACCCGAATGTTTCGATTCCACGGCGTGCTCAGCAATTGGGCTTGTCAAACACATCATTGTGGCGAATTTTGCATTTGGACTTGCACCTACATCCATATAAAGTCCAACTGGTACAAAAATTAGAGCGTGGTGACCATGGAATGCGTCGGGCATACGTCGATTGGGTGAACGAACAACAGCAGCAAAATGCTGAATTTTCGCATCAGATTTTCTTCAGTGATGAGGCACATTACGTGCTCGGTGGCTATGTGAACACTCAAAATTTCCGTATATGGGGCTCAGAAAATCCACACGTGATTGTTGAGAGGCCATTGCATCCGCCAAAAGTCACTGTTTGGTGCGCATTATGGTCCGGTGGAGTCATCGGGCCGTACTTCTTTGAAAATGAGGACGGCGAGACGGTAACTGTGAATGGTGAGCGCTATGGCCGCATGATAACCGATTTTTTTTGCCACAAATTGAAGATATGGATACGGATAACATGTGTTTTCAGCAGGACGGCGCCACGTGCCACACAACACGACCGAACATGGCCATATTGCGAACGAAATTTGAGGGACGCATAATTTCGCGTTTTGGTGATGCCAATTGGCCGTCCAGATCATGCGATTTGAACCCGCTAGACTTTTTTTTGTGGGGTTATGCGAAAGACAGTGTCTATGCCAACTCTCCGCAAACTCTTGAACATTTGAAAGACAACATTCGTGGAGTTATGACCGAGATACCGCCCCATATGTGCCGAAAAGTCATCGAAAATTACCTGTTCCGGATCAAGGTGTGCGAGGAAGCCCTAGGTGGACATTTGAATGATGTTGTATTTCACACATAATGGCATAAACCAAACTTTAATTTGAAATAAAAGTTTCATCGAAATTCGCATTCTAAGTGTGTTTTATTTCAATTTACTTTCGGAATTTAAAGTTGGAAAACCCTGTACAAAGTTCATTCAGTTGAGAGACCTGGGATTGAAACCACGGTCGTTAACTTAGCAAGCGAACTTCTTTTTTTTATAAAGCTTTAAACTTTGCAGTTCATTCGCCTATAAACTGCCATAAGCGGACGCGCAACCGTTGTGGCTTGGAAAGAAAATATGAAGTAAGCGTTGAGGATAGCACCCAAAAATTTGTTCTTTCGTTTTCATTTTTCTCAACATGTCTTGTTCCAAACATTATCCCAAAACAAAACAATGAGTGAATAATTCCAACATAAACACAATTGTTTTTGTGACTTAGCCGTCCGGTCAAAGAACGTAAATGGAAGCGTTACAAATCAAATTTATCCAATTGTTCATATATTTATTTTTTATTGTGGTAAAAAAAGGTCAAATGCAAAATGCCTAAAAAGTTAATTATCTAATAGAAAATTCAACGTCACGCCAATTAACCCTTTTAAACCATATTTCTATAGGTTACGCTTTTTTGCTCCTGGGTTCATTGATACATTGATACCAACAACACTTAGCATAAAACAATCAACTCGTGTATTTTGGTTCAATAACGAAACCAATTCGGAATATTCTTTGATATTGAATATAACAGTTTCTGAACGCGGATTTTTGACATTCGAAACCCACTTTCGATAGGTTAAAATTAATGCACAGCAAAATATATATTAGACGTATTTGTGTTTCTGCCCTCAACCTCTCCTATTTGCTGGTACCGATTGTTTTCTATTTTATCACTTACACTGCGTGCCGTTGCCGCTCCCGAGGGAGCAGATACTACTACCAACCCATTGGAGGCCGTCGTTAGTGATCCTCCTCCGACTGTCGAAAGTTGTCAGGATTTGATGATGGTTTTGACGTGCGAATCGCCGCCACCACTACCACCCCCGCCGCCATCCGTCATGGGCGAACCTACTCCGGCAGAGTCTGACTGGTGCCGATGGTGATGATGGTAGTGATGGTTATGTTGGACGTTGTTCAGATGATGATTATGATGGTGATGACTGCTGAGCGTAGTGTCACTGGTATCATCGATGGTCGAACCGAGACAGTCACTGATGTCGTCGATTCGGTTGATATGATGGAATTTCCGTTTGTTCGACGAAGGAGGTCGTTGAATGGACTGTGGACTATCCGCCAGGAAGGATTGGTCCAGCGAGAAGTGAAGAGCAGCGTCCGCTTCATTGCTTTGAAGGTTCAGAATGGAGTCGATTGCATTCTGAACCTGTCGGCTGATATCTTCCTCAAAGTTTAGTGGGGGCGGACCTCCAGCCTCGAAGTTCAAATGGCTCAACTGATGCTGCAAATCATTTGGCCCCTGGGACGATTGGTGCGAATGGTGGGAATGTTTCGAACTTTCGTTCGGTCCGTCCAGTCCTAAAAAATCACGATCAAGATAGTTAAGCTTGCCGCCATGACTGTGAGAATGACTACTGTTGTTAAGACCTCCACCAGTGCCGAGACCAATTAGATTAGTATCATCACAGTTTTCTCCGCCAAGAACTGGCGAATGAAAGCAATTTTTGGACGATTTAAGACCCGAAACCGATCCATGATGCGAGGAAGGAACTTCGTTGGCCATCATGCCAACTGACCCACACATGCTGTTAAGATTATTCAGACTAAGACTGAGATTAGAGTCGAGGATGTCGAGATCGCCAGTTGTCGAAGCGAGAAGAATGTCACCATTCCAAGAAGTGCGTTTCGAGTTAGTATTACTACTGCTAGTGCTATTGTTAGTGCTAGATATGTGCCCATTACCATCTCCATTACCGTCAAGAATGTGATTATTACCTGTGACGATCGCATTGATGCCCTGCTGTTGTTGCTGTGGACCACGACTTCCATCAGCCGTATGATTGGACAGTGACTGACCCTGACTTTGCGTACACTCAAGTAACCAACGATGCTCTTCAGCTTGAGTTCTATTGCTTACCGACAAGCACTGTCTCTTTCCTCCTGAAATCTCTCCCTCCTCCCACACGCATTCCGTAGAACTCCAGTGACGCTTCTGGCTTATCTGGGCTTGAATCATCTCGAAGTTGTGCGTTTTATGGAGGAAGCTTGCATTATCCAACGCACTCTCACCACCCTGAAATAAAGCTTCTAAACGATTTTCAATCAGATCATCCTGCTTCACCACATCGTCCGCCTGTGGGGAGTTATCTTCAGAGCTTCGGCTGTGCAAAGGTGTCCCGCCAAACAGCGCCTCCAGTCGATTCTCTACCGATTTATCCGAAGGCACACTCGAACCACCAACACTTCCCACGCCGGAACCTTGATGCTGCGCATTGAAGAAGTCCGTAAGCGGCGAATCAACTTGACCACGACTAACCTCGCCATCGTCCTTCTCCGAGCTGGAAGGATTGAACAAATCGTCCAGTTGTTTTTCGATGATCTCTTCCTCTGAACTTTTCATGTTCTTAGGCAGATGTTCCCTGCGCTCGTCAGTTAGATAGTTAAGCTCCTTTTGAATACACAACCATTCGTCGTAAGGCTCGCTGGGTTTCACTTCTTCAATTTTATTGGATTGACCGTGGGTGTGGCCCTCATCTACATGATTAAAATAGTTCAACGATGGTGGAGGTGGGGGAGGCTGCGCCTGTGTGGCCACCATTTGTGTCTTCCCGCTATCACATTTCTTCATTATGAAACTGGGAGTGATTTCACTCTCAATATCATCGAAGCTTTCAATCTCTTTCTTAAACATATCCGGAGACGGTCGAACGGAACTACCGCTACTCCTAGACGACATCTGTGAGTGTTGTGACTGTGGATATCTCGATGGAAAAGTATCGTGCATATTGTGGTGACGATACGCATGCAAACAATCCGCAGAAATTTCTTCCGTTTTTATTTTCTCATCCTTAATGGGATCCGAACTACTCGTTTGCCCAGTGCAGGAAGAGTTGTCCATCAAATGGTGTTGTGTCGTCATCAAAGGTGAATTCATGAAGGGTAACTCTTCTTTCTTGATTTTGTTGTCTTCCACAGAAATGTGAGATTGCTGCTGGGGATGTTGTTGTTGTTGATGGTGATGATACAGAGTTCGCTGCTGGGAGTCTATGCTGTAGTGCATCTCACTGACTGACGACGGATTGAGGTATTCGTTGATTTTCAACTGCATCTGGAGAATTTCTTCCTTCACATCCGACACGAGCATGCGATCCACCATCATAAGCTCGGCAGTGCGAACGTGGTGCTGTGGAAGAGAAAGGGTAAATTAATTACTATACCAAAATGTCATAGCACTGTGCTCTAAAAATTGTCAAACTGTAACGTAACAGTTTGAAGTGGACTTATGAATTTAATACAGATTTTCTGAGAAAAAAACAAAGATAAAAAGATTTTTTGAGACTAAAAACACAGATTTTATAATGGCAACCCTCACTGAAGCTCGGTCGACCTTACTAAAAGCCTTACTGAGAGAATTGAATCCTATGTTTCAAACTAACCGGGCATTCAGTGGAGCACAGATTTGCTTGCGAGAGACCGTCGCTTCCGACGGTGGATCGTCGGCCGAATCTGACAATCGAATCGTGACATCTTGGCGTTTCGATGCTTTACCCTCGTTAAATGGGGACCTTGCCCCCATTACATTGACCTCAGAATAAATATCGAAAAACGAAAAAAAATCATAATCAGAATTACACTTTGTCCTGTGAGGCATTTATACCCGTGATATTTCTAGCTAACTTGTGACATTACACTTTTTTTCTGTCCGGTTATTTCTGTTGCTGTTATTTTCTGTCCGATTTTGTTTCGGTCACACATTCATTTCTGTACTGGGGTTAAGTTCAAAGTCTCGAAAACGAGAGCGTTACGTTTGAGGTGGAAGGTTTTGAACGTTCATATTTCTTTGTCGACGAAACGAAGTCGTGTGATAATCACTTCATTCGAGGGATAAAATATCTAAGAGTTATATACTTGTTACTTATTGACCCAATAGCATAAAAATTGCTTTGAAAACAGACTATTGGAATCACACAAATTTGTATATAAACGAGTGCCAGCTCGCAAATCCACTCAGCTATAATCGTGCAGTTGTTAGACCATGTCCACGCTGGTACAAATTGATATGGCGAAGCTAACTCCGTTCGTCGAGAAAGCGCTGAAGAACTGTGTCACTAAGAGCCTGTTTATGCAAACGAAGGGCACTGGTGGGTCGTGTTCATTCAAGATTCCCCCTAAGACCAAATACCACATATACGCTTTCAAGATTTGATGATTAGGGTTGATAAAACAAGGTGCGAAGACTGGAATAGTTAAAAAAATCCAAAATAATACATCTTTCAACGTTTTAGTGTCTTGTTCAGTGTTTCTGAATTTGTCGCTGTGCAGTTATCCACCATATTCATAAAACGGCTCTAGGGTGTAGTTTTTTTTTTTTTTGTTAAAAAATTACCTTCCGGAACAACCTAGTTTTGGAACTATTCACAAAATAGTTGCCGGTTCATTCAAGCAACAACAGAACCTCGGTAGTACACTGTAAGTTACAAATCTTTCAACCACCATAGAGGATTATTCAATCTTTCAATTATCATCAGTGGCAGTTTAGGATTATCAGAAAAATAGGAACACGATATGAAAATTATTCAGGTTCGTCAGTAATGATTTCTGCTACCCTTTTTTTCTCCTAATGAATTAATATGATGTTTTATTGTTTTTAAAAGTACACTAGATTCGTCGCAATTGTATACCTGGCTGAAACTATCCATTACCTGATATTCGGCCGAAAATTTTCCCCCACAATATTTTAAGCTTACGAATGTTATAACTCTTTTCTAAGTTAAGGCACTACTAAACTAGAACATTGGTTGCGCGTTCTAAGCGCGTACTAAGCGATCGATCATTAGTTCAAAACTCAGGGCCCTCAATTGACCATCTTTGTGTTGTTATAGAATAACAATCATCAGCGATGGAGATCCATCCACGGCCGAGTGAAGACCGATTCATCCATACAACTGCTCTACTCTGCTAGAAACATCGGGTTGTTGTGCTATAAATAACACAACAATGATCATATCAACTGTCTCCGCTGTCCGGTGGTAACAAATAAAAAATAAAAATAAATAAAAACTTCTGCTTTCCAAATTGAAAATAAACGGCAACAACACAGAAGAATGGATGTTTCAGTATGTGTACAGAATATACCGATTGGTTTTTAGACTGAATTTATTTTCAACTGGCTCGACAACGTTGAGCATCAATGAGCCGTGTTTATGAATAGGGAAAAGCCTCTGTGGGTAGAACTATGCAAATGTTCTTTCTTAAAAAGACATAAAAACCCTATCATCTTTTCAAAAAAAGGTACAATATAAATAATTACAGTAAAACCTGTTTTTGTGCGATTTTTTGTGCGGTCCCTATCCACCGCACCAAAAAAGGTTTGCCTGTACTACCTACGAAATTACAACCGGCGAACAATAAATATTATAAAAAATACAAATAGAAAACTCTTTAGTACAAATATTTGCTAACACTGACAAGGACCAATTAATGAATGCTTTAACTGAGTGAGGGACGCGGACTTTCACCAATATTTATAGATCTTGTGTATGAGTTCCAAACGTCATACACACCAGATGGGCCAACCAGAACAGCCTGCCGGGCCAAATGCGGCCCGCGGGCCGCGGGTTGAATATTGCTGGTCTATAAGAATTATAATCAGACGCAGGTTTACCAGGTTTCAGAATAGCTATAACTTTAATCCGTCGCCACTCATGCGGAACAACGTTCTGCTAAAGAAAAACACTGACCAATTTTAACAAACGTTTCTTCGCATTATCTGGTAGTCTTTTAAATAAGTCGAATTTGATTCTACCTGATCACGGAGCCGAGTTTTTTTTATCCCATCAGTTTATTTTATTAGGCTCATTTAGCAATTCAGCTGTAACTGAGCAGAATTCATTCGTGTACATTTTTATCTTAAGATACCTTTTGTTATTTATTACACTGTTACCATTTTCAGGTGTAAGAGTATTCCTATTCTATCGATGAATAACACACAAAGATGGTCAGTTGAGGGGCCCTGAGCTATGCGCTCATGGTCGTTCGCTTAGTAGCGGACGCGCAACCAATTAGGCTACGAAGACCCCCCACGGAGCCGAGTTGTTACATGACAGAAGTGCAAGAGAAGAAGTGTTGTCTCCAAGAAGGGAGGAGGAGCGGGGTCTGAGTCTAGACATATCTTCTTGGCAAAGTCAAAGGTCTACATTTCAGAATATTCAACTCGTTCATTTAAATGAGTTGCTCTTTTGTCTGTCATCTCTTCAAAGAGTGCTCAAAGAAATCTCTCATGAAAGTCAATTAAAAAATGATGCCTCTCTTTCTGGCTTTAACGAAGTTCTTGAATTTACGCTCCAGATAAATGTAATTGTCGTAATGTTCGCAGGTACCCAAATTTACGCCAATCCTTGAACGCATTCAATTTCTCTTTATAAAGATTTGTACAATCTTGATCCCACCACAAATTAGGAAGACGTAATATACCGATTTTACGTCACTGCGATATGCTAAAATGAATCAATCGAGAATGACTCTGGTTAAAGTGAAACGAACAAGCAAAAAATCATTTTCATTTTCCAGTTTCGAAAATAACAAGCCCTGGACTAATGATCGCCAAAATGAGATGAAAATGTACAGATAAAATGCACAGAATAACTCACCATCGACTCCTGCATCAGCAGGCTCTGATACTTGTTCAGCATATTTCGGTAGATGGTGGGATACTGTTGTGCCATCCCTTCGAACGACTCCTCCTCGGCTTCGTTTTCCTCGCTGCGCTCCTCGTACATACAATGGTAGCGAATAAGTCGTTTTACCGCATCCTGTTTGTTGGCAAAGGGCGTATCGGTATCCGGTCTGGTGCATGCATCCTGATCCACTGAGATTTGTCGTTCGAACCTGCAATTCGGCGGGGGAAGGGGGAAGGGTAATACGCATTATATCTCATAATTCACTCATAGTTATACGCAATCGCATATCGATTTGCGATAGGCATTAGTATAAAAAAAACTTAATATCACACTCACAAACTTGATCGCGGTACTACAACCAGCTTGGTACTGCCGGGAATGGTAGTGGTCACAACGGTTGTTGTTGGCGGCGTTGCGATGTGACAGCTGGTGGTGCTGTCCGTGACTGCTGTTGTGGCCGAAGACACCGGCACGGGAATGCTACTAGTAGTAACGGGTGTAATATGTGTTTCACTGGAACTGCTGGAGCTGTTGCCGATTGCCGGCGCCCCTGTTGTGGTTGTTGGCGTGCTTGTCACCGATGGGATCAAACTGCTTGGTGCTGTTGAGGTCACTGCAGCGTGATTTGCCATAACCAACGATGACATCGTAACCAGTGGCGGTGGGACGATGTTCATCGGTTGTGGGGGTTGTTGCAGCTGGATATGGAGGGAAGGATTCGCCTGAACGACTATTCCACCGGATGACGTCGGTATCACTGCTGATGGTTTCGCGCCAATTCCTGTACTGGTAACGTTTTGCCCGATTGCGTTGGTTAGGATCGCCTGTGATCCACTCACTATCACAATAGATTGACCGGGAAAGTTTTTGTTCTGATGAACGATTGGCATGGAGGTTGGCACCAGCGGAGGTGGAACGGGAGTATTGGATCGGTGCTGGGTAGACACCAGAACCGGCGGTGGAGGTGTCGGAGGGAGCTCAACCTTCGTTACACTCATGGACTGCAGCGGTTGGGGTTGGGTGGGTACCAGTGACGGCATCGGGATGCAGGGTTGGGAACTTGCTAGGGTGATGTTTTTGTTGTTGAGTTGAATTATTTGATGTTGCGGTGGCGGCGGTTGGGGCATCTGTTTCACATTAGGCTTCATCGTCGATTGGCCGCCGGACACTACGGCCGGCTGCGAAATTGTCACGTTTGTTTGTGGGGGAAGCGTCGAACAGATCGGAATGATGGAAGTGGCCGGCGCTCCGCTCGGTTTAGATGGCGCTCCCTTCGGTGGCTGGATTTGCATACTGTTGGTAATCGTTATCGACATTGAAGAATTGATACTGGTTGCGATTGATGTCGGATAGTTTGGCGTTGATGAGGCAGGCATCATCGCATCTTGTTTGACCACTTGCGGAGAGCTGATTTGGATTGGCGAGGGGATAGTTTGCATGTTTGCGCCCCCTTGATAGATGGCAGCATTTGCCGATGTGGGTGTCACCGAAATTGGGGACACGATTGCTTGCTGTGGAGGCTTGGGCTCGCTACTAATGATGGCTCCTCCGGGGGTTGTTGTTCCCGAAATTGGAGCCGGAGGAGGTGGCACGTTTGCGGCAGCAACCGCGAGGGCATGTCCGGCGGGAATTGTTGGGATTATTTTTCCCGTTGCTAGTATTTTTTGCTGTTCAATGAACAGACGCTGCAGGGCCTGAGTTATGTCCGGATCCGTCATGCTCTGAATGTTTGTCAGCACCGGCAGTGATTTATTGTATATAGGATTGGTCGGATCGAAGTCCGCCGGAATGGTCAGTGTAGCAAGTAGATTCTTGTTTTGCAGTTTCGATGAAAGTTGCTGAATTTGCTGTTGGACGTTTTTGAGCAGTTGCTGTTTCTGGGGTGTTAGCTGAATCGTTTGCACCCGAGGTACGACACTCGGTGTCCCATGGGTGGCTCCCGTCGATGGTGCACTGCTCGAATTCACGCTAACTAAGGGAGGCATTTGATTATGTATCTGCTGCTGCGGTTGAACTTTTCCTTTCTTAATACCACTATTACTTAAACTACTACCACCTAGAACGTTATTCGGTTGAACACACACATTTACACTACTACTATTACTACTGCTGCTGCTGTTGACACTAATGCTATTGCTGCTATTAGCGGATGTCCCGTTAGACGCGTTGTTGCCGACGTTATTCACAATCAAATTATTGCACTGAATTGGTCCGGTACCGGCAGCAACGATCGCGGTTGGAATTGTTTTGTTAATCATCGTCTCGGTATTGCCAATTTGCATCTGCTGCTGCTGTTGCTGATGGTGCATCTGTTGTTGGGGCTGAACCTGTGCGATCGGAGGCTGCGGCGGCGGAGGCTGATTCGACACAAAATTGTTGGGATTTACCGTTCCCACAATTTTAGTTCCAATCTTGGTTCCATCCTCGGCCAGGATGGGCTGGGCGTGCTGACCCGGCTGGAGTATCACATTCGGAGGAAGTCCACTGCTGACGGGGTTCACTTTCACCAGGCTAGTTTTAGTTGGTTGCTTGTCCGCCTTCTTCGACCGGCTTCGCTTCGGTTTTTCCGGTTTCACACTGTTGAGTGTTTTGTTTGGAACCACCGGAATGGGTGCACTGTTCACGGGTTTAAAACTTTGATTATTGTTCTGTGTCACTAGCTGTTGCTGCTGTTGCTGCTGCTGATTATGATGATGTTGCGTTGGCATAACCCCCTGGGACTGGGGCTGAGGCTGCATTGACTGGGAAGGTGTTTTGGGGTCACTGGATTGGGTAACTTGCCCGATGTTGTTGAAGTGTATTTGTCCCTGTAGCAGGCACTGACCCAACTGTTGCGCATTTATTCCCGTCGGAACAATCAGCAGTCTTTCCATTGGGCCCAATGCCGCCGTTGTTTGTCCGGGATTCATTTGCGTAATCTGATTCGTTAATGTGTTCAGCGAGAAAAGCTGTTGATTGGGCCCTACCTTTGGTAATTCTACAAATTTGGGAGCATTTGAATTGATGACTACCGTTTGCTGGATAGGTTGCTGTTGTTGATGTTGTTGTGGCTGCTGCGGAACCGGCGGAGGTGCTTCCAGATGCGTTGATTCGTGTCTTCGCACCTCCTTCAGACTCTGGGTAACTCCAGCGGGCTGGGAATGGGCCGCCTGTTGTTGGTGAATCAACTGTGGAGCCTGATGCTGATGCTGGTGAATAATCTGTCCCGAACTGGTAGATGTCATGATATGGTTCGATGGAGAGCTGAATGACTGAGACATATTGTATTGGGCTGACGGCGCCGACTGAGACTGAGAACTGGTAACGATAACGTTTCGATGCTGTATCTGCCCGCTGACGGTGGCTACGCTTTTCGAGGGTTGTTGCTGTATTGCTTGTGGAACTGGCGCCGGTTGTTGACTCACAATTGGGGCCGCCTGAACAGGTGGCGGGACGGGCTTCGAAGGTTCGTTCACCAGACTGACGTTTCCCAACACACCCGATAAAATTGCTTGCAGAATCATTCGCGATTGGCCATCCTGTAGGCTGTTGACGTCATGCTTGAGAATGAGATGTCCGTTTTCCGCCAGCGATAAGCTTAACGCACCGGTCAGCTGAGAGAGTAAATTTTGAGCCGAAGGAGGTTGGCTTTGCTGGGATTGCTGAAGCTGAGTTTGTAGCGCCGGAGGTTGGGCAACATGTTGAAGCTGTTGCTGGGGTTGGGGCTGTGCTGTGATTTGTGTCTGAATGGTTGTTTGGTTTTGCTGAGGTGGTACCGAAGCCGACAAAGCATTCAGCGGCTGAAGCGGCGTCGATGGTGGAACAACCGCTTGAAACTGCTGCCCCGTCGTCTTATTGTCCAAAATAGGAGTTATCTGGATATGATTGTTAATCATTCCCTTGGTGGTTTTGTTATTATTCGCCGTCGTTCCGTCGATCTGCGATATTTGGATGTTCCCGATCTGGGTTGGAACCGTTGCATTAATCGTTTCAAGCGTCTTGTCAACAATTTTCTTCCCGTTCTTCTTTCCAACGCCCGATTTCTTCTTCGTCAGGGTGACCGTCGTTTTACTGGGCGATATGACCATCGATGTCGTCACCGGAGAAGCCAACGTGGAGGTCACAATAGAAGAACCGACACCCGCCGCCGATGAGATGGAATTTGGCTGGCTGCTGGCAGGGAAATGTTGATTCATCACCGAGGAGACTGTGGCCAGCGAAGATGGTGCGCTGCCGGGTGTCGAAGAAGCTGCCGCTTGGATGAGCTGATTCTGGATTTCGTTAATTTGACTTTGTAGCGTTGGTGTCACCTGCGTGTTCAGCACGTTGTTCATCAGGCTGTTGACCCAGATCGTGTTCTGGGTGGATGTGGTAACCGGTGCCTGGTGGGTGGTGGAAATAGTCGAAACCGTCGGTGTGGGAGCCACGGTTGCTACACTGATTACTTTGGTGTCATCTGCAGTGCCACCACCACCACCACCACCACTGGAGAGTCGAGGTATTGAGATCGTGTATGGTTGGGCAGAGTTAGGATCAGTGGATGGATCGATTGTGATCATGAATGGGGGTGGCTCCTGTATAGATGATTGTGGCGGAGCAGAAGGAGGGGTTTGCTGCTGTTGTTGTTGATGCTGCGGCTGCTGCTGAATTTGGGGTGGCTGAGGTGGAGGGAGCTGCTGAAGTGACGGTGGTCTGGATGGAGCCTCATTTGCGGTGGAAGTTTTGACATGCACCTCGTGATTACCGTCCAAACCGGACGTTGGGATAGATATCGTGTACGGGAAGTCAACATTCGTCCCAGCTGCACTTCCAGGGATGGTTATCATAATATCGGTGGTTGCGGGCACTGGAGGCGGCGGCGCCGGTGGTGGAGACATCAGCTGCTCCTTCGGAGCTGCTGCTGGGGGTTCGTTCTGAGCCACTGCATTCGTAAACTCTGGAACCGTTTGACTCGTCTGCACCAACGGAGGAGGAGGCGGAGGTGGTGGTTGCGCCGGTGCCGATTGTGGCTCATCTGAGTCCATGAAATCATCATCCTCGATGCCGATTCCGGAAATTTTCATCAGATTCGCCAGATCCAGCTTGCCAGTCGAAGTGTGTGTATTGGCGAAGATTGGAGACGTCGGGGGAGAAGCCAAATGCTCGGTTGTCGTCGGTGTGGGAAACACTGGGGCTGTGCTAACAATTGGCGCTTGACTCACTACCGGTACACTTGGGGTCACCATAATGGGAGCAGCTGTTGCAACCGGAGGCTGGGTCGTCTTTTTCTTCTTACTTTTACGTTCCTTTTTAGGCTTCTCCGGTTCAAATTTTGGTTGCGAATACTGGTGCTGTATTTGCACTGGTGACTGTTGAATAGAGGAAGTGGTATTACCGAAAAAATGCTGTTGCTGCTGGTTGTGAACTTGATTCTGATGAATCTGGTGCTGTCCTTTGGTATCGGTCACAATGACCTGTTGGCCTCCCGCGGTAGTAAGAATCGGCGTCGGCTGCCTGATCGATTCGGAAGACACTGAAGTTATGATTTGGGTGGTTTGCAACTGACCATCGATAGAGGAATTCGTGAAAATATGCCCTTGTGGGTGATGTTGCTGTTGCTGTCCGGGTGCGTTCACCGTTATTGTTCCTCCGGGTTGGGCGGGAGCGAAATGAATATTGGGAGCACTTACTACGATCTCTCCCGGCTGAGAGGAAGGCTGCCCCGTGGGAGGGGGCGGTGATGTGAATGTAGCTCCACTCGCAGCAGCCGCGGCCGCTAGCTGAGAGAAATTGGCATTGCTGATTTGGTTGAGATTAATGTTCTGATTCTGTAGACTAAAGCTGCCTACACCCTGTTGAAATTGAGCCGGGAGCGATGTCAGCAGCTGACCGTTTAACCCGTTTGGCACCTGGATTTGTGTCAGATTCCCATTTAGTTGTAGATTCTGAAGTTGGGCTACTCCCTGGCTGAGTAAGTGTTGATTGATCGCGGCCGCTATCTGCTGCGGTTGCCGTTGGCCCTGCAATCCCTGAATTTGGGTCAACGGAACGCCTTGATTGGTTTTCAGGCCGGGAATATTCTGCTGCACCAAATTACCCTGGGAAGAAACAATAAAAGTTGGCGCAGCCGCTAATTGCATCGCCCCATTGGTGTTAAGTATTCGGAGTACTTGTTGGGGTTGCTGCTGTTGCAGTGGAGGCCTCGTGTTGTGGATCACCAAGCTGGGGGTCGCTATTTGGGGCGCAGGTGGCCTCAGTATCAGCTGGACCCCTTGGGGTGTATTTTGTTGTACAATGACCGGCATCTGGTTGAGCAATAGTGGTTGTGCGTTCAGGTTGCCCGTGGGCAGGATAATCGATCCACCGTTTTGGGGCGTTCCCGGCGCGGGTGACTGTGTGGCCGTAGGTGTTGTCTGCGGTGTTGCCACCGCTTGGGACTGTGGGGTAGTAGACTGCTGGTGTTGGGCTTGATGTTGGGTCACAAACTGGGCACCGGTTGCCGTCGACGTTACCTGGAGTTGTGTTGGCATATGGTTCATCACTGTCGCGACGGATGTTTTTGGCTGTGTCATAATTGTCTTGTTCCCACCGGCGCCCGTCAGAGCGAGCGAGAAGGATCCCTGAAACTGTTGTTGAGGACTCTGGTGGGCGGAACCTGGTGATGGCGATACCGAGGGAGTGACCGGTTTCGGCAAGATTTGCTGGGGAGCTTTCTGCTGTTTCTGGGTGTGCCCTCCTATTATTACGGTTCCTCCCGCAACGGATACCGCAGAGGCAGGCGAAGATGACGAAGAACTGGAGGACGGAGAAGATGTGATGATTTGTTGGATAAATTGTTGCGGCTGCTGCTGTTGGTGTGCGGTTTGCAGCTGCTGCGTGCCGAGATGTGGTTGCGGCGAATGTGATATGATCGTTTGACGATTTTGAATGCTCTGGGTATGCCCTTGCATAGGATGATGTTGATGGTGAGGCTGGTGATGCTGCTGCTGCTGAACAGACGGTTGCTGAGTGATAAATTGAGAACCTTGTAATATTTGCACTATTTGATTGCCGGCGCCCATCATGGGGTACTAAAAAGAAAAAAATTCTTATAGAGTTTTGCACAAAGATTCTGACAAATTTCACGCCAACTCGTCTTAGTAGTTAGCATCACTATTTCAGATTGTAGCCAAACATTTTGGGTGTGAAGATATTGGTCATTTAAGCAACTTTGCATACTTGAAATTGGAGATGAAACGGATATCCGGTCGGATATTAAAAAATATAAATGATTTCTCATTAACACAAGATTAACCATATCAGAATATCCCATTAACATCATTCATACTTAATTGAAAATAATGTTTGATTTAGATTTAGATTTTTCTTCAAAATTAAATTAATATTAACTCTAGCAAATCTTGTTAATTGACGAAACTCCTTATAATAACCACCAAATGCAAGGATCCTGATTGCAATCGATTCGAAGTGTTTTCACATAACAGTCGATTTCGTTAGCATTTGAATATTTTTCCTGAACCGGTCGCTGACTATATGTGCAATCTCGTATTAGTCCAAATGCTTTTTATGATAAATTACCTCGAATATACAGGAGAGGTTAGAACTCATAATTCTTGTTATTTCATCAAATGAAATCAGAAGCCAAATGCATTGCTCCATAAAGCCATAAAGCCTGTTTTGCAGTGAAGTCTCTCAGATTATCATCCCTGAAGACACACCCTACAAAAATCTCATCATTGTGATAGAAAATCCTTATCATAAGAATATCTGTTCAAGATGAGCATGTAAATCGCGATAATTTATACATACAAATGTTGCGAGTTAAACATTAATTGTTGTTGTTTTAAAGTTGTTGTCAGAAAAACTTTTTCACTGTAAAAGTGCCCATCTTCCGATGCATAGGTGACTTGTTGGAAATTGTAAGGGCTATTTATATCTATTTTTTCAAAATTTTAAAAACGCATGCTTCCGAGAAAAATGAATTTTAATTTTAAACAAGTTTTTTTCAATGATTTTTTTTTTCCAATAATTTGTTTAATATTTTTAATGAAAGCCTAAATAATTTCCTAAATTCATTTTTTAAGGGAGTATTCTAGTCTCGAAATTTGAAAAAAAAAATCATTTTTTTACTCATATTTATGTCGTTTAGGCATTAAAGGATACACCCTAGAGAGGAATCGAAAATCCCATTATTTACCGAGTTAGAGCCATTTTAGTGATGCGGTATATATCCTGATGCGGCCATAACAATGAATTTCAAACGCGTTTTTCTCGAAACAAGTTTTTTCAAACTGGCGTACATGATATCTCAAGTTCTACTGAACCGATTCATGTCGAAAATACATGAATACAATCTGTATGCATCTCTCTATCGCATGAACCTCTAAAAAATTATATTTTCTAAATTTTACTATTTTTAAAAAATCGGGAAACGTAAGAAAAAACGTTTTAAACCGTATTGTATTTCAAACGGCCGCCATTTTGTCAAAAAAGATTATTCCGTGTCCGAGGTTCCTGCGATAGCGGCATCTTTACTGATTTAGAATCTGTTCATTTTTTTTGTTTTAGATAACCAAAAGAGCTGGAATCGTGTACGCCATGGCACAACTTGTTTTTTGAACACCCTCACTTCATCAGCTTGTAACTATTCTTGTTATGAATATTTTTTCTCCGTTCAATTTTTGTTTTATTGTTAAAAGATAGATGAACAAATAATGATATAATGGATCAGGAAAATACTCTTTGTTTTATTCTTACGGAGTTCGAAAAAAACCTCCGAAATTCGTGTCTCTACACTAGAATACCCCCTTATCAACATTTTGTAGATCTTATTGTTTTTAAATTAAGATTTTTCGAAAAAAGCTGAAAAAAAAATACACACAAAATTTATCAGACCTACGAAATTTTAGTCAAAATTTATCAGACCTACGAAATTTTAGTCAAAGAATGAAATTATTCATGTTTTCATAAAAAAATAAACAAATTTAAAAAAAATAATTGAAAAAAAATGTTTCAATTTTTTTTAATTATGTTTTTTAAAAATTCTGAAAAATAGATATGAATAGCCTATACAATTCCAACAAGTCACCCATACATCGGAAGATGGGCACTTTTAAAGAGAAAAAGTTTTTCTGACAACAACTTTCTCATGTTTTTCTTTGAAAAATTACTATTAATGTTCAATCCGTTACATTGTTATGTGTAAATTACCACGATTTACATGCTCAATTTTTTTCCTAATAAGAAACAAATCAAGAACATGTCAAACGTAAGAATTTACACACAAAAATGTTACGAGTAAAACATATTTTTTTCTGGTTGGAAAAAATCAAAATTTCAAACAAATAATCCACACAAAATTTATCAGACCTACAAAATTTTAGTCAAAGAATTAAATATAGGAAATTATTCATGTTTCAATCAAAAAATTAAACAAATTAAGAAAAAATAATTGAAAAAAATATTTAAATTTTTTTTTTTTGAAATTATGTTTTTTTCAATTCTCAAAAATAGATCTGAATAGAATATAGAATACAATTCCAACAAGTCACCCATACATCGGAAGATGGGTATCTTTACAGGGAAAAAGTTTTTCTGACAACAAATTTCTCAGGTTTTTCTTTGAAAAATGACTATTAATGTTTAATCCGTTACATTGTTATGTGTAAATTACCACGATTTAAATGCTCTGCTATTTTTTTTCCTAATAAGAAACAAATCAAGAACATGTCAAACATGAGAATTTACACACAAAAATGTTACGAGTAAAACATATTTTTTCAGGAGTCTTTATACAAAAATGTCTTACATTCCAGACACTAAAAAGATAGAAGGTTGTCGTCTTCGACGAAAGTTCATATTTTAATAAGATCTAAAACTTTGTCGAATGCGAATGAAATTTTTTTTTATGTAAATTAAAAATAATAATTCTTTAAGTATTTTTTTATGAAAATTCAAACGATTTCCTACATTTCTTTCTTTAACTAAAATTTTATTTTTGAGATAGAAATTTTTGAGAAAAAATCATAAAATTGTTTATGGAATGTTTCAAGTACAGTGGAACCCCAACTATCCGCGAGCGGATGTTTAGTGGTGCGGATTATTCGCGACAGCGAGTTTCATAGCAAATCGGAATTTGTCGGTGAGTGATAGGCTCATGTACTTTAGCTTTGGTCATGGCTTCCACATTTTGGGATCACTGATATACAGGATCTTTTAGATCGATAGTGTATCGATTTCTGTATTGATAAAACAAAGTTTTCATGACGAAATATGGTTTTTTGGTGTTTGAAGCTCATTTTTAGTCCTTTATTTGGTATCCGCGATTCTCGTTATTCGCGGTGAGCTAGCCAGACTATTTCGCGGATAATCGGGGTTCTACTGTATGCAAAGTTGCCTAAAAGACCCATGTGTTTACACCCACAACGTTTCACGTCATATCTGAGATGGTGCTGCCAACGGCCAGTCGAGTTGGCATGAAATTCGTCTACTTCACATTTCATCGAACTTACTTGCTGAATAATTGGTTGTGGTGTGGGAGGCCTTAGGTGCGCCGATCCAGTTGCTGAGGGACCGGAGCCAGGAGGTCCTCCAGAGCTACTATTCGTCCCGGGTGCAGAGCTACCAACGATAATACTGCCACCAAGCCCACCGTGACTGCTTGTAGTGACCAGAATCGATCCGTTAGGACTCGCAATCGGACTGGGGCTGGCAATGGGACTCCCGACGAAAGAAACTTGTTGGGCTTGTTGTTGCTGCTGCTGCTGCTGATGATGTTGGATATGCTGTTGCAGTGCTTTTTTCGCCGCTTTCGGGCTACATGCGGGCGCTCCAATCGTTGTCCCATGTCCATGGCCGGCGTGTGAATGATTGAGCACGTGCTGATGCGACTGATGGGCCTGTATGAACTGTGGCTGGTGAATCACAGTCGCCGCCGATGATTTGCGACCCTTCTGAAAGTGGTGCAAGGTCAAAAGTATATTCTATTTTCTCAAGCAGAGCCCTACCTTATTCAACGAGATGTTATTAGAGCCAACCAAGGTGGTGTTGAACTCATTCCCAGGTATGGTAGTTATGCTGAAGGCCGCACCTCCGGCCGGCGATTGTGTAGGACTCGGCCGGTACACCACCGTGGCAGCATTTGGACTACTATTGCTAATTTGTTGCTGAGGAAGCTGTTGATTGAACGATTGGCGCCGATTGTTAATTCCAGCTTTGCGATCCTGGTCCGAAGAGGAAAGACAATGCGTTATACTGAGGGCATCTTGGATGCATCGATCAAATCGTTCACACTTACTTGATCCTGGCCGCCCAAGCTGCCTATTGCGTTGCTATTCGTCACTAGCAGTACATCCTGTTGCTGCTGGAATGGCGATTGCGATGGAGATGGCTGCAGACGCGGACTCGCTGGTATCGATGGCGATGGACTTGGCGTCAAAAATGGACCCGGAGGAGACAGAATACCTTGAACAGAGAGAACGGACAAATTAGGATTATTTAACTACCCGCGTTTAAACCAAACAAAAGGTGGAATCAAAGTTAAATTTACCAAATATCATGCTTTGGTCATGACTTTCCGCCTTCACATTTGTTTGAACTAGTTTTCATCTGACCTTTTCGCAAAACAAATCAAAAACCCCAACCGAACAATTAGGAACACCAACAATAGGGCTTGAATGCGATAGAATCACATCCCATTTATTGGTCTCACAAATGTTTCACAACAAAGCCCGCAGTTGAACTTGAAATCGGATACATATACTGTTCAAAGTTTCAAAATGTTTTATAAGAAACGTCACTTGTAAGGATTTTTTTTTCGAACTTCTCTTAATGTCCGTTTTTTACTGAAAATATACTTCACTATCAACACTAGCTTTCAGCGAAGAAAAACAGCACACAACAGCATGGGCGTCATTCATGAAAAGTCTCTCTCTCGCGGCGTAATCTCGTGTGGCGGACCAAGACAAGATTTTGAACTTTCTTTGGCACTTCATCTCATTCAGTCATCTTCATTTTTTGCTAAGCGGAAACAGGTAAAACACCATATTAGTTCCCCACCACACAGCATTCGCCATCCGATACAACATACAACAACCATCGCGTCGAACCAATGGGAACGAGCAACATTCCACGACATTTTGTCTGACTTTTCTTTGTTTATCGATTAGATTAGATGAGGCTGACGGCTGTGTGTTGTGTGTATGTATACACACGCATCTCGGCAGGATAGTGTGCGAGGTTCGCGAGTTTGTTGTTTTTGTTTTTGTTCACATTTTCACCCTGCACTGGACAGAATGTGTGACTTTTCACGAGGGATAATGCGTGATGATTTCGGTCAACCCAACGTCGTCTTGTTGGGAAAGGACTCTCACTTGAATGTACAGAAAATGTTTTCGTTACATTATCGTTTTTTTTCTTCTCTTGTTCCGCTTCAAATGTGCATAAAGTCGGAAAATGCTCGATGCTCGTTATCGATGGTACAGATTTTTCTTTGTTTGTCGCCCGCGCTAGGCTAATTTATTACGGCAAGTTTCCTGCGTTTTTCTCGCTCTCCCTCTCCCTACTCGCACTCTCATTCATATTTTGGGCTCACTGCTGCTGCTGCTATTGTGTGTGGGAGACGTGCTCTAATTTCCACGGCGAAACACACTGTTTGTCTTGCAGGTTTATTTTTAAAATTAATTCGGCAATATTCTCGGCATTCTACACCCACACAGCGCGGCTAAGTACACTACACTTTTGTAATTCTATCTCAACTACGTGACAACACTCATCGCCATCGTCGTCGCCGTCACTCGTTTTATTCCTCGTAAGGATGGGGCACGAGAAAATGAAGCGCAGAGTGCGGAAATCTGCACGCACGCACTCACTCGCCTGTCGCTGCTGTTCTGAAGGGAAACAAGTAAAATATAGCAAAAAATAAAAAACAAGATCATCACCCACAAAGGTGGTGGTGCGAAGATGACGTGCGGTCCGCCGTCTCACGTTATCGGTTTTTGCCAGGATCCCGAAATGTACACATCAGCGCGAATGAGTGAACGAGCGGTGGAACGTGGAACGACAAACGGCAGGATTGCCAGAGCAATTTAAATTACTTCCCGTCAACGGTGAAGGGAGTAAAAAGCGCCCCCAAACCAAATCACCAGCTGTATGGCAAATATTGTATAGGATATTAAATAAGAAATTTTGGCGGTTTTTTATAACCCCTATGTGGTTTAACATAGGATCTGTAATGAAAAACGTACTTTTTCGTTCATTTCACGCCATCCTCAAAAACTTCGAGATCTTACTACGGTGTATCAAGAAAAATTATCAAAAAAAAAATTTATCAAAAATTAAAGTACTGAAAAAAAATTGAAATTTTGAAAATTTTCTTTTTGGGATTTAGAGATTCAGTACTACTGTAATTCATATTTAAATGTGTTCCTACGACTTTTCTAGACATGTGTGATTTTTTTCAGATTTTTTACAGTGTGGCGCGGTACAAAAATTTTTTTTTTATATTTCCAAAGGGTCTGGCTGGGTAAGAGAGTAAAAAGTGCTCCCAAACCAAATCACCAGCTGTATGGAAAATATTGTATAGGGTACTAAATAAAACATTTTGGCAGTAGTACCATATATTTGAGTCCTTATATGGTACACCATAGGATCTATGGTCAAAAATGCACCTTTTCGTTTTTTTCACGACATTCTCAATAGCTTTGAGACAAAAATAAGAAAAAAATACTGAAAGTACATCTTACTAAGATATATCAACCAATATTTTCGAACAAAAAATTAAATATTGAAAAAATAATTAAATTAATTATTTTAATTTTAATTTTTTTTTATTCTGTGATTCAGTACAACTCTAGTTTGTATTCAAATTTCTTCCAACGTCTATTTTAGGTATATGTGATTTTTTTCAGAATTTTTAGAGTGTTTTTCGCGGTACAAAAAAATATATATTTTTTCAGGCATTTCGAAATTTTGAAAAAAAATTACTTTGTTCTTATTTTTATTTAAATACATTCGTATGTGTTGTTTTCTCCACATGTAGCGTAATTTTTTTCTTGAAGTTTTAAGAGGATTGTGCAAGAATTTTTTTTTTTTGCCTTTGGGCATTTTTTATTTATTTTGAATTTATAGACCCAGTACTGCTCTGATATTTATTTTAATTTTATTTTTGATATGGCTAAATTTTGTCTGTCGTCAAGCGCTGTACAAAGATTTTTTTCTCTTTTCTTAAAATATATGAGATTATCTTTACATTGGATTTAGATGGTTTACCAAATTCATAGGAGTCAGCAGTACGATAGAGCTCTGTGAGAAAAAATAAAGTCCTTGTGGAAAGATCACTTGGATTAATGAGAAGAACACCTAAAAAAATCCAAATTTTTATTATTTTTTAAATTTTAATCTTACAATTAAAAACCACAAATATAATCGATTGCAAGAAAATATAAATAATAATGCAGACTATGCAGGAAATTATGTTTGTGTTTCGCAATGCTCTTAAAAATTCAAGAAAAAATGGCACCGCATGTAGAAAAAAGACACATACGAACGCATTTAAATAAAACTGTTCTAATTTTTGGGTCTCAAAGTCATATTTTTTTTTCAAAATTTCGGAATGGCAGAAATTTTTTGTACCGCATATTTAAATTTTTTTATTTTTACATTTTTTGATGAAAAAATAATTTGAAGATATTTATCAACCCACCTTAGTAAGATGTACTTTAAGTATTTTATTTTTTATTTTTGTCTCAAAGCTATTGAGAATGGCGTGAAAAAAAAAGAAAAGGTGCATTTTTCACCACAGGTCCTATGGTGTAACATATGACTCAAATATATGGTACTACAGGTCGGACTCGATTATCCGGAGACTCGATTATCCGGGACTCGATTATCCGGAATTTTACAATCGATTATCCGGAGTATTTTATTTAAGGGGCTCAGAATGCAAGGGGTGTAAGTGACTTGATCGATTTCTCTTCGTCAACTTTTTCTTTGATTAATAACTCAACTGCAAAAACGTTCCAATTTGAGTTTGCTATAGAATCTGATAGATGAGGTTCTGACCTATCTTCCACATTGTCAAATACAGCTGGGAATGAGTTTGCAGCTAAGTTATGACCGAAAGAGAGAGTCGATGTAGAAAAATCGATCAAATCACTTACACCCCTTTCATTCTAAGCCTCTCATTTTTGATTTTCGGAAATTTTGAATAATTTGTATTACAATTCCATATTGAATAACTGATATGGGTATCAAATGAAAGGACTTGACTAGTAGAATACAGTTAATTATGAAAAATGCGAATTCAAAATGGCGGATTACATATTTTCTCAGAACCTCATCAATATGGGTATCAAATGAAAGGGCTTAACTAGTAGAACACAGTTATTTATGAAAAAAGCAAATTCAGAATGGCCACCACCACAAGATGGCACCATATATATTTTTTCACAACCCCATCAATATTGATATCAAATGAAACGGCTTGACTAGTAGAATACAGTTATTTATGAAAAACTAGCTGACTCGACAAACGTTTTTCTGCCATATAATTTATTTCTGGAGAATATTTATGGTTAGCAAATAATAACGAATATATTTCAATCGTTCAGATCTGTAAAATTAATCCAAATGATGATTTTCATTGCGAAACATACATATGCGTACCTCTTATTTCCGAATTTTCCCTTTTTATTTTAAATATCCTTCCTTTTATACATAAAGAAACGCATAGTCATTTTTTTCTAATCATCTTAAATATTTTTCAAAGAAGTCTATTGTTCTAATTTGGGTGAAGACAAACTCACAAAATATATGGATGACGCAGATCTGATCAGCCGTTCTCCCGTAATGATATTTTACACGTACGTGGGAAAATCCTTTTTTATATATAAAGATATGCATAGTCAATTTTTTCGATTTTTTTCTAATCATCTCAAATATTTTCCAAACTAATCTATCATTGTAATTTGTGTGAAGATAAACTCGCAAAATATATGGGTGGCGCAGATCTGATCAGCCGTTCTCCCGTGATGATATTTTACACGTAAAATCCTTTTTTTATATATAAAGATATGCATAGTCAATTTTTTCGAATCTTTCTAATCATCTCAAATATTTTCCAAAGTAATCCTTCATTGTAATTTGTGTGAAGATAAACTCGTAAAATATATGAATGTAGCAGATCTGATCAGCCGTTCTCCCGTGATGATATTTTACACGTACGTGGGAAAATCCTTCTTTTATATATACAGATGCAATTCTAATATGGTGGCCACTACAAAATGGCGGATTACATATTTTCTCAGAACCCCATCAATATGTGTATCAAATAAAAGGACTTGACTAGTACAACACAGTTATTTATGGAAAATGCAAATTCAGAATGGCCACCACCACAAGATGACACCATATATATTTTTCCACAATCCCATCAATATTGGTATAAAATGAAGGGCTTGACTAGTAGGATACAGTTATTTATGAAAAATAAAATTCTAATATGGCGGCCACTACAAAATGGCGGATTACATATTTTCAGTAATTTATGAAAAATTGAGAAAAATGCAAATCAAAAATGGCCACCATCATAAAATGGCGCCATTTTTTTTCAAAGCCCATCAATATGAGTATCAAATGAAAGTGCTCGAATGGTAGAACACAGTAGATCATAAAAAATCCAAATCCAAGATGACCGCAGTTCCCAAATAAACAATTATTTTTTAATGGTTTCATTCAGCTTGCCCTGTTTGTATGTATGTTCCAGTGTTTGTAAAGTTGTCCCACTTTAATAAAAAAATTGACCCCGTTTCTGTTGACTGATACTTTTAATTCTACTGTCATTATATAACTGCGTATTCCATGTTCTTGAAAACTTTGGAGAATTGGAGAATACACTACACTATGAACAACATAAATAGGGTCGCCGCCATAAAATGGTCGGCTATGTATTTTTTACCATCCCTTCAATATTGGTATCGAATGAAATGATTTGACTAACAGAATACAGTAAATCATCGAAATATTCCGAAGAAAGTTAGGTAAGAAACAAAAATTTAAAAAACATAAATTTTTTGAATGGTTTTAATGTAGAGAAGTATACTAATGATACAGTTAATTTACTAAAAAACTAGAAAATAAAATAAGTAAAATAATCATTTTAAGATAAACGGTTTAATGTACCAAGAGCTAGAAAATAATTTGGCAAATAGCAGTTAGAAGTTATCACATCCGTTCCTTCATTGGTCTAGGGCAATGATGAGCCTAAATAAAATCGTGGGGTATATGATGAAACAACTAACTGTGGACAATGGAAATCCAACGTTTATTTCTTACCTAATTTTCTTCGGAATATTTTCATGATGTACTGTATTCTATTAGTCGAATCATTTCATTTGATACCGATATTGAGAGATTTGCAAGAAATACATAGTCGACCATTTAGTAGCGGCGACCTTTTTGAATTTATGTTGTTTATTATGGATCCTGTTCTCTATGTCAAGTCATAGCGATGGCCAAATTGAATTTTTCATAATCATGGAATGCGTAGTATGATAATGACAGTAGAATTGAAGGTGTCTTCCAAATTTCAAATCAATCAGTCAACAATAACGCGTTCAATTTTTTATTAATGTGGCACAACTCTACAAACATTCAATCATACATACAAACAGGTCAAGTTGAATGAAGCCATTTAAATAGTAATTAGTTGTTTGGGGACTGCGGCCATCTTGGAATTGGATTTTTCATGATCTGCTAGTTCTACTAGTCGATAACTTCATTTTGATACCCATATTGAAGAGGTTTTGAAAAAAATATTTGTGGTGGCGGCCATTTTGCATTTGCATTTTTCATAAATTACTGTATTCTACTAGTCAAGCCCTTTCATTTGATACCCATATTGAAGCGGTTCTGAGAAAATGTGTTATCCGCCATTTTGTAGCGGCTGCCATCTTGGATTTAAATTTTTCATAAATAACTGTGTTCTACTGTTCAAGCTCCCTTCTATTCAATACCCATATTGATGGGGTTTAGAGAACATATTTAATCCGCCATTTTGTAGCGGCCGCCATCTTGGATTTTCAAGACCATCGAATGCGCAGTTTTATAATGACACCAGATATAAAGATGAGTTCCAAATTTTAGATCAATCAACAGGAAGGGGGTTAAATTTCTATGATTGTGGGATAGCGCTTCATACAAAGTTACAAAGTTAAAAAGTCACAAACATACAAACGGGTCAACCTAGATAAAACCGTTTAGTAATAAGTGCAAATCATAATTATAATACGTTTACCTAGAGATAATTGTGTTTTTTATGACTCGGTTATCCGGAGGATTCGAATATCGATATTCGATTAATCAAAACTCTGGATAATCGAGTCCGACCTGTACTGCCAAAATGTTTAATTTAGTACCCTATACAATATTTGGCATACAGCTGGTGATTTGGTTTGGGGCACTTTTTACACCCTTACCCGGCCAGGCCCTTTCAAGCAGTTACCCCATACAAAATGTTCATCACCTCGAAACCCTATGCAAAATTTTAGTTTCTGTTTTTTGAAAATCGAAAAATCACCCAAGGCGGGAGTACATGAAAATGGTGTTTTCCAAAAAAATAATTTCGATGCCAAATGTCCCCAAATTGCATAGAACGTCGAGATCTACTTTCATCCCGGAAATTATTTTTTGTCAAAAATCCACACTCTGGGACTCTGGGAATACAAAAACGGCAAAACGTATGGGTTGGGGTGCCAATGAAAATGATAATCTCGATTTTCATGACGAAATACCCAATGCAAAATATTAACTCTAGTGTCGTAAAGGACAGAAATTTGAGTTTTTTGGAATCAGCTAGGGACTTGGGGTTAAATCGGGGTTTTCGAAAAAAAAATTGATGCCAAATATCCTGAAATTGCATGAAACATCGAGATTTAGTGTTTGGCATATGAAAAAAATTTTGAAATCGCCATTCCCATGTACATTACCATGTTTCATTCCCAATTTAATAAAAGAGATGGAGAAGATTCAGAAAATCTCCAGATAGATTGATTTGAAATTTTGCTAGCAAGATTCAAAAGGATGTCATTTTTCAGGGTGTCGTCTCAAAACCCAAAAAAAAAAATCTCTGATATTCCCTGATTTTCCAGTAGTTTTTCAGAAAAAATCCTGGATTAGACTAGCAATCAAATTCTCTACTAGTACTTTAGCTGTAGTTCCTAGAACATTTAGTTAGCATACCATCATAAACTTGTCCATAGCACAACAGTTTCCTCACAAATGTTTTCTAAAAACATTCGGTTTTAATGGAAAAGTTCTCTCAACGTTGGAGTTTCCACACGAGAGGCAGAAATCCATTTTTGGTAAAAAGTAAACCTATCATTTCTAAAAATGCTCCAGTCGTTCATTCTTCGAATCATAGTGAGCAAACCTGTTACTTTTGTGGCTATCAAAATAGTTTCAGTGCCAAGTCTGCTGGAGCTACACTAATACGTCCAAAATTCGTCAAATATAGGGTTGGGGAAAAGGAAATGTCGTATTTCAGATCGAAATTTGACGCTTTATTTAACATATTTAAAATTATCCAATTTAAGTCAAATATGCGCCGTTTTGTTCGCTAACTTGTTGCCATTTAGAAGGCAACTTCATTATCGCCAAACACCGGAAACACATTCCGGTCTGCACAAACGCAAACGAGTACAATAGTATGCCCAAACTAGCGTTGGCAGAAAACATTCCATCTTCGGCAAAACAGTGCTTCTTCGTGTGCTGAAGTGTAAAATCAACAAATAAAAGCACCTTTTTCGAAAGCTTCAAAATGTTTGTATGTATGAGAGCAGACATCTCTTTCTCTCAGACTTAACGTCAGCTTGGGATTGTACCCAAACGGGGATCGAATCAAGGCTGACTGGAATGCAAAATTGTTTTACACGACCATGTTATCCACATGGCCACTGGTGCTCTTGCATGAATGCGTGATAATATTACACCTCATGATGAAATGAAGTTGGAAAATGTTTTCTAAGAGTAAAAAGGAGAGCATAAACGTGAATCTATATGCTTTTCGGTCTAGGCCGTGTACGTGGCAAAGTATGCGAAAAGTTTTGAGGGGAACCCCTGTCTGCTGGAAGGTCGAAAAATAATAAATTTTCGTCATTTTTTTCCGGATGTTAAGAATAAAGTGAAGTATTTGGGTATTTTGGTTATTATTGAAAATATATTTGAAGATGTATTTTTTGAGTGTACGAATCAGTGCCACAAATTATCAAAATTCATTCACGCATGGAGGAATTAGATTTTTCCCAGTATCGGATGAATTCTCTTCTGTTGAAACTCAACACCATATCTGCCATAATGAGTATAACACAAGAGTCAGGACGCGTGAACTTTGTCTGGTATATTGATCGAAAACAGCATGAGCGAATTTCGAAAAGCCTACATTCAGGCACTTTCATTATTGTCAATAATTTCAGGTGATTATCATGAACGTTAAGTTGATCTTCATCGTTTACAGTGAATTTTTATTGAAAACGTGTCACCCATTGCACATATAAATGGTGGTGTATGTCATTTCCGGGCAATCGTGAGTAGATTCATAAATCGTAGCAAGAGTTATTCTATACATTCCATTGCCGAAGTCGCCAAAAACAAGAATTTTGTGTGATGAATTGCCATCCTTTACCATTAATCGATTTCACTCTCAATTGGTGACGTTGAATTTTATGCTCTGATTTTCACTAACACGCAATGATCTTCATTTTCGACCTTACGAATACCATGACGAAAAGAAAGATGCAAATGAAAAATGAACTCCATGGCAAGCTGATGTTGATGTTCATTCCACTGGGGTTCATTGATAATGTTGTTTCATATTTATCGACTCTCGCTTGAGCAGTAGTTTGTCAATACAAGGAAAGCAGAAATTCGCCGAATTTGAATGTCGTGAACGTGAATATTTTCAGCACTGGTACGAATAATGATTATTACGCTGTTGACAGCTGGATGCGTAGATTCTGTCTGAAAAACGGGACCTTGCTGGTGGTATCGATTCTGAAGCAACGGGGTCTCGCAACACGAATTCTAATTAATATTTTGAAACTTGAGGACAATACCTAAAGCGTTACAAAGGGGTTTTTGGAAATTAGGAAAATTGCCAAAATGGCGGTCATTTTCGCTAAAAAAGGGTTATTTTTTATGAAAAATCGATGTTTAGAAGCTCATAAAAAATCGAAAAAAATAGATATCAAAAAACGGCTATGTAACGCTTCAGATAATTCATTTTTGCATGCTGATAAAAAGTTTCAGACATCGATACTCCCAGCTGAAAAAAACGTGGTTTCGTATTCCGTTGTTACCCTGATTGCTCCTTTTGGTCGGTAAAATTTGAGTAAATTTCCTCGTTCACTCCCCGTGTAAAGAATGATTGCATGTCACAAAAATAGTAATCGTAGTAATCCCAGCTCGAACCTGGCAACTCTTTCGAAATTTGTATCTACAAACGTTCGTTCTCTGCACGTGTTTGTGCTTCCTGGAAATTCGCAAAGCTGCTTCCGATCCGTGGAATCTTACATAGACGCGCGATAAAACTTCCATCAATTTCTGTCGGGAAAGACAAACAGCAGGAATTGAATCGATCATTGTTGAAACCGCAACCTGTTCACAAACATGGGTGAAGAAAAACATTATGATGTAATGATTTTCGAGGAATCAAAGGCGCCAGTTCTACTGGCGATACCTGATACTTGCAGTTCATTTAATTTTTTTTCTCACAGGCTGAATGACGCATATAAATGTTAAATGCGTGTAAATCCGTTAGAATTCGCTTTTTTCTGTCACCGATTCGCCTTTTCACAACAACAACAACGGTGGTAAACATGACATTAATACACTTCATGCAAAGTAACCCTTTCCATTCGATTTGCTCTTCCTGTGTAAAGGCAAAGGTGACGCGCTCAGGGGCCCCTCCATTATCATCTATAGTATTCTCTCTTGCATCGCTTGGTTGGGTTCAACAGGATTCTATGTTTTACGAGAGCACCAACCAGCAAACGAATTTGGGAGAATATCCATGTGTTTGTGATAATGAGTGGCATGCTCTGGGCACTGACTGGTGGCGGCGGGCGGACAACGGTTAAGATCGATAAGATTTCCTACACACCTGCACACGCCAATTTCCTGTATTGACCTACCGGGTCAACGAGTTTCCTTCTTGTGTGGTTCCCGTGTAATTTCATTAATTCTTCATGTCGCTTACTTTATCTTCTTCACAGTGACGAATTTCAAAGAGTTAAAAGAAAACGATGCTCTGAATTGAAGCGAACGAAACATAAAACTGTTCGCTTTGGTAAGCCGGAAAATATATTTTGATTGCAATTGAATAATAACAGTCCGCGAACATCACGCAGGTACACCCGCGCAGGAAGTCTGCTTCATTTGCCACCCATCGAACCCTTTGTGCTCGCGATGCACTGTGCGATACGATTGCAAGATAGTGAAGGCCACACTTGATTTGGTTCCATCATTCAACACAGCTGATGTGAGGACTCATGTTTGTGGCCTTCTCATGCTGTTGTTTTACCCAATTATGGTTGCACTCTGTCAGAACATCGTTTCACTCAATCAATGTTTGAAAAAATACCAGATAAAAACGGTTTCGAAAAGACTATTAATAAAAACGAAGCTCATATTTGATATGAGAATAAAGGGTGTGTCACATCAAATTGCATCACGGAAAAAACGCTGTAGAAATTTAATTTTTAGGAATTATATCTTCAGCTTTCGCTTATAATCAGATAAGAGTGTATAGATCACGTTGGCCATGCTTCACTGTCAATTTTTCGTAAATTTGGAAAAATGTCGTCGAACGAAAAAGAGCGTCGTGAATTAATCCTGCGCACTCATTTCGAGAATCCGGAGTTGTCACATCGGGACATCGGTAAGATGCTGGGAATCGTCCAATCCACGGTCAGCAGAGTACTAAAACGATACTTCGAGAACCTAACCATCGACCGGAAGGTGAAGAACGGCAAAAATGGATGCTCCGTCAGTGAAAAAGATCACAAGCGCGTAGTTAAGTTGGAGTGGTACGAAGCCAACGGGGTCACCTTCGTGCCAAAGGAAATGAACCCGCCCAACGCGCCGGAGCTTCGCCCAATAGAGAAATATTGGGCGATTATGAAGCAGGCCCTCCGGAAGAACCCAAAAGTTGTCAAATCGGAGGCGGACTTCAAGAGATTATGGATTTCTGTTCAAAAAAAAACTACAACCTGACGTTGTACAGAACCTTATGGACGGGGTAAAGAGGAAGGTGCGAGCATACGTGCTTGGGCTCGAAGTATGAATAAAAAGAAAATGCCAAAAGTTGTTTAATAGTTTTTATTTTACTGTCTAAAATTTTCAAAAGGATCGGTCTACTGAGCGAATTTCTACAGCGTTTTTTCTGTGATGCAATTTGATGTGACACACCCTTTATCAAATCGACTTTAAACACGGAATCGAAAGCGGGTGAAGCCATATAAAATATAAAACCGATACTTGCGAACGAATGGTTCTAACTGTCAACATAAAAAAAACACGTAAAAACACGTTGAAATAAAAATTAAAGCTGTACTGGGTCTAAAAAAAAATTCGAAATGCCAAAAAAAATATTTTTTGCATCTTCTTCTTCTTCTTGAATGGCGTTAACGTTCCCTGTGGAACTTTTGCCGTCTCAACGTATGCCTTAACTAGCGTCATTTATTAATACTTAGTTGAGATTTCGTGAGCCAAATAACACGCCTTGAATGTATTCCGAGGGGCAAGCTCTTGAATATGCGTGACCACAGTGCAAGTCGAAGGAAATTTCTTTGACGAAAAATCCCCCCGGCCAGAACGGGAATTGAACCCGAACACCCGGCATGATAATGTGAGACGCTAACCACTCGGCCACGGGTGCATTTTTTTTGCATATCGCTGTTAAAATTCTTCAAAAACATCACACATTGGGATTGTACCAAAAAAAAAGTCTAAACGATGTCAACGGGGATCGAACCAAAGCCGGCGGGAATGCAAGGCTGTTTCACACGGCCACGCTATCCACATGGCCACTGGTGCTGTTACACAAATGCGTGATAATATTACACTTCATTATTAAATGAAGATGGTAACTGTTTTCTAAGAGTGAAAAGAAGAGCATAAACGTGAATCTATATCCTTTTCGATCTGGGCGGTGTATGTGGCAAAGTATGCGAAAAGATTTAATGTGTGCTTATTCGCAATGTGTCTCTTGTTTCGCACGCTCATATTTCTCTTATATTGCTATAGCACATATATTATACAAATGCTACACCTATATGGGAGAATATCACATTTTCTGTTATTTTTAAGTAAATGAGCTGTAATAAATTGGGATGCCAAAACATGTGCTAAACATTAAGTTTGGGTGGAAGGCGATCTGGCGTAGTGGTAACATCCATACCTCTCACGCAGAGATCACGAGTTCAATTCTCACTCCCAACATTCTTCCAAAAAATGGAAGTAAAAGTGACGAACCAACCGAAATGTGTTGAAAGTCACTATAATAAAGAAAAAAAAATTAAGTTTGGGTGTAACGATGAAATGAATGGTTCTAATACTAAGCGTCAAGGATCTTACGTAAATCCAAGAGAGCAATCAACATCGGTTGCACGGCCAGATCGCTACGGACGGAAGACAATGCTCCGTGTTTGGTAGTAACAGCAGCTCGAACCTGACGAAGTCGTTAACACTGGACGCTACTGACAACAAATGAACAATTTGAATCGAGCTTTGGGTGATAAACGACCAGAGTACAACAACAAAAAGTGATTTTGTTGCATGATAACGGTCCACCGATCGAGGAAATGATTGAGTCATTTGGTTGGGAAGTTCTTTCACATGCAGCTTACTCACTAGACTTGGCTCCTTCAACTATTTGCATCGATGAAACACGCACCTGCTCTGAGCAGCGCTTCAGTTCTTTTGACGTAGGACTATCTCGCTCATTGACGATGTACGTAAGCCAGTGATACTAGTACTAGTATGCATTTACACACCGAAATGTGTTTCGTTAACATGGACGCCAAACCAAATAGTTATACTAAAGAGTAACTCTTAAATTTATATAATGTTGGTTTTCGCCGGCATTTATTTATTTGCCTCCATTTGAACACACTGTAATTTACAACTGAATGGACCGTACTCATTGCAAGCTATAGAAATAAACGTTCGTTGAGCAATTTATTTTTCGCATGATTTTAGGCAAAATAAAAAAAAAAGAGGGCAGTGTCCAGGACCCAACTGCATAGCTAACGTAGAATATTTATTCTCTAGAATATTCGATTTATTATTTATATCAACGAGTATAATTATGCCCTTCTGACGACTAATTACCGAATTAGACCCACATTTTATTTATATACATTAAAATGTAAAAAATATAGAAGGTTGTGTCCAAGATACGACCGTATTGTTGACGTATAACAACGCTGTTATTTCAAATAAGTCACTTGTTTATAACTTCGGATATTAATTATAGAATAATTAATGTGAAATTTTAGAAATAACGGTTTCGTAGAGTAATTTGAATTTTTTGTTGTTGTAGAATTAGTAAACGATAATTGATTGATGATTTATTCTTGCCCTCGCAGAACAATACACTAGCTGGTCGTATGTCGAAATTTGTTTCATGTGAATGCATTGAAAATTTACCTCGAACGCTATTCCGGTGGCTTTTTTCGCAATTGACATAGACTCTGCTGTATTCGATTAAAGGGTGTGTCACATCAAATTGCATCATGGAAAAAACGCTGTAGAAATTTGCCCAGTAGACCGATCCTTTTGAAAATTTTAGACAGTAAAATAAAAACTATTAAACAACTTTTGGCATTTTCTTTTTTATTCATACTTCGAACCCAAGCCCGTATGCTCGCACCTTCCTCTTTACCCCGTCCATAAGGTTCTGTACAACGTCAGGTTGTAGTTTTTTTTGAACAGAAATCCATTTTCTCTTGAAGTCCGCCTCCGATTTGACAACTTTTGGGTTCTTCCGGGGGGCCTGCTTCATAATCGCCCAATATTTCTCTATTGGGCGAAGCTCCGGCGCGTTGGGCGGGTTCATTTCCTTTGGCACGAAGGTGACCCCGTTGGCTTCGTACCACTCCAACACGTCCTTTGAATAGTGGCACGAAGCGAGATCCGGCCAGAAGATGGTCGGGCCCTCGTGCTGCTTCAATAGTGGTAGTAAGCGCTTCTGTAGGCACTTCTTAAGGTAAACCTGCCCGTTTACCGTGCCGGTCATCACGAAGGGGGCGCTCCGCTTTCCGCAAGAGCAGATCGCTTGCCACACCATGTACTTTTTGGCAAACTTGGATGGTTTCTGCTTGTGAATCTCCTCCGGAACGCTGAATTTGTCCTCTGCGGAGAAGAACAACAGGCCCGGCAGCTGACGAAAGTCCGCTTTGACGTAGGTTTCGTCGTCCATTACCAGGCAATGCGGCTTCGTCAGCATTTCGGTGTACAGCTTCCGGGCTCGCGTCTTCCCCACCATGTTTTGCCTTTCGTCGCGGTTAGGAGCCTTCTGAACCTTGTATGTTCGCAGGCCCTCCCGCTGCTTGGTCCGCTGGACGAATGAACTTGACAAATTCAGCTTATTGGCGACATCCCGGACCGAACTTCTCGGATCACGTCTAAACTGCCTAACTACGCGCTTGTGATCTTTTTCACTGACGGAGCATCCATTTTTGCCGTTCTTCACCTTCCGGTCGATGGTTAGGTTCTCGAAGTATCGTTTTAGTACTCTGCTGACCGTGGATTGGACGGTTCCCAGCATCTTACCGATGTCCCGATGTGACAACTCCGGATTCTCGAAATGAGTGCACAGAATTAATTCACGAAGCTCTTTTTCGTTCGACGACATTTTTCCAAATTTACGAAAAATTGACAGTGAAGCATGGCCAACGTGATCTATACACTCTTATCTGATTATAAGCGAAAGCTGAAGATATAATTCCTAAAAATTAAATTTCTACAGCGTTTTTTCCGTGATGCAATTTGATGTGACACTCCCTTTATATTATTGTTGCACCAGCACCATTATTCCACATCTCATAACTGCATTAATATACTTTTGGCACCAAATGGAAACAACAACAATGACAATACTTACATAATGCGATTTAGTATTGCCTCAGTGGAATCGCATCTCTAGGCATCATTCGCACAACGTAAACCAAGCGACAAACAAGCATTCGCCATAGTATGCATATAAGGCCATACATTGGTGACTTTAAAATACTAGGAATACGAGTACTTCCCATCATTTTAAGCTATTATCAAAAGAAACGCTTCTGTTAATATTTATGGCCTCGAAAAAAGTTGCATTACTTTCTCATGCTCGAGATAAGCGCAGCTGTTATCCTTAGTGGAGAAAGTTTTGCTACTGGCAAGTGAAACCCCATCACATACAAAATTCTAGAACGACATTTAATTTCTTGGTAACTAAATAAACGAAATAAATTCTGTCTGTTAATCTCAATAACCTCGAAAAGAGTTGCATTGCTTCATTATGATCAAGATTAAAGTAAATGCAATCCTAGTTGATGGCAGTTTTGCGATTGACACGCGAACCCACATAACTTATAACATTCCAGCACGACATTCAAGATGCTTGGTATTCTCCAAATATTTTTTTGACGCACAATCTTAACGCCTGCTTCGCCATAGTGTCAGTTTAATGCATTTATGCAATGTCAAAGGCACCAACGAAGCCTTTATGATGACCAAAATAAACAATGTTAACTGCATGGAAGAAGACTGAATATTTACCTCAGCAGAGATTTATTTCTAATACCCTAGCGCAAATATTTCTCTCCCGCTATCTCCCCTCCTTGTTTATATTCATCAAACGGCTGCATAATTTGCACTACCAGACAATCGTCAATCATAGCATCAGCAAATTAGGCGATTGTTGCATCATGACAGGGCCAATGCACACGAGAGCAGATACAGATGTGGCTTCAGCGTAGCGAAGATGCACTATTTTTACGTACGAGTTATGAAGCACGCACATACGCACGCAAATATCTATATATCGATGGCTTGAAGCAACACTTATCTCCGTTTTGCGCTCTTCTCAACAGAACCTCTTTCTGTTATTATTGCTGGTCTCGAATAGCGTAGCTGTCATAATTGTTGGAGAATGTTTTGCTACTGGCACGCGAAACCAAATCACAGACAAAATTTGCCTGATAATGATGATTTCAAAATATAGAGACTTCAAACTTTTGCAGTTCATCCGTTTCTAGCCTTCAAAATAGCCCTGGAAAACATTACTTTTTCCTCGTATCCATCCCCATTGCCTGAGAAAGGCATTCAATCCCTCGCCGTCCAGCTCTCCCTGCAACGATGTCATCCAGTCGGTGTCCTCACGAAGAATGAAGCGAGATCCACTGTTTATACTCTAGGCAAATATTTCCCTTTGTTCTTCTTCTTTTCTTTGGTTCATGGAGACTTCATATCTTACGATTTCCTCTTCGTTGCTCGTTATAGTTTTCATGAATTTTAACACCAGGGCATTGTAATGTAAAAAAAATCTTAGGAACTTTTCGATTCGCTTAGAATGTAAATCGTCAAAATTCATTCGCGGCAAAAATATTTATTAACGTTGATTTTATTTCATAAAAACGTGACATGTTTTCTGATTTGGCACGTAGTTCTACGTCGAAAATAAATAATTGCTAATAGTAGTGTCTGTAATTGCAGATTAGGGTGGCCGTGAAAATTGTCATGTCAAATTCCAAGAACCGACCATGTACATTTTGTTCATTGGTCCAAAAAGCTAGCTGTGCAAAATTTCAGCTAAATCGAACATGATTTTGGGGGTGCGTCAAAGCGCTCAATGTTTTGACCCACGAAAAAAATAGATGCCAAATGTCTTCAAATTACATAAAACATCGAGATCTACTGTCATCTCGAAAAAAATCATCATTTTCCTCATTGAACACACTGGATTCGTCCGAATCTTCCTCATGATAACCTTCGGAATCCGAGCTGACCTCTTACGACCTGTGGCCACCTTCATGGATAGTTGTCTTTTCTTTTCTCGATCTAAGACCCTTTTCACGGTCCACCGGGACACTCCCACGGCGATTGAAATGTCTTTTTTGTGGCATTTGCGTGTGTGACAAATCACGGATACGCTGCCACTTCGTCATGGTACACTATCAAACTAAGGAAATCGGCTTCTTTTACTCGCAGCCTATTATTGTATGAATTATAGCTTACGTGTATGCATAGAAGACTAAAGCATTGTACCTAAACCACCTAAAGTATTTGAGAAAATTTATTCTTTTTCAAATATTTTGCCCAAATCAAAGTAGACATTCTAGGAGTTTGGCTCCTTGAAATTTATGTAACTGAGTTTGAAAAAATGATCGATTTGAAAAAAAAGTACACATCCGAAGTACATTCCAATATTTTTCTTAGAAAATTCATTAGATACTATTTTTTGCCAGATAAGAGATCGGAAATCAGTCTAGCGGTTCAGCGGTTTAGCGGATAAAAATTCGCAATTTGTTCAAAACCCAAAAAAAAAAACGATTTTTTTCTGTATTTTTTAAATATCTTACTTTTGATTCCTCGATTTTTTTATTCCAATAAAACAATACAGAGATAGAGCTAATTTTTTGTTTTCTTTTCAACTTTCGATTAACCCATTCGCATTGCCAAGACGAGTATAGACTCTGTACAACTTCTATAAGACCACCCTGATTATATTTCGTTGCAAAACAAACAGTTAGAATTTCAACAAGAAACAATCACACATTGTTGAAAGCTTAGAATAAATTATATTTAACGTCAATTTCGTTCAAAAGAGTTGTTTGTTTATTTATTGTGCTTAAATATGATAACTTCAGTTGTCCAGTTTCTATACGATCACTTCAAAATTCATAAGTATTATCAATGAAAAATTCAAAACGATTGACTGATTTACATGTCAATAATTGGCAACCTTGCCATTTCGACTAATAACCTGAAAAATTCGTGTTGGAATACTTTTTATCAAACTCTGCTGAACGAATTTTTCGATATTTTTCCATGTTTCCAAAATTGCGACCTTAAGCTCTTCAATCGTGGTGTACCGTTTTCCCTCAGTGTAGATTCTGCGTACAAGGATCCCCCTAAGATTTTCAACAGAATTCAGGTCTGGAGAGCTAGCCGACCAGTCCAAAAAATTAGGTTTTCGGTCCTTAATCCATTGCTTAGTTTCTTTGCTGATATGAATTTGTTTTGCTGGAATGTGATTTTTTCGCGACTATATGCACGCAAAACGGTAGGAGAGAGGATTCCAGAACATGTATATAATCCTTGAATGATTTGAAAGCTATCTTGAGCTTTCCGGTTGCGCAGAATCTCGCCCAAACTATGCACGAGCCTCCACCAAGATTCTTGGTTGAAAAATACTGTTCCTTCTTCCGTAAATCACCACAGTACCCGTTGAAACCATCATGACCAACCAAATTGAACTTTTTTCGTCAGTGAAGATAACATATACATCGAAGAACTTTTCGTTATGTTACATAGCAAAATGTATTATAATATATTATAATTGTCTCCCGAGTAACATTTGAATTGACATATTGCATAAGCGATTTTGAAGTATCCGAAGCTTTTCTAGTTATTTACCGCATATCCCGGTCAGAGAGCTTCGAGTTACGTGGAGCTCTCTCCTTCTTACCTTCTATCCTTGAGAATTCGCCAAATAATTGAGAACTACTTGATGGGACCATCTAATCTGACGAGTAATTTCTCTGATACCAATATTTACTTGGAAGATGCAGCAAGTTGTCTTTCTTCTCTCTTCGTGAGCCCCTTTTTCTTTGGCATTTTCCAGATTTATTGATAAAAACAACGGAAAATGTAATTGGTCTTGACTGGTCAACTTGACACTTGAAAAATACACAAACATTCGTTTACGCTCAGCGCTTGGACACACACATATGAAAATCATGCAGTGTATGGTAGTCACCAATACTTACACACTAGAATATAAATTGAAGCATTGTTTGTTTACAATGACACAAAGCAGCAAGATCATCACCTGGTCTTATAGAAGTTGGACAGAGTGTACTCGTCCTACTTTAGATATATTGTAACATGCAGGCTTTTGAATTAGCAAAATTCTTGTGGCCGCAAATATAAATATAAATATGTAAAAAAAATGTACAATACATAATGGAGGCCTATCAGGACAGCTCGGACAGTAATATCGAGTCTCCTTTCGAATGTTTTTCACTCTCAAAATATAAATGGCAATGGGAATGACTTCATATAATTTAGGCTTGGCAGCGAATGGGTTAAACAAATTTGAGAATCAAGAATTCGGAATCGATAAACTGTTGTCTGAGTCAGATAACCTATTAGAAAACTAACCTCTTTCTCTGGTTTTGATTTTTTTCAATACGCGGTGACTATGTAATGTTCATCTTAGAACACATTGAAGAAATGATGATATAAAAATTCAGCAAAATCTGTGAAACATCCGACGTAAAGCAATAATGTCATGAGTCACAATCTGGGAAAAACCTGCAATTATCCGCAGATAAGTCCATTCGTTCTCTCTGTAACTCGGTTTAGAAGTTTAGTTGCTTAAACGACTATCCGTAGAACTTTGTATTACATTGATACATTGAATCTCCTCATGTGGGAAACACCCCGTTGTCGAGACATAATAACGCTTTGGATTCCATGCGTTCCATGCGTTCCAATGTCGTGCATTTAAACCACAATCAATCAGCCGCGAGCAACACCGATGGGGTTAACCTTTGCAGCTATCGAAGAAACGTAGGAAAACGAGAACATAAAAGTACTTATTTGGTTGGATGCAAATCTTGCTACGCATGTATGTCTGCATGAGATTTTGATTCCACAGTATTTTGTAGTTTTTTTTCATTTGCAACCTGTTGGTAATCTACGTAACCTCGAAGCTGAACTTTACATTTTTGTTTCATGAAAAACGTCACTTTAAAACACATGCGAGCATATGTGTTGAAAAGAAATTCTCAACAAACAAAACATACACACGTGAACCCCACACGAACATGTGCGAAGAGGCAAACTTCAGCACTGGAGTTTTGCGGTTATTACCCGTCGTGTACTTCATCAATCATGATTTTGTTTGTTTACTCTCAACGCAAGAACCTTTTTTTTTGGTTCTGGCATACATACGAGCGCGGTTTACGACGCCCGCCGGCTGCAATTGGATTGCGTGGAGATTTGTGCCGCCGGATAAAAGCAATAAAAAGCGGTATAATACCTTCGCTCTCTCTCCTCTTCACACACGGGGATCATCAACCGGAAATAGCCTGTCGGAAGGAATTAGGAGGGGCTTGTGATTTGCAGCTGTTTGGAGACGCGGACTCTAATTGAATGGTTGACACTAGACAAATCAATGGGGACATTGATTGGGATAAGTTTAGTTGTCATGGTAAAAACGTGACAATGTTTTGAGTAGAAACGTTTAGACCTCTTAACATAAGAGCAGCTCACGCTTTGGATTCGCTTCCGGGACTGGGTCGGTTTAGATTTACCTGTAAAGAAAGAAAATAGAAAAATGTGTGGGAGTTCAAGCAAACACAATAAGTAACTCTCGAATTTCGGCCCGAGCCGACTTAACAATTCGCTATTGCTATTCTCTGATTAAGATGTATAAGTATGAAATGCTATCTGAGAAAACAGAATATGTATCGGTGGTGCACAGTACATGTCTATGATATAGGGTATAAATATTCATCATATATTTTTTTATTATTAAAAAAAAAGATTTACACAGTCCTGGATTCAAATTTATACTCTTTCTACGCTTGATATTCGCGGATAGCGATAGTTTAGGAGTCTAGAAGGTTTCGTATACAAGAAACGTTGAAAAAGTACGAAAATGTTGGGTTGCAACTTGCAAGCATCATTTGACGAAAATTATTCACACGTACCTACACAAATTAACAAGTTGATTCAAAGCTGTTGCCAGTCATGAGTTGAATAAAGGCTGATTTAGACGATGCCAGTCAGCGCTCTAGTTGAAGTATCCAGTGAACAGAGAACAGACACTCTGTTCAAGTTACTTTTACCAGTATCGAACAGATAATTGGCCTCTAACTTGAACAGAGTGTCTGTTCTCTATTCACTGGATACTTCAACTAGAGCGCTGACTGGCATCGTCTAAATCAGCCTTAAGAGACATATTGAGTGACGCCAACACACATAGAAAAGTTTTGCTCGTTATGGGAAAAAATGGTTTGTATTGTATTTTTATTGAAGACTTCGTCCCGCCCAAAATTTGTTTTTTGTTATCAATACCTTCAAACATTCACGTTGTCTTACTAAGCGCAAGTTCATGAGTCCAATCGCAGATCTGTTCATTGATTGATCTTCTAATCGACCCCGTTGAATTTACCTTTTACTAAAAAAATCCTAGTACTTCTACCAAAACTCATCATTATAATATCAGATTATTTTCAGACACAATTCTCGTTCAAGATTTTTCAACCACTTGCAAATAACATGTTTCTCCGTTACATGGAAGAAATGTTTGATACAGAAAATATGATAAAATAAAGACAGCCCTAAATCGGACAATTTCTTCCTCGAATTTTGCTCTTATCAACATATTCGGCAATCCATTTTTTTGTTATAGATAGAAGAAGACAAAGATGTTTTGTTAGCGCAAACATCAAATGGATTAACAACGCTTGTCACTATGTAATTGTAGAACATATGGGAATTTCATTTTCCGAATTTTCCTTTTTTTCTTCAGAGTTTTCCGAAAATTTTCAATAGTCATGTGTTCCGTTCTAACGGAAGCGAAAAACCCCCGTCGTATGCCACACCACCAACGAAGAAATCACGCACCGCAGCAGAGAAAATTAAGAACAACGCAATTCGCGCTCGCTATAAAAGCGAGGTGCACTGCCCGAAAATCATCACTTTTACACCGACCACCGCGACGACAACATCACAGAAAAGCAGCAACACCAAACGTAGAAGCAGCCGAACACCGAAGAAACAAGAGTTGTAGAGATAGAAAGAAATATACGTATCAGAGTAAAAGTTTTCTACCATCTTTCTTCTCTGCAATCATTCCGGAAGAGTATTTAGCCTTTCTCAAGGCTTCCGATCCAGCGAATCAACCCGCATCCGACCACGATCCCCGACGAGAGCTCCACCCGTTCAGCCAATTGGTCCCGAGCTCAGAAGTTCCCGAAAATACAGTCCACCGCAACCTAGTCTTTGTTCCCAGACTGAACATCATGTTTGATTGGAATATTTGTGGATGTGTGTTATTTTCATGGGACCCCCTCTCCATTCCAGGGGAGGGAGGGGTGTCATACCATCATAGAAAAATGTCTCATACCCAAAAACCCTCACATCCCAAATTGTGCTTGATTAGTTCTCGAGTTATGCAAAAGTTTGTATTTCATTTGTATGGAAGGCCCCCTGAGAGAGAGGGGATGAGTGTCTATTCACCATAGAAACGTTTCGTGTTCCCTAAAACATGCCAAATTTGGTTCCATTTGCTTGATTAGTTTTCAAATTATACAGAAATTAGACTTTCATTTGTATGGCAGTTCCCCCTTAGAGAGAGGGGTGGAGTGTCTAACCACCGTAAAAACATTTATTGCACCCTAAAAGCTCCACATGCCTAATTTGGTTTCATTTGCTTGATTGATTCTCGAGTAATGCATAAATTTGTGTTTCCCTCCCTAGCGAGGCGAGTGGAGTGTCTAACCACCATAGAAACATTTATTGCACCCTAAAACCTCTACATGCCAAATTTGGTTTCACTTGCTTGATTAATTCTCGAGTAATGCAAAAATTTGTGATTCGTTTGTATGTCAGCTTCCCCTTAGAGATGGGGGTGGAGTGTCTAACCACCATAGAAACATTTATTGCACCCTAAAACCTCCACATGTCAAATTTGGTTTCATTCGTTTGATTAATTCTCGAGTAATACAGGAATTTTTGTGTTTCATTTGCATGGCAGTTCCTCCAGAGAGAGGGGGAGGAGTATTTAACCACCATAGAATCGCACCCTAAAACTTCCACATGCCAAATTTCGTTTCATTTGCTTGATTAATTCTCGATTAATGTATAAATTTGTGTTTCATTTGTATCGCAGCCCCCCCTCAGAGAGGGGGAAAGGGTCTCAAACTATCATGAAAATCTTCCCTGGACCCAAAACCCCTACATACCAATTTTCATGTCAATCGGTTCAGTATTTTTCGAGTCCATAAGAATCAGACAGACAGACAGACAAACAGACGGACAGACAGACAGAAATCCTTTTTTTTATATATAGATGAAAAGTTGTTTATTTCGAGAATCCCAAGCGCAGAAAATCACCTAACGGTCTAGACTCACAATTGGACGATTTGAACCATTATTTGTTTGGAAACGAGCAGAGTATCAAAAGAGGCAACTCAAGACGAGTTAGAAGTGATCAGCCAAGAAGTTCTGCTAGGGCTTACTTAACAGATTTGGTTCGATTGGAGCACTGGATCCACAAATGGCCCAAACGATAGGAAATGGGCAAAGCATCAATGGAATCTTAATTTTATCATTTAACATGGTGTAACGAACCTTCGCAACTCAACATCAAATTCAAGTATTCAATAACTGTGCGTGAGTATTGATGCATACTAATTTAGGAATGTAAAGAATTGACCCAAGAAAAAGAATAGCAATTCTTTGTTCCAAAACTATCAAAAACACTACCCGGTTTTCAGAGGGTAGAATAAGACACTGAATGACTGTAAAATGGATTCTTTCATACTACTCGTACTCGAATGATTGAGATTTGTTATTTGATGAGTGGCCTCAACTAACAAATTTGCTCGGAGAATACACTGAGAGTAGTAATTCATCAATTTGTATTGAAAGTGTACTGCTGTGTACTGTTTTGATTATGAAAAGTCGTACCTGTTGAACGCCGAAAAAGGTTGACTAAGGACCGCTTTCTGACCAAAAGTATTGCAAAGCAACGGCTCGAGAAGATGACCAAAGCTATTTTAGATGCAAACTGACAAATTTATTAAGAAAATCTTGATTTGGCAAGGAATAGTTTCATATCCCTCCTATCCGATCTATAAACTTTTACTTAGTCGCGGCAATACATACACACACTCTTTACAGATACACGGGCCAAAGGTTGTGCAGTCCACTGATGATTCAACAAGAGCCAAAGGTTGTACCGCTCATGACAACTCTACACGAGCTGATGATTGCGCCGGCTAGTGACCATTCTATCCTGGATTCCTCGAGTCGAGAAAGACGCACCACGCTAGATATGGGGTACAGACTAGGGGGGCGTTGCTGATTAATGGTCAGCTGCATCCCAATAGGAAGTATCCCGTGTCGGGCACACGGACAGCAATATCCCAATTACGAGAACACTTGTAATACTAACCTCGAGCCGACCGCGAGTAATCGGTTAAATATTACTAACATTGATAATAAGAAAAATTGTCAAAATATTGAACTCCGGCCCCGTCAGGCTAACGCCATATGAGCCTTGATAAAAATATATATTTTGGAAAAAAAAAGGAATATTCGGTTGCGAAAGCCCAGGTTTGCATTACGAACGGAATTATGAAAAAATGAATTTTATCGTACGTTTTGTATACATCAATACTATTGCGAAAATAAACTATCCACCGTGCATATCATTCTATCCAAAGGATATATAAAAAATAAAACAACGAAGCCAACACACGCATAAGCTAGCTAGCTGTTGTCTAATTTATTTCGTTTTACTAATGTCACTGCTATGCTATCCATGTATTACATTAAAGCCTCGTCCTGGTTGAATCTTATTAGGAGGGAAAAAATAGGGGCTATGTACAAGACATAACCGCATTGTTAACGTAGGAATAATAAGTTATTGATTGACAAAGGCGAAATCGCAAATCAGGCCGTCCGTATTTTGGAAAGTTCTAATGCATCCACAACATAGTTCGAACCTGGTACCAAATGATTAACACCTTTTTCTCGCATTGCATAACATCCTGAGTGATAGGAAATTGGGATCAAGAGAAGTTTGTGAAAATAAATTACTAGAATGTTTTCGCCAATAAGAACATAGGATTTGGTAGCATCATTTCAGATAGTACAGAAATGTTGTGGGTGTAAAGACATGGGTCATTTAAGCTATCTTCCATACTTGAAATCGTCAAATAAAAGTTGGACTACTTTTTGTAAATGATCATTTTTTTTTTCTATCTTTTACGAACATTTATAACTCGATACTATGATACCTGCAAAATTTTGATTAAGGGATAAAATGTAGGAAATTGTTTAAATTTTTATAAAAAAATATCAAAGAATTTTTTTGAAAAAAAATTTCTGGAAAAAAATTATTTCAAAAATTAAAACTCATTTTTCTAAAAACTTTTTTTTTTAAATTCTCAAAAATTTGTTTTGAATAGCTCTTACAATTTCCAACAAGTCGTCCATACATCGGAAGATGAGCACTTTTACAGTTTTCTAATGAAAAGTTTTTCTGTCACCAACTCTTTATATGTTTTCTTTGGAAAAATTACAACTAACCCTTATTTTGCTTAAATCAAGATATACTTTATTCGAAAAAGTTTTAGATCTTAAAACATGAACATTCGTCGAAGACGTCAACTTTCTATCTTTTATAGTTTGTAAGATATAAGGCATTTTCGTATGAAGACTCCTGAAATAACAATGTGTTACTCACAACATTTTTGTGTGTAAATTCTAGCGTTTGACATGTTTCTAAATTGAATTTCTTTCGTAACATGTAGATCGCAATCATTTATACATAACAATGTTACGAGTTAAAGATAAATAGTAATTTTTCAAAAACAACATGAAAAAGTTGTTGACAGAAAAACTTTTTCCTTGTAAAGGTGCCAATCTTCCGATGCATGGATGACTTGTTGGAAATTGTAAAGTCTATTTATATCTTTTTTTTTAGAATTTTAATAAACAAATGTTTTCGTGAAAAATGATTTGAATTTTCAAAACTTTTCTTTGTTCCTTAAATTTTTTTTCCAAAAATTTGTTTGATATTTTTTGATGAAAACCTAAATAATTTCCTATATTTCATTTTTTAGTTACCATTTTGCCGCCATTCCATGCCAAACCGATATAGTGGTTCTCAGATTTTCGTGAAACTTGGTAGTTTTGCTCTTTATCGTAAAACATTTGACCCGTATTTTTTTTATTTTTTCATTTCCATTTTAGGGTTGTCCGAAAAATGATTTTATTCCTCTTTTTCCAAAAATGACTTTTTTCAAAAATTCATAACTTTTGAACTACTAGACCGATTCAGATAATCGGCATATCAAATTAAAAATAAAAAAAAATAGCGTCTTTGGTCCCGAGACTGTGAAAACAATAAAAAACGAATACAATCAATAATAACGTCAGCAGAATTAGAATTTTCTACTATAGTATTTAAAAAAAAGGTGGTTTGATATGCTGATCATCTGAATCGGTCTAGTAGTTCAAAAGTTATGAATTTTTGAAAAAAGTCATTTTTGGAAAAAAAGAGAAAAAAGTTGATTTTTCGGACAACCCTAAAAAGCAAATGGTCATCCTAATGAAAAAAAAATAATAAAAAAAAATGTTTTGCGATAAAAAACAAAACTACAAATTTTTACGAAAATATGAGAACCACTATATCGGTTTGGTATGGAATGGCTGTTTGTAGATTTTTTAGTTTCGAAAAAAAAGTTGAAAAAAATGTAGATTTTCATTAAAAATATCAAACAAATTTTTGAAGAAAAAAATGATTGAAAAAATGTTTTTTTAGAAAATTAGAATTCATTTTTCTCGAAAACATGTTTACAATTACAACAAGTCATTCATACATCGGAAGATACTGCCAACGGCCAGTCCAGTTGGCATGAAATTCGTCAAATGGTAACACATTATACAACAATGGTGCATATATAACCCAAATCGGGCGATCCGAACCTCCCCAACCTAATATTTGTTCCAGCATATCCATTATTTTCCATTTTTCAAAAAACTCTTCTATCTACCTTTGGCAGTGACTGAGTGACTGTCCATAAGAAGCATGAATGTGTGTGATGTAAGTATATAGAAGCACTCTCAACCAGACGGCATCGACACGGTGCCTCCACCGAACTAAATTACACCGCTCTGTACGATATCGTTCACTCACAACACTATGGACACTCCAAAGTGGACTTTGGATTTGGAAATGATTATATCCACTTTATATCGTGATAGATAGGCGATAAATTAGACCACCACAATTCATTGCAATCTTGAATACAGTTAGGAAAGCTTTAATGCACCCATTTATCACACAGACAACTACTCCTTACATGTTGAGCTTTATTGCACTTCTCTCGCACATTTGCCACCTGACGAGCGCACCGCAGGCGTTACTTTCTTCCCATACCAAGCAAACAAATAAATTAATATTCATCTCAAAGGAGCAACAAAAAACATTTTACAACACTTGCTGATTTGCTCGATTCTGTTCAGGTGGCTCTTTCCCTGGCTTGCGTCAACAACGATGGCGCCTTGTTTGGAGTGCGGTTGAGAATATTAACGATTCTCTACATCCTCTTACAGACCTCGTTTTCACAACGATATGACGTGTAGTGTATCGTGGAATTTTGAATCTGTAGCAGGGCATTTTTATCCCACAAATGATCGACCTTTAATTTTCCCGGCGACAATTTCGATTCTAGGTGAAAGGGAAAACAATTTGCAGCAGGTGTTAAACGTTCCACCACGCAAGTCAGTATCGAAATAATTAATCCAATTAAGCGGCAATTAAACCGCAAACTTCGAGTTCTATTTATTCGGAATTTGTGGCATCCATTATCGTCTGACTGGCGTTTGCCCTGACCAGACTTGGATGGAGTTGGAACAACATGGATCCAAATATGACTCACTTATCCATGGATAGATATACACAAATTGACAAATGGATGGACACTGTTGTACTGAGTTTTCCGACAGCAACAATGAACATATTAATTGAAATAAGCTGTCTAAAATAAGTGGTGAATAATGTCAACATCGAATGTCAATGCGTAGAACACCAACGATACGTGTAAAGTTGTCCTATGCAGATTCCGTCGAATAATTTATTCAGCGGTCGATAATGAAAATCCCAATAGTCAACTTCATTCCCCTGGTAAAACAATCCACCAACCCCTCGGAGTCGTCGCACCGTATCGTCCTGTGGACACATCTTGTTGTCACGAGAATCGACTCACATAAAACTGTATTTTCCACCGTGGAACAATCGAAAACACTTGCGCGAGTTTGGGACTCTACACAACAATGTCGCGTATCTCGCCTGCGAGTCATCATCATATCCGTTCTGGTTCCCCAAACTTGCTCTCACGCCTCTCATTGGCGAAGAAATGTTGCCAGTCGGCGGTACCCAGTGTACCCAGCACCGAACGAGATATACCCCGATTTCCATACCCTTCAACAATGCATAGCGTCTCACCGATGTAATTTTTCCACTTCTACTCCTTCGTCATCACCCACCGTGGGATTAAAAGCGGCACCAAGCATTTCATCTGAGTTCGACCTCCACCATCAGAGGAGACAAACGACCAAACGAACCGACGAACGAACGAACGTGCTCAACGCTCATTTTCTTCTTCTTGCGTCTCCCCCCCCCACGTCATCTATCCAACCCAACCACTAAACTGCCAAACGAGCGGAAGTGAGCATATCTCGGATTCCACCAAAGACAGGAAAAAAAAACAACACAACACAACAAACTCCGTGGCAGAATGAGACGACAGACCGTGTGTAGTAATTCTGAATATCCTTTTTCCATATCTAGTTTTTCGTGGCATCGCGCAGTTATATTGATCGATACCCCACCGCCGCGTGCGACCTGGGTTTCCCCTTCTGCCCATCCCTTTGGGGCGCCGCGCGGCACATCTTCTCAACTTCGCAATCACTCCTGACACATCGCGCGCGTTTGAGGAGGGGACATGGGGGGAAAGTGGGTTAGGACTTTTTCTACTACCCCGCCTGCAGTACACTTTGTTTTCCTTTTTCTCGGAAGGCTGGAACACCAGTGTTTGTGTGTATGTGTGTGCACGGGAGAGAAGAGTAAGCAGCCAAAATCAACCGATCCACCGATGACACTGAAGTGGTGGTCGGGAACAGGTCGTCTTTTTCTCGTCGGTCAAACTCAAAGTGGACGCGCGGTGCGTGGCAGCGGGAGTTTCTGGGACAAACCAGGCAATGTGGGCACAGGATCCATGAGCTAGAGTGCTTTTTCAGATTGCTTAGCCCTGTCAATTTGACAATTGACATCGTCTGTGTTACCTAAACTTTACGAATCTCAAAATTTAAATGAATATTGATCATTGTTTTTATATTTATTTGTTATTTGTTATTATGTTATTCAGCGATATTTTAATTTCACCAATTGCACATTTAACACAAAAGGCCGAATATTTATTTTTCGTGAGTGCTACTAACTTGAACAAAATCTCATGGACAATTGCTAGTTTTTTTAGAATGCGTGAATTACAACTAAAATTGAATACATGTTCTCATACTTTTTTTCTGTGCATATCTTACCGTGTCGTTAATAACGAGCAACTATTATTTTAACGGGGTACAATTTTTGAATAGCCATTGTGAGAAGAGAAACATTGTAACATAGTATTAAAGATGCTACTACACAGTCTCGTTCCAACCAGCGATCAGTATTGCCACATGTACAGATATACAGTAGGGTGCCAATGAATGTATGAGAAAAAATCCACTCTAAAATTTCTAAAAATCACTCTATCGAAATGTTTACCACCTTGAAAAAACACCCTATGCCAAATTTCAGCTCAATCGGACTTAGGGGAGAGTGGCGCAAAGCGTGTTAAAGTTTGAGTTTTTTGAAAGTCGAAAAACCACCCAAGGGGGGAGAAAGGAAATCGAGGTTTTCGAAAAAAAAATTATGCCAAATGTCTTAAAATGGCATGAAACATCGATATCTAGTGTCACCTTGGATTTTTTTTGGTTAAAAATCGGCACTTTGGGACTTTTTTTCGGAATACGAAATGAAAAGGTATGGTTTAGGGTGCCAATAAAAAATAGTTATCTCGATTTTTTTTTTCGGCACATGTTGCGAAATGTTTTTTTTTTTCTCTATTATAGTGACTTTCAACACACTCCGGCTGGTTGTTCGTCACTTTTACTTCCATTTTTGGAAGAATGTCGGGAGTGAGAATTGAACTCGTGATCTCTGCGTGAGAGGTATGGATTTTACCACTGCGCCAGATCGCCTCCACATTGCGAAATGTTGATTTGCACGATAATATATCCTATGCAAAATATTAGCTCATTTACAAAATATAAGCTCATTTTCATTTACATTTACTGTCGCAGACGTTAAAATTTAAGTTTTTTTGAAAACAGAAAAATCACCTGAAATCGGGATTTTTAAAAAAATGTTGTTGATGCCAAATGTCTTAAAGTTGCAAGACACGTCGAGATTTACAATCATCTCAAAAAATTTTCAGGCGAAAAAACGACTATGCGAAAAAAAATTTTTTGACAAAAAAAAATTTCTTGATAACTTAAATCTCGACGAATAATGCAATTTTAAGACATTTGGCATCAATTTTTTTTTAAATTCGATTTTCGGCGATTTGTCGTTTTTCAAAAAAAGTCACAGAAGGGTTGTGCCCGAGACACGACCGCATAGTTGACGTAGGATTCCGTTAGGCTATCTATTGATTTTGGATATTTAAAGATTTCCATCGTTAAACTCTTTGATAATGATTGGTGGCCTCCTGAAAAGGGCCGTTTTGTTTGGTTGTTGGGTATTGTTTGTTCACTTCACCAGTGTTTACCAAGTGATGATGACAGAAGGATGGTAAACAGTCGTTGTAGGGTGCGTATCAGATAAAAGATACCGAAGTGGAACGTAATATGATGAAAACCGTCCTCTGTGATCCTAGACGAGATGCCTCCTGTGTTATGAATGGATGAATTAAAGAAAAAAAATCTCACCAATGTAATATAAGATAATAACCAATACCGAACACAATTATCAACTTTTCTCATTATTAAAAACATGTTACTTTAACATAGAGAAAACATATTTGAAATGGAACAGGTAATTTTATTTTATAATTTTTACTTTCTGAGTGTTTATCCAACCCAAATGCAAATTTTAATTGGACTAACAACACCTAATACTACATGTAGAACAATCACTTTTTCTAATATTTCTTAACTTTTCCAATTTTTCTCGCCGTATAAACTCTCCTTGGGTGAAAATGAACACAACAAAACAGAGAGCTCAAACTAAGCGACCCGTTCTCGAGCGGGAACACAACTTGGTGTGCTTATTTATGAAAATTGAAATAAATCGTTTTATATATGAAGTCATTTTTAACACAACTGCTACCATATACAATTTTACACTTACACTTGTGCTAAATTTTCCACAATATACGATCTTTCATTGATATGAATTTTCTGGTGTCACATACGTTAAAACTCAAATTTTAACGTTTGTGACACCAGTAAATGAAATCCGAATGAACTTATAGTCTGCATAGGGTATATTATCGTGCAAATCAACATTTGGTAGCAAGTTCCGAATGAAAAATCGAGATAACTATTTTTATTGGCAGTCCCAGAGTGTCCCGTTTTCTTTTCAATTTCTGACGTAGGATTACGTCTTTGGGAACATATTGGAATACAAATTGAAAATCGAAAATCGAGCACATCGTGAAAATTGTCCACTTTCAAACGCTTATTGCTCAGTCATTTCATGATGGATTGATGAAATTTTTGCGTCAATCGATTTCGGCACTCCATAACAATTTTTATTTTTGAAGAAAATAATATATGTCATGAAACTAACTATCGAACAATTAAAAAATCTCAACCCCTATCCTAACGGAAATACCCTCTTTTGGTTGGTCAAAATTGACGACACATGCAGCGGTTCTCTAACAGAGACATCAAAACCAAGCAGCCTGGGGGAAATCGGCATTGCAAATACATGATTTAGGGGAAACTTTTGTTCCAACCGAAATGTGTTTCCTAACAGAGACATCAAAACCAAGCAGCCTGGAGGAAATCGACATTGCAAATACATGACAGTAGGAGGAGCTTTGCACCTACCGAAAAGTGTTCCCTATCAGAGGCATCAAAACCAAGGTGCCCGGGTGAACTCGGCATTGCAAATATAGTCGGGGGCATTTTTATATTGCAAGTAAGGTGAGTGACACGGTTAATTCCAGCAAATACAACTCAAATTTGGAACTTTTATGTTGGTTGCTGCGTGAATTTTTTTTTGGCCGATCGTGTATTGTGAAAAATTTAGCACAAGTGTAAGTGTAAAATTGTATATGGTAGCAGTTGTGTTAAAAATGAATTGATATATGAAACGGTTTATTTCAATTTTCATAAATAAAAATCAAGCACGCTGTCTGTTTTGTTGTGTTCATTTTCACCCAAGGAAAGTTTATACGGCGAGAAAAAAACATCGTTTTATGAAGAAGGGAGTGATCTACAATACTTTGCAGAATATAAATCTTATTGTTATTAGACATTCGCTAACAAGGTATTCACGTGTTCTGTTGAACTTTTTTTTAATTTGTTCGAGAATTAGTTCGTTCTTTCAAACCAGAAATAAGTGTATCAACCCTGCTGAAAGCGTGACATAAAATTCTTGTACTCGAATCGATTTATTTGATATGGATCTACAAAAAATACATGGTGGGGCAGTTATAATATCAGCATTGGACAATTGAGCTTGATGTTGTTTTTCTAAAAGCTGGGAACAAACTCTAACTTTTCTTGTGTTTTTCCAGAAGATAAGGCATGAAAACATCGTTTTATGGAGAAAAGTGAAAATGGTCAAAAAGTAACATGGGACATCTATGCGTAGAACGGCAGTATAGGTGTTGTTGGGCCAATAAAAAATCGCATTGGGTTGAATAAACACACACAAAGTAAAAAATTATGAAATTAAATTACCTTTTCCATTTCACATATGTTTTCTCTATATTAAAGTAACAAGTTTATACTGATGAGAAAAATTACTAATTGCGTTCGGTATTGATAATTATCTTATATTAAATTGATGAGTTTTATTTTTCTTTATTTCATCCATACATAACACAGGAGGCATCTCGTCTAGGATCACAGAGGGCGGTTTTCGTCATATCTCGTTCCACTTCAGCATCTTTTATCTGATACGCACCATCCAACAATTGTTTACCATACTTCAATACCGAACAACCAAAAAACGGCCCTTTTCAGGGCCACCAAATCATAATCAAGAGTTTACCGATGTAAATTTTCCAACATATCCAAAATCAACAGATAACCTAACGGAATCCTACGTCAACTATGCGGTCGTGTCTCGGACACAACCTACCTGTGACTTTTTTATTAGTGTGCCTATTTCCATTTTAGGGTTGTCCGAAAAAAACAATTTTCCACTTTTTCCCAAAAATGACTTTTTTAAACTCATAACTTTTGGATCACTAAACCGATTTAGATAGCTGTATAGCTGGAAAATACGGTTTTTTTTAAGTAGGACTACGTCTTTGAAAAACTAAGCAATTTCAAATGCATATTACACAAAATCGTTATTATTTTATATGTTATATTATATACCATTTATGTAGGAAATTTATTCAGCATGTTTTTTGATTAAAAACACAAATGGTACGAAAGAACTAGTTCGCCAAAAAGATTGAACGAATTATCTTTCTTTTTTGAACACGGTAATTCGCCATACGACATGATTTGGAACAAACCGATTGCGAGCGAACGGTTTGGGGATCAATGAAGTGCAGCTGAGTTAAATGGAAAGCAGATGGGGCTGGACGGAACGGATGAATATAACTAGAACGCTTGGATAATTTTTAGTTTTCTTCGTCGATATTATCATTCATAAGCAAAATGCTAAAAATATTATTTTGCAATAAAATTGTATTTTCGGCAATGCTGTAAATGTTCAATTCAATGCATTTTTTTTTTCAATCCATTTGTGATATTTATATACTTTCTGTTTATCAGAAAAAAACGGAAGAAGCTGAAACGATTCATTATTTGGGTAAAAAAATAATCTTCTAGTGGGAAAGTAAGTTGAAAAAAAACATGTTTCGTTGCTTTCAATTCATTGTTTCACCTATTGCGTGTACGTTAGGGTGGCAGCGGAAATGGTCATGTCAAATTTCAAAAACCGACCATGTACATTTTGTTTATTGACCCAAAAAATTAGCTTTGCAAAGTTTTAGTTCAATCGGACATGATTTAGGGGTGCCTCAAAGAGCTTAAAGTTTTGATTTTTTGATCCTCGAAAATCTTCCAAAAAATGCATGAAACGCCGAGATCTGGTGTTATCTTGTAAAAAATTTTTTTGGCGAAAATCGAATTTTTGGGACTAAGTGGCCAAAAAATCAAAACTTTGAGTGTTTTGAGGCACCCCTAAATCATGTCCGATTCAGCTGAAATTTTCACAGGTAATTTTTTAGGGACCTTCATTGCCTCTCAGGCTAAATCCCGAAAGTTCGATTTTCGGACGAAATTTTTTTTCGAGATGACACCAAATCTCGATGTTTCATACATTTTTAAGTGATTTGGCATCGAAAACAAAATTGTCGATTTTCCAAATTTCCTTGGAAGATTTTCGAGGATCAAAACTTTGAGCACTTTGAGGCACCCCTACCTTTGTTTTTTGTATTCCAGTTAACAATCAATGTTGTTCTTGATACAGGTATTGATACCGCTGAACGAAAGATAGAAAGAACAGTTCAAAAGAACTGGTTCACATAGGTGATCGGTTAGCGATTGACCCTTTCATCAAGGTGAAGTCCTTTATCCATCTGAAATCCATGGTCTGATTTCCTTATTCGTTCTTACAAGTTTTTCACGACGGACAAGGTGAGTCGATGTATATAAAGAATTTATCTACATTTGCACTTATCTGAGTCGGAGGAGAGGAGATGTCTCGGAAGCTAGCGACACTTTATATCCTCAAAGTGTTGACAAGAGCCTGGTTTAAAGGATTAAACGTTGATAGAAATTTTATTAAAAAGGTTGTTGTCTAGTCATATCGTACTCAATGCACGTCTCCATTATGTTATATAAACGAAAGAAAAAAGGCGACCGATCGATTAATATTTCTGAAGGGACGGTTATAATAAGGATTTTATGTACATTAACGAACATCGGATACATGAAAATTAGAGAATGTCGAGTTTTTCGTGTTAATGTTGGAATATCACAAGTCTTTTAACTCGTTTAAAGTTCAGTTCAGTTCTAAGTTTTTCTAGGTCCAAAACCCTTTCAGTTTAGAGCATAGGTTAAGTTGAATTTACGAATTTCTGAACAGCTACAAAACTTAATTCAAAAACAATTGTTCTCAAAGTTCTACGTCAACTTTCCGTCTGTGCCTCTAGGCTCAGACCCTTCTACATTTTGGTACAGATTACATATTTTTTTTCAAAAACTCTAAATAGGTACAGTTTTTTGTTGTTGGCAGCGGAGTATTCAATTTTTGAAAGAAATAGAAAGTATTGCGTAATGATACATTAAAAATTGTGAACAATGAATGATACATTTATCTTGTCATTATTTATTGGAACCAATATTACATTCCTCAAGAAGACATTCCCATGACCATCCCTTGGTAGAGATTCGAGTTTTTCTTCTGGTGCAAAACTTAAAAATTGACTGAATTTCATCAGATTAACGATACAAGTGGCGAAGTAGACACTTGTGTCGTTAAGGATCAATAGCTTTCTCACGTTCTCTCGTTATGGAAATGGATATGTTTGCCCCGCCACAGAAAGCATATTCGTTTCCTTTTTGCTACGATGCAAAACATCCATATTCGAAGATAATATCGAATTCAAACTAACGAGTTGAGTCGTCTCAATTCGTAAAAGAGTGAGCTTATCACATTCCTACATTGTTTTCCCTGAACCAAGAACCGATGTTTAAAAAATAACATCTTCCGTGCGCAGGAAAAAAGAGGTCCTCCATGTGAACCCAATATATGTCATTCAACAACTCTCACCCGCAACAAATCGCACTCTCGCGTAAAAATCAACCATGCGACACAAGTCTACCCCTTGCGAACCTTTTCGCTTGGTTTTGTTTTCCCATTTCAGCAGAATATCTAGATATGCGCTGCCCAGCGAGAGTGCTCGCCTGTTGTTGATGTGTATATGTCGTTAGAAACGTTGTGCAAGTCTGATATTTCAATGTGCCTGTTGTAAGGATTGCACGTGGTCGGTTTGCGGAGCACGCGAGAGAATGATTGAGACAGGCACTCACAGGGAGAGCCGGAAGGAAACGACTTCTTAGAGTCTGCTTGTTCGACGAGAGCAGCAAAAGCAGCAAGAGCGTAAGATTTGACATTTCGAAGCCGTCACTGTCTCTTTCGTCGCTGTCATCTATCGTAATGCTCGTTAGGCAGGCTCTGGAGTTTAGGGTAGACGACGATGTAATGGAATCCAATATTATGTCATTAAAAATATGTGTTTCTTTATACAAAATCTTCTGAAAAATCATAAAAGAGTGGACAGGAAAAATTTGCAATTTGTGACAAGACAAAATTCTGTCTGACCAGTTTTGGCAGGTAGATTGTAAATTTTCCCCATTGTTTTGAAGATTACAAAAGTAGTGTTACTCCAACAACCGATTATCATCGTGTTGTACGTGATCTATGACTCGTATGTCAACAGTAGTGCCATCTGTTCTAGTACTATCGTTGTTTGCAATTCTCAAAAAGAATCCAAAGTGTGAGTGTTTCTGTTGTGACTGGAATTTGAAATCCCGATTCTGAAAACGTAGCCTGGATTAGGATTATTTTATTGGGTTGCTTGAATTGTTGAATTGTATATCATTAACAAATATGCACTGACCCATGGCATTCGGATCAAATTTGTATTCACGATAACTGATAAGGAAATTTTAAAATTAGAAGCCTTGACAGATAGATTTCATTCTGAATCTGAATAAGAAAACTGAATGGAACACTAATTTTTCGAATAATTTAAATATAATAATTAAAATTTAAATATAATATAAAAATTGAAATCTAATCTTATATCTAAAATTTGGAATTAGATAAATCCAGAATCCGCAACATGGAACTGTGTATTAGTTCTTAGTCAGGATATTTAATTTGAGAATATAATTTGTAATTTGTATCTACAGTAAAAAACTAAAATTGGAATCTTAATAAACTGAAATTTAAATTTCTGTATCCTAAATTCTGATCTTCTCCTGAATTTGGATAAAAAAAAATGTTGATATGAATCTGAAATCAAGGTTTGGACAGGAATGTGTAATAGAGAATCGAAAATGTGAACCTGGGATCTGAATCTAGAATCTGTATTTCGAATATGAGATATGGGATGTAAATCTGAATTTTGAATCAGTATTTTGATTCTAGAATCCGGGTTCACACTTCAAATCAGATTCTAAAATCAAATTATCACACTCTAAGATAATTTTAGAATCTGAATATGAAGTGTGAATTTGAGTCTGAGATCTGAATATGGAATCTGAATCTAGAATCTGGAATCTGAATCTGAATCTGAAATCTGAATCTGAATCTGGATACGGAATCTGTAGTGATTCTGAATGTGTAGTGTAAATCAGGAAGTTGAATTCGAAATCTGGATTTGGAATGCGAGTCCAGATCTAAACACAAAACGGTATGTGAACTTGGAATCCGATACCCAGAATCTGATATTTGAATCTGGTATCCAGAATCTGGATCTGAATCTTGAATCTGAATTTGGCATCTGAATCAGCAATCTGGAATCTGAATCTGGGATCAGAATCTGAATCTAGTTCTGAGATCTGATTCTGATATCTGTAACTTGAATCTAGGATCTGAATCAAAAACCTTAATCTATATCTGAGCTTGGAATCTAAACCTGAATCTGAGTTTTGCATCTCAATTCGGAATCTGAATTTGGATTTGAAATCTGAATCTGAATTTGTATCTGGGATCTGACAATAGAATATGAACCTAGAAATTGCTCTAGATATCGAATTTTGGAACTTTTTTTCTGATATCTGAATTTGAAATCTGAATCTGGAATCCAGAATCTGAATCTGTATCTGGGATGTGACTCTGCAGTATGAATCTGGAAATTATTCTAGAAATTGAATTCGGAATTTTAATCCGGAATCTGAATCAGAAATCTGACTGGAATCTGGGATCAGAATCTAGAAATTGAATCTGGATCTGGATACGGAATCTGTAGTGATTCTGAATGTGTAGTGTAAATCAGACCCGAATTTCTTTTGCGTGCCCGTGGGGGCTGTGCAAAAGAAATCGAGTTCCATACATAATGGCATCAAATGTACTTTCACATCAATAAAGAATTTCATTGATATCCAAAACCGTTTTTGTTTCATTTAAAAAAAAAACTTTTGTAGCGCTCTTCTTGAAAAACCGGACATAATCAAGACGAGTTTGGGTTTGTTGAAAAGCCCCAAGTCTCTAGTTGCTAATACTACCATAAGGTGTTGAAATTATTCAAATTTTTATGTTTTTCAACGATTTTCCTCAAAAAGAAATTATGATCATGGTTTGTCCAAAAAATTATTATGGTTTGTCTGGTTTTAGAAATCGCCATTTTTAAATGAAAAAATTCGAATTTTCAAGTAGATGCATCTAAACACAAATTTCTACATTACTCGGGAAATAATCAAGCAAATGAAACCAAATTAAGCATATCTATGATTTAGGATGCAATAAATGTTTCTATGGTGTTTAGACTCTCCACCCCCCTCTCTAAGGAGGGGCTGCCATACAAATGAAACACAATTTATGCATTACTCGAGAATTATTGAAGCAATTGAAACCAAATTAGGCATATTGAGGTTTTAGGGCGCAATAAATATTTCTATGGTAGTTAGACTCTCCACCCCCCTCTCTAAGGGGGGGCTGCCATACAAATCTATATATATATATATATATATATATATAAATGGATTTCTGTCTGTCTGTCTGTCTGATTCTTATGGACTCGGAAACTACTGAACCGATCAACGTTTCTATGGTGAATAAACTCCTCCCCATTTCTCTAAGGGGGGCTGCCATACAAACGAAACACAAGCTTCTGCATAACTCGAGAACTATTTAAGCACAGTTTGGGCTGTGAGGGTTTTTGGGTATGAGGAATGTTTCTATAATGGTATGACACCCCTCCCTCCTCTGGAATGGATAGGGGGTCCCATTAAAATATTACACATATTTCAACCAAAAATATTCCAAAGAAAACATGACAATTGAAAATTTTTGGAAAACTCTGAAGGAAAAAGGGTAAATTCGGAAAATTTAACTCCCATATGTTCTACAATTACATAGTTACATAGTTACAATTACAAGTGCTGTTTGTCCATTTGATATTTGCGCTAGCGAAATTGATCTTTTTTCGAAAATGGAAATGGATTTTAATGTGATGAAACGCACTCCTATATCTTCTTCTATCTATACCAAAAAAAAAGGATCGCCGGATGTGTTGATAAGAGCAGAACTCGAGGAAGGAATTGTCCGATTTAGGGCTGTCTTTATTCTATCATATTTCCTATATAGAAAATTTATTCCATGTAACGGAGAAACATGTTATTTGCAAGTGGGTGCAAAAACGTGAACGAGAATTGTGTCTGATAATAATCTGATATTATAATGAGGAGTTTTGTTAGAAATACTAGGAATTTTATAGTAAAAGGCAAATTAAACGTGGTCGATTAGAAGATCAATCAATGAACAGTTCTGCGATTGGACTTATGAACTTGCTCATAGTAAGTAAACGTGAATGTTTGAAGGTATTGATAACAAAAACCAATGTTGGGCAGGACGAAGTTTGCCGGGTCAGCTAGTATACTATAAAACTACTGTAAATCATGAATTTCAATTTTATTTATATTTTTTGACATATTTGAACATCTGGTTTGACACATGTGCGCTGAACTTGAGCATTCAGAAAGGTGGACAAACCATGATCATATTTCCGACTGGACAAACCAAAATCGTTAACCTTAGAGTTTTTTTTAAAATTTTCTATAGAAAAAAAAATTAAATTATTTTAAAAAACTTTTTTTTAAATAGCCGCTATTTTGTCCAAAAGTCATCGATTTCGCGATTTTAGTACCAGGCCACGCTGCTCTGCTCTGCAGGACACATCGGGCTGCTGTTCTATAAATAACTCAAATATGATCAATCAACTGTCTCCGCTGTCCGGTGGTCTAACTGGATAATGGAAGAACAGATAGAATACTCTTACGCCTAAATGGCTACTGTGTAGATGTACCATATGCAATGGTATAGAAGGAATACTGGCAAATGACAACTGTGTAGTGTGCTAATTATAGATATGATAACTATGTGACATGTACACGATTAAAAATTCGGCTCTGTTACAGATAAAATTCTAATGAGCCTAAAATAAATAAATGGGATAAAAAAAAACCTGAAATTTTCACCGTCGATAGATACAGCTTCTCCAAACTATTTGCTGTCAAAAAATTTCAGATATGCCTACTACGACCGATGCTATTAACTGAACAGTGACTCCGGGTTCTAAATGTTTCCAGCTTCATCACTCTGTTCCTGCCAGTAAGTAACTAAATCGGAAGTTGAAGCAGAATCTAGTGGTTAAAGCAAACGTTCGGATATTCCTAAGGTTCAACCGAAGTACAAAGGATGCGAAGGTGGATAACTACCGAGTCAGTAGTTCTCTATAAGGCAACGGCTCGAGGAGATATTCCAAACTTGAGTTTATTTTCGCTGACAAATTCGCATGAATTTCCTTGATCAAACAAGAAATTTGCGATTTCGTACGAAAATTCGAACTTTTCATTACAAACATAGTTTGAGGATGTTCAAACAAGAGTGCCTGGAAAGCGTTTCTACCAAACATTAATTCGCACCAAAGACCTTTGAAGTGGTACTTTAGTGGTACCGTTACAACGGGGTTGATTTCGATGAAAATAATTTTTATGATTTCGAATTCCAAGTGATAAAGTGGCGTCTAATTTAACGTAACATAGCTTTTTAATCTACAGAGGCGAATCGCAAATAATGCAAAGCCTCTATAAAAAAAAACATCTAATTGTAACAAGTGACCCCTTGTACCATGACCATTATTTTCTGACAAAGAAATCAAACCATAAGGCAAATCATATTCTATTTGTTTTGTGTCGATTCGTTTGAAATTCTCTTCTCAACCCTTAAAATAATTCAATGGGGATTAACATTAAAAACGTTTCGATAATACGCATTCATAAATGGTGTGTGTCAAAAAATTAAGTCGAGTCAATCCTTTCATAAAGTCTATTCCATGACCCTCACCCTGTTGAAGCTCTGTAAAAAAGGGGTAAGGATCGTTAGAAGGCGTTCAACCTGAAGCAAGTCCCTCTTGATTTATCGTATGTCGTATATCATTCGATCCATTACCCTATTCGACACATCATAACAATCCGTTCTTTAAATTCTTAGGAATTATTTCAAGTATTTCTATTTCAAGTATTTCCATAAATTGTCGTTTGTCGGAAGAACCGATTGCCACAGAAGGGAATGCAACACGTCACCCGGTGTATGGAAAATAAAACTATTACATAATAAGCGTGTATTATTCATGAAATCATCATCAATCGATTCGTAGAATTTTCAACCCCTAGTAAAACGCATTTGTTTTTTCCATATTCGGCCTTGCGTGTTTACCGCCGATTTGTCAATCAGGTGCCCTTTACAAAGCAGTAGCAGCAACATGAAAACGTGTTTCATCCCCCTCAAAGGATTGCAAACACTGCGAGCGACGAAGTAGTTGAACCTAACCCCGCGCGCGTCGTGTCAGATTATCAATCGATTCGAAGGAATCCAGCCATTGCGGTTCTGTGTGTTCTGTGTTTGTATGTGTGTGTTGTGCTGGGTGGTTGTGTTGCTTTTATAATCATCTACATGCGGCACTGCGCGAGCGAGGAATCGTCGATGTGAGGAAGGGTCGTCCGCGAAAACCAGTGAGTGAAAACTTTTCCCAGGGTTCCGTTTTTCCTCATCGAGCTACGCGCGCGTCACGCTGACGGCGTGATGAATGGTTTTTTTTTCCGCTCTCGGCGCGGACGACGTGTCTCGGATGCGACCGGAATAGACGACGCACGAAAGGGTGAAAATGAGCTCATTATTTGTGGGTGGGAGGCATTGTGTTCGAACATTTCCACACAGAAAAGGGAACAGTGAATATTCGAGGAATTTTCACTCTGCAAACGGAATTCTATCCAAAACTGACTTGATTTTACATGTTGGATGTATGTACCCTAATTAGATCTGTAGCGAATTTCGACCGGAAGAAAGCGTCCGAAAAATGCATACATGCGCAATTAATGTCTTGGGGTAGAAACGCTCTCTCTACGAAACGTAGCCGCCGTCCGTCTCCTTTCTGACGTCCGCTTTCCTAATGAGAAATAATCGATATTTCAGAGATAAGCCCACTAAAAGCGTGTCACCTGTTGGTGGCTGTGAATCCTGTTTTCTGTTTTCAGTTTCTGAACAGCTGAGCGTTGTATATTAGTTTCATTTTGTAATTAGGAAGCGTTGTAGGGTCATCGAACGATCGTACATCCGTACCTCTCACGCTGATGGTTACGAGTTCAATCCTAACTATCGACATTCTTCCTACGGGATGACAAAAATGCCGTATCCGAGTGACGAACCAGTCAAAAGGCTGAATTTTACTATAACACAGCAAGAATATGATATGGTGGATTATATCTATCATTTGTTTGTATTGAATAAATTATTGATTGAATGAAACAACATTGGAATTCAATTGAATTCAACATATTTGCTGTGTAAGTATTTGAACAAACGCCATGTAATGTAAGCCACCTTGGTTTAGATGGGTGGGTTAGGGAACATATTTCGGTGGGAACAAAAGATCTCCCAATTGTATGTATTTGCAATGCCAATTTCCCGGGCACTTTGGTTTTGAAGTCTGTGTTGGGGAAACCGTTAATCGGGCCTGGTAGACCTGGCAAACCTGGCAGTTAGGTCGCTTAGATAGACCTTGACGTTTTACGGTTATTCAATTGCTTATCTCAGGGAAAATAACATTTTATTAATGGTGATAGATGCGTAGAAATATCTCCTATCAACTGATGCCAACATCTTTCCGATCCATTACGAAATATTCGAGTTAAAAGCATTCGAAATCTTTCATTTTTTCCTGCATGTTCTGTGTTTAGGTTTTCATTTTACTCCCGATATATATCGGTTAGACGTAGTCTCACGTCAAAAAAAAACTATAGATTAAAAAGAGATCTCTCACAGCACAGCCGTGGGTGAGAATAGCCATTAACCATTGTAGCGAGCTCAAAATCAAGTTTACAAAAACTGGTAAGGTTATTCTAGATCAGCGATACTCAACCTTTTTTTCATAGGGGCCACAAACACGTGTTAGTCATAGTGTCGCGGGCCGCAAAAAACTTTTGAAATTTTTAAAATAACAATTTAGTCGATAGTTTTGTAGCCCTCAAAAGGACCGATGGGTTTGCGTAGTTTTGTAGAAGCAATTGAAGATGGATGATTCATGATTCGTTCTTGTACTCACGAGAATAATACACGAGATTTGTGTATTTATCGCCCATGCACGTAGCGCACTCAGCATGCATCGTTCTCGTGCTAGATACCGTGTGACCCGAGCGATTACATATTTGTTCCCCCACCACCGTTATCTATTTAATAACGCATAAAATCAGCAATTCGTACGTATGATTCAATCATCCACCACCAATCTCCACATAACGGTAGGAAGAACGACGCGACACGTCCTTTTTAATATTTCTCTTCTGCTTTGTTTCTACCTGGCAGTGCAAGCTCTGCAAAATAGAAACTGAGGTTGGCCAGGGCAAGCACAATATGTATAGTGCTTTCACGGCCATGCATTCATCAACTCTCGACCAAGTCAAGAGACTTTGATGGACTTCAAGCTAATTTATATTTTTTTTTTTGAGAATTCATAGATTTTTGTGATTTCAAATTATTGCTTTCGAAGCAATTTTTGAGCTATGGAAGAAACTTTCTGGGTCAGTATGTAACAAACATCACACATATAGCTTCTATCTTTCGAATATGTTTGTCATACCACTTAGTTCATAAATTATGTGATGCAAAAATGCAGAAGCGCTCTCCACCAGACGGCATGAAAATTGATGCGGTGCATTTACCGAACAAAATTTTACCACTTTGAGCAAAATTCCTTTTCCATTCTTCCATTATTTCGAGCAGCTGTGTCTGACATCAGCATTGAGAAAGACTGTTGTCTGCTAGCTGGAGCGAGACTTTGACTTGAATAATGAAAATCAACTCGCGGGCCGTAGGTTGAGTATGTCTGTCCTAGACCATCGATTTTTATCTCTTTCCACGCACTGCGGTTCAGAGAACGTCGGCAAAAAAAACCTATTCATAAACATGATTCAATTAGGACTTGAGCTTAGGTAAACTGTACACTTCATAGTTGCTCTCAGTGATTTACCTAATCAATTCACAAAAAGAACACACTGGAAAAAGAATCCGTTCTAATTGAACAGTTCCGGCGATTTTATCTTAAAATAGTCAATAACATGTCCTTTCAGTTGCCAAAGAAAAGAAAAGAATGTTAGTATAATAATCACAAAGATATGTTAGTACAAAAGGGATTCATTGTGGTAATGTGGTATAACTCGGATTCTGTCTATATCACTCGACGAAACAAAATCCTGAAAAAATAGAATGCATGTCAAAACACGATAAAACTTCTTTATAACTTTATAACTCCGAGAAAACTCCTTCGAAATGTTGATATATTCCATAGCTTCCACACGTCATATCTCTTCTAAACTATCTTTTACTTCAACACACGGCGGCGAAGATTGTCCCTGGAAAATCTTGGACGCGCAGTATTCTCTCTGAACCAGGCGCAATCAACCTGCGAGCCAGTGGTCACATATGGTCCGACAAATTCTTTAAGTTGGACCATCTGGTGCTACTTTATTTTAAACTATTTTATATTTGTAACAATAACGAAAACTTAAGACCTATTATGAATAACGACTCACAGTAATGGTGCCATATCCGAAAACAAGGAACGTTTTTATAAAATAGAAATAACGGGTCATGTGGATAGAAAAAAATATTGCAACTGAAGCTCCTCCCGTTTTCAATTTATCGAGTATAAACAAGCTATTCGCGATTCCACAAAATTCATGATTCGTCAGTCATCCAGCTAGCAAACAGCAATCTTTCTCAATGCTGATGCCAGAAACAACTATTTTGCTCCATACAAAAGAAGAATAGACGATAGATAACACACAGTGACGCAATTTTGAATGTGCTTCGGATTGTCCGATTTGGGTCAGATATACACCGTTTTGTTGTAAAATTTGTTGCCATTCTAAAGGTAGCTCCATAGTGCCTCTGCCATAGAAGTCTTGGTCCTTATCGGCTAACAACTCTAGCAATAGATTTTTACAATTTCCTCTTGATCCCAATTTCTTATCACTCAGGAAGTTCTCCAATGCGAGAAAAAGGTGGTGAACGCTTGGTTCCAGTTCCGGACCATATGGTGGATTCTTTAAAACATCCCAATCAATCTCCCGGAGTTGTGTGGCCTTGCATAATCCTGATGGAACACAACACCTCTTCTGGACGTTTCTGATCAATCGCTAGCTTCAAACGGTCCATTTGTTGGCAGTAGAGGTCTGAATTTAGTGTATCGCACTAATAAAAATATATTTTTTTAAATTGGAAAATTAGAAAAAAAATTAAAAAATAAATTTAAAAAAATTGTACGTATTTTACTGTTACAGTATCGGCACTATAAACAGCATTTCACAATTACAGCGCTCTGGCTTGCATTTTCGATTTTCGCCTTTATAAACTCGATTGATTCCCATTGTTAACACCCTGTAACTCACAAAGAATTAAACAAACAAAAAGAAACAGCAAAATATTTTTTTTAGTGTGAAAAGTCAACTTCACAACGTGCCTAAACTTGAAATTGTATGATCGATATTAAGATATTACAGCTACCGAGAAAATAATGGATTACTTTTTCCCCAACCTAATATTTATGTATCATTGCAAGTGGCGCATACATCGCTCGCTCGAGGAGGAGAGAATAAGAGGAGAATAAGAAGGTTAGCGAAAGCATAGATGATGTCGTTTGCGATTCCTTTAACGCTGTCTCGCTTCAGTCAGTGATTAAGGAAGGACCTCTGTCTGTCTGTCGGAAAATAATGAATTTTCTTGGATTTTTTTTCGGAGGTTACAAATAAAGTGAAATGTTCAGGTATTTTGGTTACTGTTTAAGGTATATTTGAAGATGTTTTTTCCATTTTTTGAGTGCACGAATGATGATTATTGCGCTGTTGACAGCTGGATGTGTAGATGCTGTCTGAAAATCGGTACCTTGTTGGCGGTATCGGTTCTGAAACAACGGGGTGGCGTAGAACAAATTTCAATGAATATTTTGAAACTTTAGGACAATACCTAGAACATTACATAGGGGTTTTTGAAAATTCGAAAAATTGCCAATGTGGCGACCATTTTTGTTAAAAATGAGTTATGTTCAGAAGATCATAAAAAATCGAAAAAATGAGATATCAAAAAACGACTATGTAACGCTTTAGATAATCCATTTTTACATGCTGATAAAACATTTTAGCCAAAATGGTCGAGTAGATCCTGAGATATCGATACCACCAGTTGAAAAAAACATTGTATCGAGCAAAAACGCGTTTCAAAATTCGTACATCAATACTATATCCCTAGAGGTGACTTCATACTTTCGTCTGTAACTTTCCAACGAAATCAAATATCGAAAAATCTTTTTAGGACAACATTTGTGAGGGCATTAGCTTCCCAAAAATGCAACAAACAAAAATTGTTTTTTTTTTTCGAATTTCCAGACCAGGGTCCCCCCTTAATCAACAGTCTTTTTTGAGTCCAAGAGAGTAGGTCTTCGTAGCCGAATGGTTACACGTCTACTCATACATCGAAATTAAAAATTAAGCTCTTATAACGAAAGTTTGAGACCTTTCAAACATGAAATAAAAGATGTCGCACACCGATGTGCGATTGTGCTCGCAACTTCGAATCCAAGAAGAAATGATGCATGATACTCACCGTCGGGTGGAGAGAGCTTGTGTATATTAAGGGGTGTCCTAAATCAAGTTGCATCACGAAAAAAAAACGCTGTAGACACTTACCCATTGGATAATTTCTCTTAAAATTTAGATAGAAGTAGTTTAGAGTGTATTGTTCACACTGTATTTTTATCGCTGTCAGTTTTCCGAAAATTGGAAAAAATGGTGTCAACCGGGAAGCAACGTCGCCAACTGATTTTACGCAAGCGCCTGGAAAATTCTCAACTCTCTCATCAGGATATCGAAAAACAACTTGGAATTGTGCAGTCAACGGTGAGTCGTGTGATTCAACGGTACTACAAAAGTCTGAGCATGGAACGGAAGAAGAAATGCGGTCAGAATGGGTGTTCTATTAGTGATCAGGATCACAAGCTTGTCGTGAAAGCGTTCAAGTGGAATCGCAATGCTTCGGTCAGGGATGTAACGAAAAAGTTGAATCTGTCCAGATCTTTCTTTCAGAGAGCAAAGAACCGGGAGAGACTGCATACAAAGTGCAGAAGGCTCCAAATCGTGACGAACGGCAAAATACGGTGGGAAGTCATGGACCAGGAAACTGTGAAACCAAATGCTGGCGAAGCCTCGTGTAATCATTGACGATTACGTCAAGGCGGACTTCCGGTAGCTTCCGGGGCTACTGTTCTTCACTGCCCAGCACAAATTTGATGTTCCGGAGAACGTAAGGAAGCAGAAACTTTCGAAGTTTGCGAAGAAATACATGATTTGTCAAGCGATCTGGATCTAGCTCCGTGCCACTATTCAAATGATGTCCTGGAGTGGTACGACGGGGTCACTTTCCTACTCAAGGACATGAAATTATCCTCTCTTCCTCCTCTCAACGCACAGTAAGGCCCATCGAAAAATACTGGGCTACAATGAAGTAGGCACTACGGAAGCATCCTAAGGAGGTCAAATCTGAGGAAGACATGCAGAAAAGGTGGGTTTCCGTACAGAAGAAGCTGCAACCAGATGTTGCACAGAACCATATGAGTGCAATAAGTCGTAAGGTGCGAGCATACGGTTATGGTATTGAAGTTGAATGAAATAATGACTCCAAAAGCTTATTAATGGCTTATTTTATATTTTCAGAAAACTTGAAAAGGATCGGTTAACGGGGTTATTTTCTAGAGCGTTTTTTTTCCGTGATGCAATTTGATGTGGGTCCCCTCTAGTATCACATGCACACATTGTTGTTGTATTTATGCGTTGTGTTGTATTCATTAGAAATGTGGTATAAAGGTGGTGGTGATGAAACAAATATATAATTGTCTGTGATGGCAGTGTATCAGCTGTGTAGAATGCCACCACGTTAGCATTGCGAGTAAATATACAATAACGTTAGTTTTGCTCTTCTAATGAAACTTTTTCAAGGCTAGAGGGGATACACATTAAAGTCGGAAGACTCTAAAATACAAAGATGCCGATGAAGGACGAGAAGAACCACAGCATTCACATTCGAACCTGGAAACAAATTGCGACAAATAGTAAACTTGTGTATTGTGATCGCGAGGGCAAGAATGAATCATCAATCAACCTTCTTCAGTTGCTTCTATAAAACTGCATATACCTAATATATCTTTTCAGAACCACTGCAACAGTTTTACTGCGGAGTTAATATTAAAACTTCGATGCATTCTAGAATAATGTCCAAAGTGATAACTGAGGGAATTGAATTAAATAATTACGTAGTCATACAATGTAATCAAAAATGCGATCGTAAATATCGAGCAACGCTGAATTGGAGATGAAATTTTCGCTTATCATAAAGGAAAAATGTTATCCAATATAAAGATATATGATTTAAAAATTACCAACAACATTTTTTTTTAAATGACACACCACACTATCGCTACACGTCGCCAAATTCGTGGCATCACTCCGATAAGAAGGGTAGTTTGATTCAATATATCCCCATTTATTGAACTGCTTGTGAAACGAAATTTATTACCTGTAAAAAAAAGAAAAAAAAGAAAATGTTAAAGATATATGTTTCAATTCTGGGTAATGAGAGGGCTGACTCATTAGCAAAGGTGGGTTCGATTGAAGGCGACATTCGTCTTTTTCTTGAATGGCGTTAACGTTCCCTGTGGAACTTTAGCCGTCTCAACGTATGCATTAACTAGCGTCATTCATTAATACTTAGTTGAGATTTCTTAAGCCAAATAACACGCCATGAATGTATTCCGAGGGGTAAGCTCTAGAATACGCGTGACCACAGTGCAAGTCGAAGGAAATTTCTTTGACGAAAAATTCTCCGGCCAGAACGGGAATCAAACCCGAACACCCGGCATGATAATGTGAGACGCTAACCACTCGGCCACGGGTGCAACGAAGGCGACATTTATCAGCGTCAAATCGCCTTCAATGAATTTTATTCTTTAGTCCGTAAAAATACAATCGCTAACTGGCAACGCAAGTGGAACGAAGATGATTTGGGTAGGTGGTTCACTCGATTATCCCTAAGGTTAGCCTTAAACCATGGTTCAAAAGTTTGGACTTGAGTCGGGACTTTATTCGCACCTTCTCTAGACTCATGTCCAATCACTGTTTGTTAGATGCGCTACTCTTTCGTATTAATCTTGCCGACAGCAATATCTGTGTTTGTGGCCAAGATTACCACGACATCGAACACGTTGTTTGGTCGTGCGAGGGATATGTTGTTGCCAGATCGAATTTAGAAAAATCTCTTCGGGCCAGAGGAAGGCAGCCCAATGTGCCGGTGAGAGATGTGTTGGCTCAGCTAGATCTTGATTACATGGTCCAAATATATGTTTTCCTTAAAACTATCGATCTTCGAGTGTGATTGTTCTTACACCCTTTACCCTTCCTTTTCGTCTTTTGCGAGCTATCGGTTCCCTTCCATTAGGATAAGTTGAATTGTAATACATATTAGATGTAATAATAGTTTTTAAGAATTGAGTGTGGAGTGTGAATGAGAATGTGAGTATGAGTGTGAACATTGTTACAATCTCCTTACATCCCATCCTTTTCCTAATGAAAATATGTCACCCTTCTAAACTCGAGTCGACCGCGAGTAATCGGTTTCCTATTTTATTAACCATAGAATTAAGGAAACATGTTAATATATGCTAGTAGAAATATAGTTAAGAGTTTGGCTCCTTTAAACTTATGTAACTGGGCCTGTAAAAATAAACGATTTAATAAAAAAAAAGATATATGTTAGGAGAAACGCGTCTTTTACGTAGATATTCGCTCGCACATCATTGTCATTGTTTTTACGTCTAGGATTCTCAAATTAAATCCACAAACCCTTGTTCAACGCATATGGTTTCTATTTGGTGATTTTCTGAATCTTCTTCATTTAGGCAGTTGATTGGGAAAAGTTTGGTGATGAGCCCAATTATTCCAACAATGCTTACAATTCTACCTTTTTGTTCATCTCAGAGTCCTAACGGTTCTTAACTAATGCATCGAGAAATTATTTCCAGAAGTTTAGACGAATCTATATTTTTTTTCTTTCATACAGGTTAACATTCGCTTTCGAAAACCCATGCGAATGATTGGAAATAAAATGTCGCTTTCCATTTTTTTCATTTTCCTTGTTTGTTTCTTTATCCAAAAATGAATACAAGAATTCAAGCGTCGGAATATTTATCTAGAGGTGAGAGAGAGACTAATGTATTTTCACCAATGGAAATTCATGATGATCATTAATATGACCTCACGAAGAATATTGACTGGAGAACATTTGCGGAAATAATATCTGAAGCAATTGTTTCAATGCATGAACTTCCTCCACTCGAAGAGTATAACTTTATATCGAGTTTGATTTACGAAAGCGCACTTCAAGCTCAAAAGAAACGTGTACCGGCTACCACTTTCCGACGTCGTCCTCCATCACTTTGGTGGGACAAAGAATGTTCAAAGGTCTACCTTGAAAAATCATCCGCTTTCAAAAAATTTAGGAAAACTGGATTAGTGGAATGGTTTCTAAAGTTCCAAGCTCTAGAAGCCAAACTAAAAGGTTTGATTAAAGCAAAAAAGCGTGGATATTGGCGGAAGTTCGTCAATGGTTTGTCAAGGGAGACCGCTATGAGCACTCTTTGGAATACGGCTAGGAAAATGCGTGGCTGGAACCATACAAACGAAAGTGAGGAATACTCTGACCGTTGGATTTTTAACTTTGCAAGGAAGGTTTGCCCCGACACCGTTCCTGCACAAAACGTCGTACGCGACATTCCACTTCAAAGCAATTATGAGAATTTTTCGATGGTGGAATTCTCAATTGCCCTTCTCTCATGTAACAATTCAGCTCCAGGGTCGGACAAGATTAAATTCAACTTGTTGAAGAATCTTCCCGACTTGGCAAAACAGCGTTTGCTGAACTTGTTCAACAAGTTTCTGGAGCTGAATATTGTCCCGCATGACTGGAGACAAGTGAGAGTGATAGCCATACGGAAACCCAACAAGCCGGCTAGCGATCACAACTCGTATAGGCCGATTTCAATGTTATCCTGTATTCGTAAATTGTTAGAGAAAATGATTCTACTTCGTTTGGACAAGTGGGTCGAAACGAACAATTTGCTGTCAAATACGCAGTTTGGCTTCCGCCGAGGTAAAGGGACAAATGATTGTCTCGCGCTGCTATCTTCTGAAATCCAAATCGCATTTGCTCGCAAAGAACAAATGGCTTCCGTTTTTCTCGATATCAAAGGGGCATTTGATTCAGTTTCCATGGAAATTCTCTCAGAGAAGCTTCATAATCGTGGACTTTCACCAATTCTCAACAATTTCCTGTGCAATTTACTGTCAGAAAAGCACATGATTTTCTCTCATGGCAGCTCGAAATCTTCTCGTTACAGTTTTATGGGCCTACCACAAGGCTCCTGCCTAAGCCCCCTCTTGTACAGTTTTTACGTCAATGATATGGATGATTGTCTAACTAGAGACTGCACGCTGAGACAACTTGCAGACGATGGAGTTATTTCCATCACGGGTACTAATCCCGTCGTTCTGCAAAAGTCGTTGCAAGATACCCTGAACAATCTGTTCACGTGGGCCCTCAAGCTGGGTATCGAATTCTCTACGGAGAAAACTGAAATGGTCGTTTTTTCTAGGAAGCACGAACCCGCCCAATTCCAGCTTCACCTATCCGGCAAAACGATCCAACACTCTATGTTTTTCAAATACCTGGGTGTATATTTTGATTCTAAGTGTACCTGGAGGAGACACATTGCGTATTTGAAACAGAAATGCCAGCAAAGAATCAATTTTCTCCAAACAATAACCGGAACATGGTGGGGTGCCCATCCAGGAGACCTCATTCAGTTGTACAAAACAACGATATTATCAGTGTTAGAATATGGCAGTTTTTGCTTCCGATCAGCTGCCAGGATTCATATTCTCAAGCTGGAGAGAATACAATATCGTTGCTTGCGTATAGCCATGGGGTGTTTGCATTCGACACATACGATGAGTCTCGAAGTTTTGGCAGGAGTACCCCCGCTTACTCTTCGGTTCACAGAGTTATCCTACAGATTTCTCATCCGTTGCAAGATCATGAATCCATTGGTGATTGATAACTTCGAAAATCTACTCCAACTGACTCCTCAGTCAAGTTTTATGTCTTTATACCATGAGTACCTTACCCACGACGTGCACCCTTCACCAGGCATCTCCAACCAAGTTTGCTTCCCATACTTCTGCAATTCCTCTGTCATTTTTGATCTGTCCATGCGACAAAAAATCCATGGAATCCCAGATCACTTACGCTCCGATTCTATTCCGCCGATATTTTCGGCAGAATAAGGGAGTTGGATCTGATAAAATGTTCTTTACTGACGGTTCATTCATAAACGGGTCCACTGGCTTCGGCATCTTCAATGAAAATTCCAGTGCCTCTTTCAAACTCAAAGATCCTTGTTCCGTGTATGTCGCTGAACTGGGTGCGATATATTACGCATTAGGGATCATTGAAACATTGCCCATCGACCACTATTTTATTTTTTCAGACAGTCTCAGCTCAATAGAGGCAATCCGCTCAATGAAAGTTGATAAACGCTCATCTTATTTCCTAACAAGAATAAGACAACTATTGAGTGTTTTGGTCGAAAAATTATTCAAGATTACCTTAGCATGGGTTCCCTCTCATTGCTCGATTCCGGGGAATGAGAAAGCGGACTCGCTAGCTAAGGTGGGCGCTTTAGAAGGCACACATTTTGAAAGGCAAATTGCTTATAATGAATTTTTCCACATTCCTCGTCAGTATACGCTCGTAAGTTGGCAGCGCATGTGGAGTGGTGATGAGTTCGGTCGTTGGTTACACACGATTATCCCTAAGGTCTCGACGAGTGCATGGTTCAAGGGATTGAATGTAGGTCGTGATTTCATTCGCGTGATATCTCGGCTTATGTCCAATCACTACAACCTAAACGCGCATCTCTATCGCATTGGGCTCGCAGCAAACAATCTTTGTGATTGTGGCGATGGCTACCACGACATCGAGCATGTTGTCTGGTCGTGTATCCGGTTCCATGCTGCTCGCTCTCAGCTCTCTAGAGCACTGAGAGCACAAGGCAGACAATCGGATATCCCCGTCCGGGATATCTTAGGTAGCCGGGATCCTGATCTTCTGCTTCATCTATACCTGTCCTCAGAAACGCCGATATCAACGTTTAATGATGTTTCCTTCGTTGTGCCCCCGTTTCATATCCCTCCTATCCAAACGATAAACTTTTACTTAGTCGCGGCAATACATACACACACTCTTTACAGATACACGGGTTGTGCAGTCCACTGATCATTCAACAAGAGCCAAAGGTTGTACCGCTTATGACAACTCTACACGAGCTGATGATTGCGCCGGCTAGTGACCATTCTATCCTGGATTCCTCGAGTCGAGAAAGACGCACCACGCTAGATATGGGGTACAGACTAGGGGGGCGTTGCTGATTAATGGTCAGCTGCATCCCAATAGGAAGTATCACGTGTCGGGCACACGTACAGAGCATCGAAGACTGCAACATACCAATTATGAGAACACTTGTAATACTAACCTCGAGCCAACCGCGAGTAATCGGTTACATATTACTAACATAGTTGTAAGACAAAAATTGTTAAAATATTGGACTCCCGGCCCCGTCAGGCTAACGCCACATGTGCCTTAATAAAATATATATTTTGGGAAAAAAAAAATTAATATATACAGATAAACCTGTTTTTGTGTGATACTTTTTTATAAGATTCCTCATTTGTGAGACCCTTTCTGTGCGATTTTATTATTTGTGTGATTGGTTTGTTATTCTAGATCTTACGCACAAAAAAAGTCACACAAATAAAGAATCGCACAAAAACAAGTTTGTTTGTACTTAGGTATATCTCGAAATCGAAAGTAATCGTATGTCATGAAAATCCAACCAACACGCACTGCAATCCTTAAATCCCGATCCACATTCACCCAATCTGCCTTTCGGCCAATGATAATTGGGCCCTTTCAATTGATTTAATCGGCAATCAGATGCGTAACTGGCCCTAGGAACTAGACCAGCAATTTATGTCATAATCCTTCTGTTCAACTATGATTCAGCGACGATCCGGCACCCAATCATTTTCCACAACATGAAATATCGACTCTCCGAGCCCTCAGTCCAATCGCTCATTTCCTCCCCATTGGCGTCATACATTCCCTTGCTCTCTGTCGATCCGACAAAGCGATTAAATGGTTAACTTAATTTATATAACAAAATTTCAGCATCCCTTGCGCTCTATGCTCACACATTGGTGACGAAGTGAATCGTCGCATGAAAAGTGAATTCGGTATAATGCCGAAGGTGGGTATTTGAATCTTCGGAATAAAATGCCTATAGATTACTTATTTCCAAACCATGATCTGTGGGACGCTCTCCCTGGCAACCGTTCCGATTGCGGAGGCCACTTGTTGTGAATCGCTGCAATTAATGACCAATCTGGTGTATCGTTCAGTAGAATTGCAGATGTTGAGCGCCACAGTGAAAGAGGCCAATCTGACACGATACGAACCAACGAATGAGATTCGCTTTTTGAGAGAATACTCAACACTACTTTTCGGGATGTGTAATTGACAGCAGCAAAACATTGGCAGAAAAAAACACCCGCGGGCTATACTAAAACAAAAACACACGATTAATTGATGTCATGAGAAATGAGGAATTAAACTTCATAAGCGGTAATATTACGAAACCAAAACAGGTTTCAGACTCGGACAGTCGTCGAAAAGGCTCGCGCGATGAAGTCGTGAGTGTCTGACGAAAAAACAGGTAGTCCGAGGTGGATCACAGTGGTAGGAATTGAACTCACCAGTGGTCCACTAATTATATAAATCCGGTACATCGTCGACTACGCATCGATGCAAGAAAAAAACGCAACAATAAATATCCTACTGCCCGGGTTCAATAATGAATGACAGAACTGGTAAATTATTCCTAAGCGCCAGATAACTTCGTCGATTTCCCATTGTCCACAAACAACACAATACGGACAGTGAAAACACAACGCAAACCCATTTGTGCCGCGAGCGATTTCACCTGAATCTGTTATCTTCTCTCTTCTTCAGGTTTCGTCGTGCTTTCCGTATTCGTCTTGTTTTCCCAGAGTCACGCATACACACTGGTTTCACCTCCAGCCAGGGATGCCAATCCCACGGATTGGTTTGATTCTATACGGAAATACGTATCGATAGGTGAAATCTGCGGAATTTAGTTCAATCTATACAGATCTATCAGGATTCTCGTTTACGGTGCATTCTATTCTGTTCGCTTCAGAATCAAAATAAAATCTAATTATTTTAGTTTTTGTTTCCAAATCCGAGATGAAAATTGCGTTGGTTCTCATACTTTCGAGGAGGAAGGTGTTTGTGTATGATTGAATGACATGTACGCATTGTTGATTTTATGCATTGTCAACGGTTGTTAAGTGGAGCGAATACATAATCGCCTGTGGGTGCAGTTTGTGTAAAAAAATGGGTGGATTATATATATATGATATAACCGCAAGGTTGACGTGGGACTACCGTTGGCTTAGTAAGGTTTTTTTGTATTGATTAAATTATTGATTGAATGAATCAATACGTAGTTCTCGAACCGCGAATTTTTGATTTGATGAGCTTAAGGCACTCAATTTCGATTTTGACATGCAGTGTGAACAAAAAAAAACCCCCGACTTGCATGTTTTTTCAAAACGAATTCCCCCAGACACCTCGGTTTTGAAGTCCGTGTTAGGGAAACACATTTCGGTGGGAGCGAAAATACCTTCAACTTACATGTATTTGCAAAGCGGACTCCCCCAGGCACATTGATTTTGAAGTCTGTGTTTGGGAAACCATAAATCGGGGCAATCAAAACGTGACAGTTGGACGTTTAGATAACACTCAAGTGTTATCTTTTCACAGTTATTCAATTGTTAATCTCATGAAAAATAACATTTTATTCATTGTGATAGATGCGTAGAAATATGTTCAATCAATTGATGCAAACATATTTCCGAACTATTAAGAAATGGTCGAGTTATAAGCATTCGAAATCTTTAATTTTTTCCTGCATTTTCTGTGCTTAGGTTTTCATTTCACCCCTCATATAAAAAAAAAGATCCATACTGAGCGCATCACGTACATTGACAATAAGGACACAAGGCTTGACGATAGTAAGCTTGTGTATTGTTCTCGCGCGAACAGAAACGAATCAGGCTTCACCTATCTTCAGCTGCTTCTACAAAACCCCGTAAAAACCATCGGCCTCCTTCGGGGTCACTTACCAAAGAGTTATTTCAAAAAATCGATGCATTCTAAAGTAGTACGCGAGATAGCGAGATTTATTTTTATTAATTTATATAGCTCGAAAACAGATATTTATAAAAATGTGCCTTATGAATGACTTACAAGAAATTGTTCAAGTTTTAGTATACATTTAAATCTAAATCTAAAATTCGAAATCGATTCAACGGTCAACAAATGTCTTTTCAAAACCAAAAAAAGACAATACACTTTTCAGTGTACGACTTATGAACAATGAACTTTCCACATTTTTTTATGGTATTTCAGACAATTTCCTAAAGTTACCGTTTTTTGAGCTATATCGATTTACATGAAAAATTATAAAACAGCGGTACTTAACCCTTTTTGCATAGGAGCCACAAACACATGTTAGATCATGATGTCACAGGTCGCAAAAAAATAAATAAATGAAGAAGGGTGGTGTTCAAGACACGGACGCATTAATAACATAGAACTACAAAATTAGTTATTCAGGAATTAGCAGTCATCCAGCTTGCAATCGAACGGCAGCAAGACTTTTCGAATGATATTACTCAAGGTCAAGTTGTTTAAAATTTTCGAATTGGTCTTTTCAAGGCTAGAAGTGAATGAACTACGAAAGCTTAAAGCCTCTTTAATTCATAATATTACATCAATAAATCCAAACATTTTTCTGAATTTACAGCAGTTCCCTTCAGCCAAAACTAAATATAAAATAGACTTTTAGAATGCATCGAAATTCCTAAAATCACCTAGAAAAATTTTAGTGTTTCTTGCTTCTTGCATTGTTAGCACGCCATGCACCGAATCCCCTTGTCGGAGTTGTCGGACTTATCATGGACCGGGATGCTGCGCGTGAAGCAACAGAACGTTGTTTATGGCACATAGAACGAGACAGATGAAAAACTGAAGAATAATCGAATGAAGTGGGAGATAAAAAGTATTTGAATTATAGAAGAAGAGAGTCTTTACAGAGCATTGAGTAGGAAACTATTGAAGGGTGAAATCTAAAAGTTGAAGGAAGTTGAAGAATACAGTTGGATGAAGGTGGACTAAAGGATTAATGTGATAGGGAATATGATTTAACTATAGAAGATTGAAAAAAAAAAATTGGTTAAATTGGAATTAGCGAAAAGGTGAATTCGTTACTGATTTTGTGAATAAATATCTAAAAAAATACTATTTTAGGAACTAAAATAATTGAATTGCTCATATTGGAAAATGGTTGGTTGTCTAGGGCGAACACTAGATTTGAAGAACTTTCACTGAGAACCAATGATATCGATAAATATTGACTAAGATGGATTTTCAAGCTGGTACTGATATTTATACATTTTTTGTGATTCCAATAGTTTGCTTTCGAAGTAGTTTTGAACTAGTCAAACAAGTTTTTGGATCAACAAGTAACCAACATTCTTCATACACTTTTTATCTTTTGAATGAAGTACCCCAAACGTTACGCTCTCGTTTTAGAAATATTGAACTTAAACCCCAGTACAGATTCAAATATTATGTGATGCTACAATACAGAGGCACTCTTCACCAGACGGCACGCAAATCGGCTCGGTTGTTGAACCATACTGTGCGATATCTATTTTTCATTCTTCCTTAGACTTAGAAAACCGCTGTGTGTGACATCAACATCAAGAAAAACTGCTGTCTGATAGTTGAAGAGACTTGAATGATGATGATGGTGCTTTAAATTATAGAGGCTTTGAAATTCATCAGTGCGTTCGTCTCTAGCCTCGAAAAAAGCCAATTTGGAAAACTAAACTAAACACTAGGCCTTGAGAAGCGTCATTTCGAAAACCTCGTTGTCGTCTGGTCGCGAATCGCAAATGGCTTGTTTATACTCAATGAATAGAATACGGCGAAGCTTGGATTGCTATATTTTCTCCATCCAGATTGTTCGTTCAACGAATGCTGCATTTGCATTTCGAGCGTCCGATTTACGCTCATCTGATTATGTATAACGTACCGATTTTACGTACTTATATGATTTAAATAACAAATTTCTGGGAACGTATGTGTAAGCAACCAAAAACGTATGTGTTCCGCGAAAATTTCTTCTTCAAAACTGCGAATGTGCAAGTTTTAATGGAGCATTGTTATTTTTATTTTGAAAATTTTATAAGTAGTGTGGAATTACTGTATAGTATTGCAATCAAGAGAATTATAGTTATGAATAGCACAGCAGTGATAATGAGAATTTGGATTTACAATTTATATTTCAAATGTATGTCAGTGATAGTGCATACTAATTTCAATGTATTTCTAAAACATGCTCTGGAGATATTTATATAAAATTTTATCCATGACGGAACGATCACAAATTCGAGATAACTTAACAATTTGGATTAATGAAACAACAACCTAAAGGTAATAATCGATTTCATGCATCATCTATGGTTCACAATTGGCATATTTATTCCCATTTTTTATATATTCCAATAACAAGTCAAATTGTTTTTCGAATTGTATATTCATTTCAGTTTTTCAAATAAATAATAGTCGCTTGGAGTCAAAACCGGACAACACGGTACAAGGGGAAGTATTTCGAACATCAATTATAATATTGATATATTTTTGTGATTCATTGGTAGCGATCTACATCATCTCGATGAAAGAGCAGTTTTTCTCCTTCATTTAGTTTTTTATTCATCCTTAAACAGTGTCAACCAGGACCTTACAATTTCGCTTCCATTTACACATCGTCACTCAATTTTGAGCCTATCGCCTTTCAATTTCATGCAAACTCCTGCAGGATGAAAATATGTAGCGCTACTCTCTTTTCACGCTTAATAAAGAGAATATCACTTCACCATCGCACACTCTCGTTTCATTTCACGTTCATTTCCTTCATTCTTCACACTGAAGCGAAGTTATCAAACCGTCAAATGAAAATGAAACGTTCTTACATCGAATGACAGTGTCTTATTCCGAATGAAAATTTCGTTGGAGCTCACGCCGTATTCACTAAAACTGATGAAAATGACGATGTGAACGAATGTGCAGTATGCCAGCAGGCGTAATCGGTTGTCGACGCTGGTTGTAAGACTAATATGCCCTCATATGTCTCTTTCAATTCCACTTTTTTCGAAGGACGGTCCGGGAAAATACAGTTTGGGGAAATAAAATCGAATGAAACTTTCAATTGAAAGCAGTGATCGTCCTTTCACATGTGAAGCTGATAGTGACATATAACCTTTCAAAGTTCTTTCATATTTCTGTAGTTTAGGCATTCAAGGCAATACTCTAGAAAGTACTTATCGATAATTCTATTATAAACCGAATGAAAGCCATTTTAGTGATGCGGTATCTAACCTGGTACGGCAATAATAATGAATTTCAAACGCGTTTTTCTCGAAACTAGTTTTTTCAAACTGGCGTACACGATAGCTCAAGTTCTACTGAATCGATTCATGTCGAATTTATATGGATACAATCTGCAGGCATCTCTCTATCGCATGAAAAATGATATTTTTGAACTTTTACTATTTTTAAAAAATCGGAAAACATAAGAAAAAACATTTTAACCTCCATTTCATTTTTCAATCGACTGCCATTTTGTAAAAAAAAGGATGTTTTTGACTTGTCCGAAGTCCATGCGATAGCGGCATCGTTACCTAAATCTGTTCGATTTTTTTTTGTTTCAGATAACCAGAAGGGCTGGAATCGTGTACGCCATGGCACAACTTTTTTTTGAACCCTCTCACTTCATCAGCTCCTCACTGTTCTTGTTATGAATATTTTTTCTCCGTTCATATTTTGTTTTATTGTTAAAAGATAGATGAACAAACTATGATATAATGGATAGTAGAAATATTCTGTTTTATTTTTACGAAACTCGAGAAAACGCCCGAAATTCGTTTCTCTATACTACAATACCCCCTTAAACAACTACAAAAACTGAAAAATAACGATTCTTGTTTTTACGGAATTTGGTAATGCAAGCATTTTATTGCATTTCAAATACTGAAGTGTTCGGAATTAAGACAAAACGGTATGTTTTTTTTTCTTTAGTTTAAACATTCTTTTCATCGTTTAATACTACATTCATTTTCTAATGATTCAATACTACAGTCAGTGTTGGTAGACTACAAGCTCACATTTCAACAATTCATCGCCCGCTATGACCAAACCGCCATCTCTGATGGAAAGTTCATTCGCTCATTTATCCACACCTAATTATAAATCGCTCTTGTATCTGCATGGAATAATCATGGCGAAGAGAATGCATCAAACAATCATGAGATTGCACGATGAATTATTTTTCACTCTCCCACCATCTTCATTCGGAACTGAGAGTGAACATAACAAAACAAAGAGTAGAAAAGAACATTCGTTGCATGAATACTCCTTTGGGAGGATCGCACGAAACAAAATAACAAGTGAGTCAAATTAGACTCAATCTGCGTGTATGTATGATTTTATTTTCCCTTCTACTCTCTTCCTTGCCAGCATTGAAATACATTTGTTATCGGCAATGTACAGGAATCTACCTTCCTGCTCACCAATAACTTGCGTTAATATGTACTTTAGCGTTGGCTTAGATCGTTTCATACTAGAAACAAAAAAATATGTCACTGCAATAGTGCACAGGAAACAACTCGATTTAAACTATCTACCTTCATTTTACTGCCGAGAGCGAGGCTTCAATGATTGTCATTTGAGTGAAAACGAACGTTTTTACAGAGACACTCGCTGGCTGTTTCCAATTTGATTCTTTCACCATCTAACGTCATTCCGAGAGGCAAATGAGAGAATGTAAAATTCTCTGAGAATAGATGAGCGGAATCGAGACAGTATTTTTCCGTTTAACGCGAGAATGAACTTTGCGAAGATGATAGGTGAATGTTTTTTGTCTCAAATAAAGTGAGGCATAAACGGAGAGTAGAAAAGTGAGTTTTATCTGTGAATGAGTGTTGTTGATCAAATTTCGATACGATTTTGCCCATACCTGCCCCTGATCTAAACTAATTACGGAGAAGAAAAAAATTACGCAAAGATGCCCAATTAGCCCTTTCACATACTTTGAATTAATTCTCCTTCACTCCGAGACGAAATGACGTAGAATCTTTCTAAAGGAAATGATGAAATGAGTTAACCACTCCATCAAGTTGTCCCTCAACACATGGAAAATACGTAAATTGGAAAAAAAACCTGGCATCTCTTCCACGCCAGCTGATGAAGTAGTAAGCATCGACGACGGCGATTCATTATGATGGTTAAACCTCCGCAAAAGTTTGTTTTCTTGTGCTTTCCTCTGTGTTCCTCTTTCCTCTTTGTGTCTCGGAAGCCCGAACTTTTATGTACACACGAGAAGAGGACGCACTACTTCCAGGAGAACTTTTATCATGGGAACCGCTGAGTTAACCGCTCCATCAAGTAGCCCCTCAACACTCATCGAACAAGCCAAACATCAGTTCGCAAAGAGACCACAGCTGAAGGGGTTTGCACGAACGCAGTCGTACACCATAATCGCGCAATAATTATAGCCGAGCAATGCCGTTTGCTTCCTCCCCCCGCAAGGGAGAAGATCGAGGAGATGAAGAAGGAAAAAAAGGCTGATGCAGAACTCAGCGATCCCAAGTGGCGCACGGAGGAGCCAATATTTCTCCAGCGTCTGCTGGCTGTCGGTTATTATATTAACCTTATTGTGACGGAGGGTAGGAGAGCGAGAATGGAAATTGTAGACGGTGGCGGCGGCTTGAAGAAGAGTGGATACGAAGCGATAAATGAATGGGAAGTTGGAGAACAAGAGATGCGACGAAAAGGTGAACGCGAAAAGTACTCCTCTTTAAGTATAACCTGTTGAGTGTTGTGTTGTGAATGGAAGCGATGAGAGGCAGAAGAACGCGGCATGCAGAATGTGCGTAAATTGACACAGGCGAATAAATGTTCGAAGAATTTGCTCTGCTAGTCAATTATGCTAATCCGAGCAAAAGATGTGTAGTGGAACAACAGCTGCAGGTGGTAGTTGCTAATTTGAGTAATGCTGATTTATTGAAGCATTGGCATTCTTACCATTGGAAACGATTATCAGTATCTGACAGGGCTCGGCATAGTTATAGTCAACTGAGGATAGTCAGTTGACTATCTGACTGACTATATCCGTATTCAGTCGGAAATGACTTTTGGCTTCTTCTCGCAGTTTTTCCGCCAAAACGACTAAACAGTCAGTCGAGTGTTTAGTCGCTATCTCCCTCTACCGACTCGACTATATCATTTCATTCTTCCCAATGAAATTGTCTTCATTGCATTTTGAAGTGACTTCCCTCGAAATGAATTCGTTCCTCTCTCTCCCATGTATCTTTATGCATGCATCGATGTATGAGTTCATCGTGGTTTGACATACGCTACAGGTGAGCTAGATTTTTTTGTATCGTACACGAAAATTATTCACACATACAAAATAGCGTGTAGTGTACGTGCGCTATTTTGCACGCTATTTACTAAAACTAACGCGAGGACCTTTACAGCATACTTGATGAATGTCAAAGTTCGTTGGTGTGAGTTCACGACGGGTAGACAATAAACCGTTTATTGATGGGGTAACTACTTTTTTGCATCAGAAATCAAGTTTTCGTTCCTCTTTAAATGGACGTAAAATAAGATTGCGTACGCGGGTATAAAATTAGTGTCAGGGGCAAATGGATGTGTGGAAAGGGACGAATGACCATCGGGTTAAAGTCCCTCAAAAAGCAAAAACTAACTAATAGAAGTGTGGATTTGAATCAGTTGAATGAAGAGGCAGATTTGTATTCATTAGTCGCGTCAGTTGAAATAACCACTGACTAGACTAGTTCACCAGTCATCCTCGCTAATCAACGCTAGTTAATTTATTTTCTAGTCAAGTCACTTTTTGTTGGCGGCGACTGCCGAAGAAGTTCTAGTCGAAGCAAAGCTACTGAGAGTAGAGTCGGTCTTCATTTTTCACCTTCGAAGATTTCGGGTATTTCGTTTAAAATACAGGAAGGTTATATTAAAAAAAATAGAATGATCTTCAGGTAAAATACTAGAAATATTGTATCCTTTGAAAGGATGCGTATCCTGAAATAGGCAAAAATTTTGATTATTTACAGCACTTTCAATTTGCCTCTCATCCAAAAGAGCTCCGATGCAGTTTTGATGAAATACCTAATGTTTTTCTCGAATATTGACGAAGTTTCATCTTTTTACTTTTTTTCGATGTTCTATATGATTTCTAATAGCAACAAGTTTCGACATGCAACTAAAAGCACAACACAGCCACGCTCAACCGAAAAGGCAAACTGTCCCATCGCAAAGCAGGGAAACAAAAGGAAATCGAACGGTAAATGGCGTGGATTTGAGTTATTTTTTTTAGGGGAAGTTTTTTTTATGCGGTCCCTATCTATCGCAAAAAAAAGTTTTTTTTTCAAATTGTGTACCGAACATAATTTTTTAAAGCTACTGGTGAGGTTCTGACGATTTTGTATACGTTTTTTGTGTAATCCCTATCCCCGCATAAAAAAAGGTTTGTCTGTAATTATCTCAATTTTTCATACGGGACTTGCTGCGAAATGTTGATGGGATAGGGACCGCACAAAAAAACCGCATAATCGTACAAAATTTCACCAGTAGCTTTAAAAAATCGTGTTCGGTACACAATTTGGAAAAAAATTGACATAGGGTCATGGCTTTGATTGCTATATAGGGGGGCAACTCTACGAAAAATGTAACGATTCATTAAGAGCTTTCAAACTAGAGATGTGCCATCCGCCCATGAGCTGTTCCGAAGAATCGACTCTTTGAAGTGAGTTGACACGGAATAGCTCGCGAAAAAAACGAACAGCTCTTCAGCTTACTTTGATAATGATGCAGGAGGGAAAAGAGCTGTAGAATTGAAGAGAGTGTGTGAGCTGTAACATTTAAATGAACTGAGCGCCTCTCGCTCTTCGTGTTATGACATCAGTTCAGTTACTTTTGTTCCCCGTCTTTTCAACTGTTATATTCGCGTTGACGGCATTGAGCTTTGTTTACTAGTTTAGGAGGCGCTAAACATAATAATTATTTTCAGGCAGAATGAACACGTTTTTAAAATAAAATTATGAATGAAAATTAACTGCTGTGCATCAAATAAGTAGTTTATTTAAACTAAAATTGTTTTTTATAAAACAACTTTATATTATAATGAAAAGTTACCGTAAAAATGTCGGAAATGCATAAACAAAAGTTTAAATAAGAGTCAGTAATACGTGTTTCAAGTAATTTAATAACATTGTGTGTAAAATTTCATTCAAATTTCAACATTTTAAAACTGCCTTCGTGTCTTCTAATCTGATAGAGATTACACTATCGAGTTTGGGACCCTAATTGAAAGTCGCCACCAGACGTCGACACTGACAACTGAGCTGAAGAGCTGTTCATAAAGAACAGCTCTTTTGAATGAGCTGAGCTGATCTGAGCTTTTCATCATGATGAGCTGGTTTGCACGCCTCTATTTCAAACGCATCAAACGCTCAAAGCGTAATTGCGACATATGTTGTGTTGTATGCCTTTTTTTTTAGTTATAGCCATTTTAGTGGTGCGATATGTAATCTGGTACGGCCATAAGAATTTACTTAAAACGCGTTTTTCTCGGAATTAGTTTTTTCACACACGATATCTCAAGTTCTACTGAAATGATTTATGTCGCATGAATCAATAAAAAAAAATATATTTTTTAAAATTTGACTATCGTGAAACGTAAACAGAAACGTTGAAAATAGCATCTTTCTCTTCAAATGGCGAAATTTTATCAAAAAACATGTTTTTTACTCGTCCGAGGTTAATGCGATAGCGGCATTTCACTGATTCAGAATCTGTCCTTTTATTTTGTCTGCTCCAGTTCCTCTAGTTTCAGTCTAGATCAGCCTAAAACACCATATGTTGATGATACGACTTGACATGAAGATTATCAAATTTGCTTTTCAAAGGTCAGAGCCACCAACAAATTCTACTGAAGAGTTATTTACTAAATTTTATTAATTTATATATTAGAAATTAATCAGAAGAAATAAATAGCCTAATTGGAAGTTATAATTTTGTAGTCCTACGTTAATAACGCGTTCACCACCGCTATGTTGTATAAAAAAAACCAAAATCGATCAAGCGTTAAGAAAGATAGAAATTCTCAAAAATGACTATATTTTTCGGAATCAACAAAAAAATAGTTATAAAAATTTAACATCTGATAAACATCTAAATAAAGACATTCCATGCCAAACCGATATAGTGGTTCTCAGATTTCCGTAAAAACTGGTATATTTGTTCTTCATCGCAAACAATTAGACCCGTATATTTTTATTTTTCGTTAGGGTAACCATTTCCGTTTTAGGGTGGTTCAAAAAATCCCTTTTTTTCCCTACTTTCCTAAAATGAATTTTTTCAAAAATTCATAACTTTTTAACTACTGGACCGATTCTAATGATCGACATATCAAATTTAAGCCAATCTTTTTAGGAAAAATACTTCAGTAGCAGAAAAATTAAACTTTGTTACCGTTATTATTAATAGTATTTGCTTTTCATAGTTTTCATGGTCTCGGGACCAAGAGCGCTATATTTTTTATATTTTTTTCTAGAAAGCTGAGGATTTTTTTACAAAAAATATCTGAAAATCAGAGATATGTCCTTTTTCATTACAATGATTTTTCAAAGTTAACATGTTTTTAGTCTTCGTTCAATATCTCTATGCAACTAGAATCTAATTTATTCGCTAGCTAGGTAGCTAGGTATTCCATTTTAGGGTTGTCCAAAAAATCAACTTTTCCCTCGTTTTTCTTCCAAAAATAACTTTTTCTTAAATTCATCACTATTGAACTACTAGACCGATTCAGATGATCGACATATCAAATTAAAGCCAATCACCTGGTCTTTTCTTAAAAAAAAATTCTATACCTGCAGAAAATTCGAATTCTGCTCTCGTTATTACTGATAGTATTGGTTTTTTATTGTTTTCATAGTCTCGGAACCAAAGGCGCTATATTTTTTATATTTTTTCTGGAAAGCTGAGGATTTTTCACATAACATATGTCGCGACTAGAGAGGCATTTTTTTCGTTTTTGAATTATAATTTTTCAAAGTTAACCGGTTCGAAAAATAATTTTTTTCCTCATTTTTTCAACACAAAAAATCATAACTTTTGACCTACTGGGCCGATTCAGATGATCGACACATAGAATTAAAGCCAATCAGATAGTCTTTTTGGAAAAATTTTAGACTTGCGAAAAAAAAAACGGTTTGATTTTTCAAAGGTAATATGTTTTCAGTCTTCGTTCAATATTTCAATGCGACTAGAATTCAATTAATTGGCGGATGGTTCATTTTTCTAAAAAAGGCTAACCAATTGGCTTTCATTTGATATATCGATCATCTGAATTGGTCCAGTAGTTCAAAAGTAATAAATTTTTGAAAAAAAAAATCACTTTTGGAAAGAAAGTGAAAAATGATTTTTTGGACCATCGGTTAACTTTGAAAAATCATAACTAAAAAACTAAAAAAAAACGCTTCTCTGGTTTCGGCATATGTTATATGAAAAATCTTTAGCTTTTCAGAAAAAATATAAAAAAACACAGCGCCCTGGTTCCGAGACAACAAAAAACGAATACAATCAATAATAACGAGAATAAAATTCGAATTTTCTGCAGGTGTAGTATTTTTGCAAAAAAGACCAGGTGATTGGCTTTAATCTGAAATGAATTTTTGATAAAAGTAATTTCTGGAAAAAAGAGGAAAAAGTTGATTTTTCGGACAACCATAAAATGGAAATGGTCACCCTACTTAAAAAATAAAAAATACGGGTCTAATGTTTTGCGATAAAGAACAAAACTTCAACTTTTCACGAAATTCTGAGAACCACTATATCGGTTTGGCATGGAATGGCTGTATTTTTTATATTTTTTCGGGAAAGCTGAGATTTTTTTCACATAAAGGGTGTGTCACATCAAATTGCATCACGGAAAAAACGCTGTAGAAATTTAATTTTTAGGAATTATATCTTCAGCTTTCGCTTATAATCAGATAAGAGTGTAAAAAATAATAGATAGAGAATAGAGAAATATTGGACGATTATGAAGCAGGCCCTCCGGAAGAACCCAAAAGTTGTCAAATCGGAGGCGGACTTCAAGAGAAAATGGATTTCTGTTCAAAAAAAAACTACAACCTGACGTTGTACAGAACCTGATGGACGGGGTAAAGAGGAAGGTGCGAGCATACGGGCTTGGGCTCGAAGTATGAATAAAAAGAAAATGCCAAAAGTTGTTTAATAGTTTTTATTTTACTGTCTAAAATTTTTAAAAGGATCGGTCTACTGGGCGAATTTCTACAGCGTTTTTTCCGTGATGCAATTTGATGTGACACACCCTTTAATATATCCTAAAATCAGAGAAGTGTTGTTTTTCATTTTTGATTTATTGCTTTGCAAATTTAACATGTTTTAAGTCTTCGTCCAATATTCCTATGTGACTAAACATATACGACTGGAATCCGATCTTCACGCAAGTGTGATATTTTTGAAAGAAGGTTAGCTAATTGGCTCCAATTATATATGCCGATCATCTAAATCGGCTCAGCTGTTCAAATGGTATGAATTTTTACAAAAAGCCATTTTTGAATGAAGGGGAAAATGATTTTCCGCTGGAAAGCTGAGATTTTTTTACATAATATATCCGAAAATCAGAGAAGTGTTATTTTTCGTTTTTGATTTATTGCTTTGCAAATTTAACATGTTTTAAGTCTTCGTCCAATATTCCTATGTGACTAAACATATACGACTGGAATCCGATCTTCACGCAAGTGTGATATTTTTGAAAGAAGGTTAGCTAATTGGCTCCAATTATATATGCCGATCATCTAAATCGGCTCAGCTGTTCAAATGGTATGAATTTTTACAAAAAGCCATTTTTGAATGAAGGGGAAAATGAATTTCCGCTGGAAAGCTGAGATTTTTTTACATAATATATCCGAAAATCAGAGAAGTGTTGTTTTTCGTTTTTGATTTATTGCTTTGCAAATTTAACATGTTTTAAGTCTTCGTCCAATATTCCTATGTGACTAAACATATACGACTGGAATCCGATCTTCACGCAAGTGTGATATTTTTGAAAGAAGGTTAGCTAATTGGCTCCAATTATATATGCCGATCATCTAAATCGGCTCAGCTGTTCAAATGGTATGAATTTTTACAAAAAGCCATTTTTGAATGAAGGGGAAAATGATTTTCCGCTGGAAAGCTGAGATTTTTTTACATAATATATCCGAAAATCAGAGAAGTGTTATTTTTCGTTTTTGATTTATTGCTTTGCAAATTTAACATGTTTTAAGTCTTCGTCCAATATTCCTATGTGACTAAACATATACGACTGGAATCCGATCTTCACGCAAGTGTGATATTTTTGAAAGAAGGTTAGCTAATTGGCTCCAATTATATATGCCGATCATCTAAATCGGCTCAGCTGTTCAAATGGTATGAATTTTTACAAAAAGCCATTTTTGGATGAAGGGGAAAAATGATTTTCCCGATCACCGATTAGCTTTGAATAATTATATCTCAAAAACAAAAAAAAATGGCATATCTGGTATCGAGATATGTTATGTATAAAATCAACAGCCTTACAATCAATAATTACGAAAATAAAACGCATTTTTTTGCAAACTCAATGAAAGCAATGCCCGTATGCTTCAATCTGATTAGTCGATCATCAAACTCGATTCAGTGGTTTAAAAATTCTGAATTTCTGAAAAAAAAATCATTTTTGGAAAAAAGTGGAAAAAAAATATTTTTCGGATCACCTTAAAATGGAAATGGTCACCCTAACAAAAAAAAATACGGGTCTAATATTTTGCGATAAAGAACAAACCTACCACTTTTCAAGGAAATCTGGTATGGTATAAAGGTATAAAGAAACTTTGAAGGTTTCAAACATCTCAACTTTCCAGAAATAGCGTGTTATTACACCTAAACTAGCGATCTCAGAAAGCCTTTCATTTTCGACAGAAAACATGCCATTTCCTGCCTTGAAGCGTCAAATAGGCAAATAATGTCATATGTTCCCCAACGCTTTAAAATCTTTGTATGTATGGAAGCAAGACATCTCTTTATTTTTGTCTTTTTTCATCTTTTTTGGGATTGCACAACAAAAAAAAAAGGTCAAACGGCGTCAACGGGGATCGAACCAAGGCCGGCTGGAATGATATACTGTTTTACACGACCACGCTATCCACATAGCTAATGATGCTAATGATGATGTTGGAGAGGAGCGTGATAATATTACATCTCATTACAAATTGAAGTTGGAAAGTGTTTTCAGCATGAAGGAGAACTATATCCATCTCGGTCTGGGCCGTGTACATATGTGGCGAAGTAATGCGTGCTTATTTGAAACGTGTGTTTTGTTTCGCTCGCTCGTATTAATCTTATATTGCCGTACCATATATATATATATCATACAAATACTTACCAGTATTTGTGAGTCATGGCATTTTCTGTCATTTTTAAATCGGGATGACAAAACATCAGCTAAAAATCAATTTTGGATGTAGAAAGTTAATACGACGATTACTGGAAATCGGTTCTGCCGATTGAAAGAAAAAAAACTGAAAATGGATATATTCGACAAAAAGCTGAATATTCAGATATTCAGAACATATTTAGGATGGTACGAAATATTTTTCCGAAATTTTTCTAAATGAAATGAATATGACTCCTCATCGTGGTGGGTGCAATAGCATAACTCGGAGAACATAGATTTACACTGAATAAGTGTATCGGTGACTACCGTGATCGAGTGGTTAGCGTCACACATTCATGCCGAGGGTTTTGGTTTTGATTCCCGTTCTAGCCGGGTTTTTTTTTTCAAATAAAGCTCCACCGACTGGAACATTTGTATTCCCGAATTTGTCACCTGTAATACGATCGAGGCGTATTATTTGGCATGGATGTCTCTACCAAGTGTTAATAAAAATATCGAAAGCAAATACAATGATAAGACAGCGATGTTCATGTTGGAACGTTAGAGCCATCTAAGAAGAAAAAAAGTGTCTCTTTGAACTCGCCATTTCAAGATGCAAATTAGGCTTATTATTTGACATCGAATTTTCAACTAAATATTATTAGGCTGTCAAAAAAGTCCTGCGGTATTTTTTTTTGAATTTTCATTTGTTCATAAAATTAGTTACAATCATCTGTTTTAAGTCAAATATGCGCCGTTTTGTTCGATGACATGTTCCCAACGAGATGCCAACTTCATAATACCCCTGTTATAGAAGCTCGCTTCCTTATTGGCAAAAAACTCGGATAGTCAATTTTCACAGGCCTCTTTTGTAGCTAACTTCTGACTACCTAGCTCGTTCGCCATGGACAAAAACAGGTGGTAGTCACTTGGTGCAAGGTCCGGACTATACGGCGGATGCAAAAGAACCTACCATCCGAGCTCCCGGAGCTTCTGGCGCGTCACCAAAGAAGTGTGTGGCCTGGCGTTGTCCTGATGGAAGACAATGCGGCCTCTGTTTATCAAAGATGGCCTCTTCTTCATAAGTGCTACCTTCAAGCGGTCCAGTTGTTGGCAGTACAGGTCCGAATTGAGCGTTTGGCCATAGGGAAGCAGCTCATAATAGATTATTCCTTGACAATCCCACCAAACACACAGCAGAACCTTCCTGGCCGTTAATGAGGGCTTGGCCACCGTCTGAGCCGCTTCAGCAGGCTTCGACCACGACCGTTTGCGCTTCACGTTGTCGTAAGTGACCCACTTTTCATCGCCAGTCACCATCCGCTTCAGAAACGGGTCGATTTTGTTGCGATTCAGCAGCGATTCACATGCGTCGATACGGTCGAAGATGTTTTTTTACGTCAACGTGTGTGGCACCCATACATCGAGTTTCTTTGTGAATCCAAGCTTCTTCAAATGGTTAATAACGGTTTGATGACTTATCCCCAGCTCTTGGCCGATGCTACGGCTGCTACTATGCCGGTCTTTCTCGGCTAATTCAGCAATTTTGTCGCAATTTTCGACGACAGGCCTTCCGGAGCGTGGCGCATCTTCGACGACCTCTACACCAGAACGAAAACTTTGAAACCATCGTTGTGCGGTGGAAATGGAAACTGTATCGGGTCCATAAACTGCACAAATTTTATTGGCAGCTTGAGATGCATTTTTGCCTTTGTCATAGTAGTACTGTAAAATATGTCGGATTTTCTCTTTATTTTGCTCCATATTTGCGACACTATAACTCACGAACGACTTAACCATACAAAACACTGTCAAGGACTATAAAATACCTTTCCAACAAGCTATAGTATGACTCGATACAATGAATACAACTAGAACTACGCGCTTACAACGACACCTCGCGGAAATACCGCAGGACTTTTTTGACAGCCTAATATAAAACGTTTTATCATTAAAGAAGAAGTGTATAAAAAACAATAAATGTACAAAAAGGCCAACCGTGCATCACGATTTAATCAGGAAACGGTTTATCGACATGATAGAACAAATTGATCGAAGTCCTCCGATTGAACCAAACGAATACACAACTCGTGGGTGAGAGGGCAAAAACCGATGACTGCGCTCCACACAAAAATTACTGCTACAAACCTTGCTCAAAATCAGCAGCAAAGTTTATCAATAACAAAAACAAACAAAGCAACAAAAAAAACAATAACTCCAAGCGAGATAACTGAAATAGACCAACCGGCGTCCCCACGAAATGATTGCAACAATTTACGGCGCTCGTAGCAATGGCACAACACGAGCATACAGTGAACGTTTTATAGTTATGGCTGTGGGTTTTTTTCCCCTGTACACTTGCTAAGTGCATCATCGTGTTGCCGGTTTTTGTGCCCTTATAGTCTGAACAGGAAATGTTGCCCCTGCCGAGCGAAAGCGTTTACACTCTGTTTGTAAACAAACATATCATCGAATTGAACTTTCTCCCCGCCAACTTTCCTAAACTTTGGGAGCGAGAATCATCAATTGATACTAGGAAGGTTTGGTATCAGTTTTGACCGTTCCTGCCCTATCTCTCTCTCTCTCTCTCTCGCGCACCAATGGCTGCTTCCGAATGAAGCTATAATTTAATAGTTGGTTGTAAAACGTGACTATTCCAGTGAACCGAGTGCGGAGTGAGAATTTATTTGCCGAAAATCGTAATTCCATGAATGACGGAGAATTTGACTCACTTGTTTCATTCATGAAATTAGCTCGGCGAGGGTCGAGGGTCGACGAGCCGCACAGACAACACACAATGGCTACAACCGCACGATAAAGTTCCTTCAATTGGACGAGACTCACGCAAACTGGGTTCCACTCCTACGAGACGCCAGCCGCAGCCACAGTAAGTAGTAAAGTGGGGGTGTGAGAAGATCATTAAAGAGTGATAATGAAATTTTCTTTCCGGGGACGCTTCCTTGTGGCAAATGGGACTGCCCTTCCTGAGTCCAGCGGTATCATACCGATTGAGGAGAGCGATAAAAGGTTCGACCCATATCTGGATTGTAGAACAAGGAAAAACGAGCGGCGAAAGAACTACAACTGCTGCCACTAGTTGATTCTAGGTTTGTTGCTACACCAAGTACGTACTTAAACCAGATAAATTGGCACGATAGGTTGCACCTTGTTTATTGCGAGCGTGCCGCCGAGTGTGCCTGACTTGTGCAAAACTTAATCTCGATGTTAAAATCTACCTTTAGGTTGGCCTTGAGCTTCCGAGACCTCCCAGCGGTATACTCCCCAACAAAAAACGCACACAACCAACCACAGTTACGTACAACGAACCGGTTTATTTTTATGCGAACCCATAACGAACGGAGTGTGTTGCATTATGGGCCAGCGCGCGAGAAAATAGACCACTTTCACCTGGGAGTGACCGCGGCGCTGTTCGTGCATGGTCAACTATGACTAGCAGTGGTTGGCCACTGAAAACGAGGACTTGTGGCCATGAAGCAGAAAAACGAACGATTTGTGTGACGTTATGACGACTTACACTTTCTTTAGGCACACACGCTAACACAACCCGATCAAATTACTGCTTCTTTGACTCTTTGACTTCTTTTGGTGGCAAAATGAGCTGCAGAAGCTGTGGACGGCTAGCGGCACACATGGAAGTGTCCGAGGATAGCAATTGTCCGACGAGTTCGGGACAAACAAAGAAGTAATGAGCAAATGGGCTTTTTTGTCCAATTGATTTCCAGTGAAAATAAATGCTTTATTTATACAAATAATTTTAAAAAAAATATCACTGAAAGTAGTGACCATCGCTTTCGACTAATTTCTCTCACTCAAGGAATTCTCTACGAGTATCCATTTTTTCAAGCTACAGAAAGAAGTTAATTTTTGCGTTTGAGAAGTTCATTTTTTAACCTTGGGTGAGCGCTTGTGATCGACGGAAACAAGTGTGAATCCTATGGAACAAGGTATAACCAGTGACGTCTCGTTCGCTCATTCAAACTGTTCATATAGACAATCTCAGAAAAACAAAAAAATAAAATTTCTTATAATCTCACATCTGTAGCACGGATGAAAATTTATTGAAGGTAATTTATTTGTAATTTCCATATTATCCCAAATATCTTTATTTTTTGTTTGGATGTAACTTCCCTACCACAAAGAATGTAACCCGATGGCTACACTTGACTACACCACACAATCCGCACGCAACACAACACAACACTATGAAATAAGCAGTAATGACTACCGGGTTCAAACTTTTCATTTGAACCCGCCATAATAAAAACACTTTTCTGCATCTTCAAGTGCGACAGGGTAAACGCAGTCAGCTATGCATGAAGCGATCACTACTACTAATGCGCCATCTTCCGTAAAAATGACATTTGAGAATAAAAAATTTCTGTTGAACGAAGCCGATGCCGAAACTACAGAGAACATACACACCATTCTTGATTGAACAGTTCACAGTTCAACAACTCACTTGGACACATGTCGCCTCTGGGTATAACGCGGATGAAACAAGCCAATTTTCTCATCCAAATACTCAAGGTTCTCAACCGATGTGGTAAAATGAGACCGAACATTGTCATGATAGAAAATTACGGCTTCGTTGCTGGTCATTTTTCAGACAATGCTCGCATAAAACGTTTATCAAACTCCTTCTTGACCCAATTATAGTTGACTTTTAAACTCCCCCGTGATAGTTTTTTGACCCAGTTTCAGTAGCTGATAATTAATGACACCCTTCAGATCTCATCAAATACAGGATACTTTGACGCCATTGATATTCATCAATTCCTTGAAAAGGGAATCTACTGAATCTCGCTTTTTTCGTAGAAATTTTGAACACGACTTTTTTGTAGTTTTTTTTTTATTGTTTTCGAAATGTCTCGACTAGTGATGAAACGAATAGCAGTTTGGCCGGATACCAGATACCGGATATCCGGCAAGCTTCGAGGCCGGATAGCCGGATATCCGGCGGCCGGATATTCGACTCTTCATGCGCGAAGGTGAAACTGGGAGAAACTGCATGTTTGTATGAAGCTGATAAAAGATTACATTTTAGAGAGAAATGAGGTGTTTATTTCTCTCTAAAATGTAATCTTTTATCAGCTTCATAACTACATAAAAATAAGGAACTATTATTACATGTTCCGTATAAAATGAACATCCATTAACAGAGTATCAAGCTTCCTACAAGGAATATTGAACACATTTTTTTCTGTCATGGATTTTCTACTATAATGATGAGATGTTTGAGGATATATTGAAGTAATTTTAATACTAAATAGTCAGTTAGAGTAAGAACTACAAATTCAAATAAGCAAAGAACAACAATCAATTATTTTTGTTCAAGATTTAAAAAAAACCTTGAAACTGTCTTCAGGGCTGATAATCTGAGAGATGGTACACTTACTTCGACACAAATAAAATTAAACGAAGAAAAAGAGACGAAACTGACCTAAACCTGATACACGAGGCTCACGAAACCTTTTGAGTTTCATCGAAGTGCCAAATGAAGATGATAGTCATCTTCGCGAAAAGGAGTTAAAAATTCCATTGCTGACGAAATCGACTGTTATGCGGAAACTTTTCGAATGGATCGCAATCACGTTTGGTAGTCATTAAACTCTAAGCAGTACCCCAATTGGTAAAGTTTGTTAGAGGTTATCTTTCATCTCCTTACAGTAGAGTTTACGAAGAAAGACTGTTCTCTGAAGCTGGCCTAGTGTACGAAGCAAAGCGTATACGGGCGATTACTAGTGTTAATGAGAAATTATTGATTTTTTCCTAATATTCGGTATCCGGCCGGATAGTAAGTCACTATCCGGTCACTATCCAACCTCATTTATTTGAATGAAATTTCTAGAGCAAATTGTAAACTGCGCCGCAAGTCTTTTTTGAAAATATATTGGTTTTTTGGTTCTTGAGCACATGCTTTTTTTACATAATGTGTAAAATATTAATATTTTTAAATGTTATGTAAAAAAAGTCTTCAAGAAGATATTTCATTTGGTTATTGATATAATGAGAGAATATCTATGAAAACACGAGTCACGAGCCATAATCACTACTTGTTAACAATCAATCAATTCGATCAACACAGAGCGTAGGCGGTGGTGTTTAAGACAAGACCGCATTATGAACGTAGGACTACGGAAACATTGCGTTCAATTAGTCTATTTATCACTTCGGATATTATATTAAGAGAGAACGGAATTTTTGCTGGGCCTACTGGCCCTGCTGGACATGCATTAACTGCTGACCAAAAATGTTTTTGACATGAAATTCATTATTGGGCAAATTGTTTACCAGTACATTTGATATATTATTTTTCCTAGAATGTTCTCTCACTTCTCAAAAAAATTGTAGAACATCAAAATTTAAACAAACTGCTGCATTTCGAATCACGTTTTATTTAGTAAAGGTTCCGTGGATTTGGACACGCTCTCATAAAAATCAGTCGTAATTAAAATTGGTCATATGACAATAAAAATTGTAATTTTGAGTAGCTTCTATACAAGAAAATTTTTTCGATTAATTTATCGAAAATTGGCTCTATAGCTAATCTTGGCGATGGAATGATAGTTAATACAAACATATCAAGCTTATTCACAGATGTGTGATTTACAGGGGGCTCCCGTAGCCGAGTGGTTATCGCCACACATTATCATGCCGATGGTCCGGGTTCGGTTCCCGTTCTGATCGGAGGATTTGGACGAAGGACTACGCCTTTAATTTCTACACCAGGGCTAAATTAAAAGTTACGGAAACGAGATCGTAACATTGAAGAAACAAAGTTTTGAGCGTCAATAACTCTTTGCCGGCTGAACAGAGTGATATAATAATCACTGTTGCGTTAGCAATCGGACAAACAGAAAAGACGTTTTCCAGTTTCGTAACTCGTATATTTATAAAAAGGAGAAAATGATTTTTAAATACAAAATGTTGGCACTCACGTTTAGTTTCTTCTCCGTACTATTTTTTGTCCGTGCTAGTTGCAAAATAACGGTCCGTACTATTTTCGTACTGAAAATGTGGTTGTATAATAATAATTCAATATTTGCAGATCATTGTACCTTCTGTGTGTTTTCAACTGTAGATAATGTAATTTTATGTTTGTTATTTTAAGTGAAAATCGACACGGTTCCTGACGCTTTTAAGCTAGATTTAAGTAGAATAAATAATCCAATTTATAGAATAAAAAATTATTTTAAATCTACATACTTTTAAGTTAGATCTAAGTAGAATAATAAATTCAACGCAAATGGCTTTTCTAATTCTTAACAATTCTTTTTCACCAACTCACTTAATCAATGAACTTTTGTCTCTATATGCTTTTTGTTTTCTCTACACATAAACAAACATGTAGACAATAAATAGCCCAGGGTGGCATTTGGGAGTTGCTCAAATAAGTTGACGTAAGGTGCGTCGCATCCCGTAGGGTTGTGACAATCACTTCATTCGAAGCATACGAATGCGCTGGATATTTTCAAAGAGGAATCGAATATTTTCAAATGCAGCAGCGAAGCACTCCGAGATTCCATGGTGTGTTGTGAATGGAAGATGTACACTATGATTATACTGAATTGTTTGACCAAACATCAAATAGCCAAACACCAAGTTGAAATTGCCACTTCGTTTCCCTTTTTTTGGAAGTCGAAAACAAGGTTTCGGAACATTCTATTTAGATGAAGTCATAGGGTCATTTGAGGTTACTTAAAAGGTTTGCTATCTGTTTTCAGAATAATGAATAATTAAAGAAAATGGTTTCTCCAAGAATTGCGAATCTATGTGCGAATGTATGAAAATTGACTCAAACTCATAATCGTACTCTGAATGAAACTCGAATCAATTCGATTCATAAGGCGTTGATCAATTTCAGGATTCCATTGTTAGTATGGTATCTCTTGTTCATTTTGTAGCATGATTCCAAATCCCACTTTTAAATCCCATTCCAAATTCCATTAATTATCCTTCTCTCCATAAGCAGTTAATTGTTTCTCAACAAATGAGAAACTGACTCATACGCAAGCACTTCAATATTTACCATTCTTATAAACCATTCCTCAAGCGCAATTTCCCCCACATTCACTTATAAAAACTAGCAGCATGCATTCCTCCAACATGTCGCGCGCAGCTGAAGGCAATAAACCCGAAACCAAAACAAACCCAATTCTATTCTAATGATATACGCGACCATATACAATGTCGTCGTGACACTTTACGATTTACCATGAACTCGATATGCGCGCTTACGAGCGCAGTAAGCATTTTTATTTCTTGACCCCAGTCACATCGAACACTGCATTCGATTGGTTGGCCTTTCACCTTTTTTATCGACCTTCCTCCTCCCAGTGAAAAATAGAAAAAGAACTCTACACAATTGTTTGATAATTTAGCTTAAGACTTTTGTAATTAGTTATAAGTCAGTTCTAGAGATACACTCCATGCGATCGGTCGCATGTAGATTAAAGTTGTCAATAAAACCAAAGTTTGAGTAAAACCAAAGTAAACGCGTTTCGTATTTATCGAAATATCAGATGGCGACCGTGACAGGACCCGGACCTGCAATCCTGCAACTATCTTTAGCCGTCTTTAGCCGTTATCTACGAGCTTTTGGAGTATTCAGAAAGAATATCCATCCATTTTTTGATCAAGTGGTTTAAAACATCGTTATTTTTAGAAATTGGTTGGTTTCTAAATTTCCTACACAGATAACTTTCATATTTTATAACTGGGATCGCTGCTGGGAGATTGGGGGAAGTATCAATAACTTTTGAGCTATTGTAATGTAACCGTGTGCGAACTATGCTTAGGTTCATTGTCTTGGTGAAACTTGAATCTTCAATTCAATCTCATTTTGTTCATACTTTGCTACAAAAAAATTAAAACACATATTTCAATCAAACATATTCCAACCAAACATGACAATTGAAAATTTTCGGAAAACTCTGAAGAAAATGGGAAAATTTGCGAAAATTTAATTCCGATATGGTCGGTGTTAAGTCAGAGGGGACCAAGATGCAAAATTGAAAACTTCGAGTTATTGATTACATTTGGTCAAGCATTATGTAAGCTACATACCACAGTTATTAGATTTGGAAAACCACGCACACAGCAGGAATAACAGATTTAAATTTAAAAAAAATGGCGAAATGGCTCTATATCATGTGCAGACAGAGTGGACCATGTGACAACCATTTGTATATTGAATTTAAACAATATCCAAGCGCCGAATTCAAACCAACAAAACATGTTCTTGAAGCTAATAGGTACCTTGTCGAAATGTGCTTGAACCCGTTGGTGTAAAATGTGTACATTTGGAGTATATCAAAAAATAAAATTAGTCCACTCCGACTGAACGGATCAGTGAAAAATGCTGGTCTTCAGTGTGAATGCGTTCAAAACTAAAGTAAGACTAATAAATGTTTCAAATACGATGAAACACGAGATAGTTCAGTCAATCCATTAAAAATTCTTAGATAAAGAAAACAATTTTTGAGCGCTAAGTAACCCCCCTTTTGTAACGGGTGTTGAATAAAAAATTAGATTTTTTTCAATACCTTTCAGTAACTCAAATAAAGAGCGTAAAATTTTCTTTCTCCAAGAAAATTGCTCTTTGGGCTCCCTAGAAACAGTAGGCGTGTTTGGTTTTGCTAGTTTGAATTTAGTCAAAGCAAAGATGGCGTCGAAACAGCACGTGCTCCGCGAACGCATTGTACGGTTCTACGAAACGCATTTCCAGCAAGGAAAAAAGTTCACGGTGGCACATTTTAAGGAAGAAAATGTACCTGTCAGTACGGTAAATCGTGTCCTCGATTCCCTGAACGTAGAGCGGAAGGTCGGAAGTGGTCGTCCGGTGACGATAATGACGAAGCAGAGGAAGACATCGTTAAAGAGCTGTTTGACAACAAGGACGCAACCAGCCTGCGTGACGCCGGTCGGAAATATGGCTGCTCCCACGTATTGATCCATCGGACCTTCAAGATGGAAGGAATCGTCTGCAGGAAGAAGACGAGGTCGCCGGAGTACACGGAGAAGCAGATTGAGACGGTTAAATCACAGTGTCGGTGGATGACCAAAAAATACCGCGGGACGTCTTTCGTTCTGGACGACGAAAGCTATTTTCCGCTGTCCAAAACGCATATTCCAGGAAATGATAATTACTACTCCAACGACAAGTCATCCACACCGCCTGAAGTGAAATACAAGTTCAAACACAAGTTTGAAAAAAAGGTTATGTTGTACATCACCATTTCCGACCGGGGCATTTCAAAGCCTTGGTTTAAGCCGAGCGGTCTGACAATCAACCAACAAATCTATCGAGAAGAGTGCCTCGATAAAATCCTGCTGCCGTTCCTAAACAAGCATCCCGCGGATGGGAAGTACGTCTTCTGGCCGGACAAGGCGTCTTCCCATTACGCCAAGAAGACGCTGGCGTATCTTGAGGAGAAAAAGATACCGTTCATGCCGAAAGATCGTAACCCAACAAATTTGCCCCAGTGCCGCCCAATAGAGGATTTCTATGGCTCACTCAGTGCCCTAGTGTATAAAAATAATTGGAGGGCCCAGGACACGAAGCAACTGACTACAAGAATCCGGAATTGTATCCGGAAAATGGACGTAAGTGCCGTACAACGTTCTTGTGAGAGCATCGCGATAAAGTTGCGTCGAACAGCAGACCACGGCCCTTACTCAAACATTCACTGACATTTTTTTGAAGAAAATACATTATGTTATTAATAAAAAATACTGAAATCGATGAAAAAAATATATTTTTTTTATATGTGATTGAAAAAATTCCCATTTTTTATTTAACACCCGTTAATTTTAAGTGAAAATTTACCAAATTTTGAGTTGCTCTCGTTCACCTCGTTCACTCTCGTAAATCCTATCATAGATGGATTCAGAACATCAGTAGGATGATGCGTGAAGATAATTTCTTAGCCATCTTAGTCAACTCTCCTATACTCGCGCGAGAAATCGTAATTTGTGTACTCTGGACTGTGTGCGTATCTGTGTTATTGCTATTGTGTATTTATTCAAATAAAAATATATAATTGAGCGAAAAAACACCAGAAATTTTTTTTTGACTTAATTCAGTTTTAATAGTCATTCAGCCACCTCATTGATGCTCGGTCTGTCAAACCTATACGCGAGTATAGGAAGGTTAACGCTATTCCAAGCTCATAATTTGCGCCGTTATAAAATAAATGTATCGAGCAATAACTTAAAATTTAAATAACCAGATTATCACCCTATATATTTATGTCGGTCGCGAATAGTATAAACTATATAACAGTATCTGACAACGAGTGTTATGCCAACTTCCGATGACCGTCGTCCGGCGCTATATTTAGTGACCGCACTCAATCCCGTTGCTGTTGCATACTCATTTCATGTTTTTTGTGAAAGTGAATTGACATTTCGACATAATCACTTTCGTCGATCTCGTGTCGACCAGGAGGAAAGTAACGACGATCGGCATCCACCCCACACACTCACAACAGCAGCGGCGGTGCGTCATTATGCAGATACGAGTTGCATATTCAAGAGGCTCTGGGAGATTCGCGATCATCAGAAACAGTTTACTAAACGCAATGCGAAAAAGAATTCCAAAATAAAATACACACAAACGAAAAAACAAACTAGGCCATCGTGATTCCTGGTCAGAAATACTCTCATTCGCTTCGAAAACCGTAAATCACACCGGGAAGTGACAAATTGTTATGTGCTTCGTTTTTATGACAACAACGCACGAACAACTGCTGTTCAGCGTTCGAAGAAAGGCATAAACGACACTTTTGCAGCACGTGTTCTGCAGATTGAACACAATGTCGGTATTTACGCTCGGTTCTCGGTATTTGCACTCAAAAATAAATCCATAAAATGGCGATGCGTATGCCCAAACGAATAACTGTGATGGTAATTTATTGATTTGAACAATGAAATGTATGTTTATCATACAACAAAAGTTCGAACTCGACCTAATCAGACCTGTCATGATCGATCACAGGTCTGCCTGCCTCACGTATGGGAATGCCGTAACGAGTCATACGAATGGCTATCACCAGAATCGAACTATGTTGCCCTCGGAAGCCGAACCCTCGAAGCGTGCACAAGAAACGGCAAAGCGAAAACACAACATCAAAACATAGACCATGGTGAGCTGCTGCCACCAACTCACGTCTCACCGTTTCATACGGTACTCTCTCATTGTTGTTGGTGTCGCTGTGGTGCACAAGATGTACCGTGATGGCTGACAACAGACGGCGGAGTAGCAAAACTCAACCCGAAAGCATCTGGATGTGTGTGTGTTGGTGTGTGTATTGTGGATAGTTCTGCTCCCGATGTTGCGCTGCCTCCTCGCTGTCTGTGTGCGTGTAGCTTTGCGCTCAGGACCGTGGTTGAGTAGAGTACAGTGGAAACAGCAAAGATTACGCACCAGCAGGACAAGCGGAGGTCGGGACGGAAGGAGGCAAAAATCGCGCTTTATGTTGTGAGTTCCACCTGAGAAAACCTGCCTGCCCTGCGTTATGATACCATCGGATGCATGCGTGTGTGTGAATCGATGTGTGTCGCAGAGCGACAGGCAGCAGATCGTGTGTGTGTGTGTATGTGTGTGTGTTTTTCGTTTCTATATCACGATCAGAAGGAAAATACAACACCGTGCGACTTCCGTGGACGGATATTGACCAACGATTCATTCGTTCGCTTGGGGTTTACGAGCATTTGGCAGACGGATTTGTGGATGGATAAAGAGAAAGAGACTTGTTATAACGCTATTCTTGACCTAGCTTTGCTTCAGTAGCGAATGTGTGCATGGTTGCATTGAAATTTTGCGACACAGCGAGTTAATAATAGCTGCGGACTGATTTGTTTACATTTGTGAATGTTGAGAAATGATTATCACACCAAATGTCAAATCGAACTGTGTTCTGACACATTTTTCACCGAAAACAGCTACAGTGATACAAATATGGATGTCTTAATTTTTCATTTATTCGATTATCGATTGATCGTTGGGCCATTTTTTAATATTCGATTAATTCGAATAATTGTCTTCCGGTATTCGAGCGAATATTTATTTATTTAATAATGAAGAGACATTTCATATTTTTTTGCGGATGGTTGAAAGAAGAGCACACGATGAAAATGACGCACAATATTTGTATGCTAATGCTTTTTATATTTTTATCCTTTTTTCATTAATCGCGATTACCGTAATAATTATTCGATGCATTCATATTTACATTTTTCATTATTTATTATTTTTCATTCTTTAGCCGTTATCTACGAGTTTTTAATGTGTATCCGAAAGAAATATTCATGCAGTCATTCATAAAGTGGTTTTTAAAATCGATATTACAGGTTGGACTCGATTATCCGGAGTATTGATTTTTTTTTCACTCCGGATAATCGAGTCAAAAAAATTTTTTTCTTTATTTGTTTTTTTGCATGTATTTATCGTTTTTTGAGAATAAAAGAGGAATTTAATTTTTGATTCATCCCCTTAAAGTCAGAAAACACCTTTCAGACGATCATATTTAATGAAAAAAATCCTCCTACGCATATGTTCGAATTTCAACAAGTTACAGATCTTTTTTTTCGTTTCGGACTCTGTTGCTTCAAACTGGCGCTCCATTAAAAAGTACGCTACGGAAGACGATTCTGATGCTTTCATTTGAAAGATGAGAAAATTTAGTACCGGATATAGTAGTGGAACAACTAAATTAGTGAATTTTAATAACATTTTGGAAGTAAAACACTTAAAAGTTAATAATTTTTAATGTGTTATTATTAATTTTATCATAAAAATTTATAGTAAACTAGATTGTTACTATCAATTCAAATGAAGTTCTTCAATCGCTCCACAATTTGTTCTTTGACGCACAACTTCTATCTTTCTTAATTTGGCTGCAATATCGATATAAACAATTCCTGGCGAAAATTCAAGCAAAATCTTCAAAAATCACGATATTTACCCCACTGTACACTGTACACCACCTAAACTTCACCTTAACGTTGAAAGGTTACATTACTTCATGAAATAAGCCATATTTGAAATATAAAAAAAAAATTTTTTACAAACTGAATATAATCGAGTCCAAAATTGTATATAATCGAGTCCGACCTGTACTGTATTCTATTAGTCAAATCATTTCATTTGATACCAATATTGAAGGGATTGCAAAAAATACATAGTCGACCATTTTGTGGCGGCGACCTTTCCCAATTTATGTTGTTCATAGTGTAGTGTATTCTGCAAATCAAGCACTTCAGCCATTTTTTTTGAATTTTTCAAGATCATGGAATACGCAGTTTTATAATGACAGTAGAATTAAATGAATGTTCCAAATTTGAGATCAATCATTCAACAGGAACGGGGTAAATTTTCTATTAATGGGGGACAACCAAACAAACATTCAAACATACAAAGAAACAGGTCAAGCTGAATGAAACCATTCAAAAAGTAATTAGTTGTTTTGGAACTGCGGCCATCTTGAAATTGGATTTTTCACTATCTGCTATGTTCTACTAGTGGAGAACTTTCTTTTGCTGCATTTTTGGGCATTTTTCATAAGTAACTGTGTTCTACTAGTCAAGCCCTTTCATTTGATACCCATATTGATGGGGTTCTGATAAAATATGTAACCCGCCATTTTGTAGTGGCCGCCATCTTTGATTTGCTTTTCCTATAAATAACTGTATTCTACTAGTCAAGCCCTTTCATTTGATATCCATATTGATGGGGTTGTGAAAAAATATATATGGCGCCATCTTGCGGTGGCGGCCATTTTGGATTTGCATTTTTCATAAATAACTGTGTTCTACTAGTCAAGCCCTTTCATTTGATACCCATATTGATGGGGTTATGAGAAAATATGAAATCCGCCATTTTGGATTTACAATTTTCATAAATAACTGTGTTCTACTATTCAAGCCCTTTCATTTGATACCCATATTGATAGAGTTCTGAGAAAATATACAATCCTCCATTTTGTAGTGGCCGCCATCTTGGATTTGCATTTTTCATGAATAACTGCATTCTACTAATCAAGCCCTTTCTTTTGATACCAATATTAGCTATTCAATATAGAATTATTATACAAATTATTCAAAATTTCCGAAAATCAAAAATAAAATACTCCGGATAATCGAATCCCGGATAATCGAGTTCGACCTGTATTAGAAATCCGATGGTTTCTAACCTTTTGAATCAGATTACTCCAATTGTTTTTTACTGCTATTGATGTCGAGAGATAGTGGAGTATCAACAACTTTTGAGCAATTATAATGTAACCATGTGCGAACTTTACAGGCCTTGTGCTTTCGGCCATTGTCTTCGTAAAACTTGAATCCTCGATTCAATCCCGTTTTGTTGACACTTTGCTTCATATTCTGCTTCAGGGTGGAAGGAAGGCCAAGGAAGAATAGCTTGAATGTCCGAGCATTCAGCGAAGCGAAAACCGTTTATCAGCAAAAAAAGAATCGATAACTTCAATTTTATTTTTCCAAACAGCACACATCAACAGGGTTGCCAAATGTACAGAATATTCTGCATTTTACACATTTTTCGCCAAATTTCAGATACAGAATTACAGATTTCCAGCAAAGATACATAATTCAAAGCTTTTTTTGACGTAGGACTACGTCTTACATGAAGGGTGCCAAATCGGAAAACAGGTCACGTTTTTATGAAATAAAGTTAATGTTAAGAACTATCTTTGCTGCGAACGGGTTTTAACGATTTGCATACAAATCGAATCGGAAATATTCTAAGATTTTTTTGATATGCTATACATTACAATCCCCTAGTCTGTATATGGTTTAAATTGATGAAAATTGGAAGCATTCCCATTTCCCCACATATTTGTTCTGTCCATTTGTGTGCTTTCCCGAACAGAGCTGTCAATAATGAATACTTGTTAAATACTCAATGCAATGCGTGCATTGATATAAAGAAACAAATTTCGACATATGACCAATTAGTGTATTGTTCTCGCAAAGGCAAGAAAGAATCGTTGCTTCTGATTCTACATTCTACATGATTCTACAAAACCACGCAAACCATTAAACCTTTTCAGGGTCCCTGGAACTTTTTACTAAAGAGTTATTTATGAACTTTCGTCTCGCAAATTATATCCGAAATGATAAACCAACAAATTTCAAAAAATTGCGTAGTCCTACGTCCTAAGCGGTCGTGTCTCGGATACAACCCCTCATTTTTTTTTAAATTCAAATTTAAATATTAAATCTTTTACAGTGCATTTTTTCTGTATAGCTTCTTACTAATAGACTTTGTTTTTTTTCGTTGAGTCATGAAGACACCTTGATTTATAAAAATGTCGAACCATATGAAGTGTCACCTCACCTCTCCACTCCGGCTAAGGTCGATTGTGGGACACTATTTGATAATTTTACATTCATCAGCGTGTGTTGAGTGAATTGTTGGCTCCCACAATGATTGGACTCTATTTTGAAAGCGAAGAACTATGTATCGGCTCAAGGAGGAGCGTCAAGGATGAAATTGACGGAACATTTGAAGGCAAAGTTCAACAAAACCATGTTTAAACATCATACAATTTGTTGTAAGAAAAGCTTTTTATGATGTATTGTGTTGTATTAACACGACTTTAACAAACCGTAGATAAGAAAAAAAAATGAAAACAAACATTTCTTTTCCCTTTTTTTTTTCCTTTACGTTTTTGATACAGATTTTTTATACAGACTTTTTTTTGCTTAAAATACAGATACACCGATGTTTTCAGAAAATTTTACAGATATAAATGTGGCAACCCTGCACATAAATGTCTTGTTGGAAAGATATTCAGTTCCGTAGACGAGTCCAAATTTAACAACTTTGGCTCCGAAATAACCTTCGACTTGTAAAGGCGTGTTATTTGACTTATTAAATCTCAACTTAGTATTAATGAATGATGTTGAGACGGCAAAAAGTTTCACAGGAAACGTTAACGCCGTTCAAGAAGGCTCCGTTGGTAATCGTTTTGTATGGACGGAGCCAAACGATGAATTAAACGTAAAAATGTGAAAGCAATGTTTAAACACGGTGGTGGAGAGATGGTATGAGGCTGCATGTATGGGCAATTTGGTTTCCATCGATGGTGTAATGGACCAGAATGTTTCCTTGAATATGGAAAATATGAAACAAAGTGTCAACAAAATGGGATTGAATCGATGATTCTGATTTTCCTGAGAACAATGACAAAATTACTTAATTCCATTTTCTTCCTGAAAAAAATCAGGCGACCCTATATGCTTGAGTAGCTACACCCAAAATTGATTTTTAGCTCATGTTTTGTCATCCCGATTTATGACATTAAATGAGATATAACATAATAGAAAATGTCATGACTCACAAATACTGGTAAGAATTTGAATAATATACATGGTACAGCAATATAAGATTAATACGAGAGAGCAAAACAAACGACAAATAAGCTTTCCGCATACTTTGCCACATACACAATCCACATTTTGGCACAATCCCAAATGAAATGAGAAAAGAAAACAGAAAGAGATATCTGCACGCATACATACAAACCATTTTTAAGCTTTTAAAATAGCTCATTATTTGCGCATTTGACTCAACAGCGCACTAAATGGCATCATTTCTGCCAACGATGAAATGTTTTCTGCCAACGCTAGTTTGGGTGTAGCTTCGATTATTAGACCGAATGAGGCGTATTTCCTGAGCCACGATAATTAAGCACGTGTTGCAACGGGCTTAACACCAGCGCATTTTCTCATTGGTACGATTTTGAAAGGGTGTGCGAGCAGCCTGAATTCTAGATTATTCGGTATCAAGGAATAATCAAGCCAGTCATCATAATAAATATGGATGGAGGGCCAGACGAGAACCCTCGTTTTTAAAATGTCATAGATATTTTAAATTTTTTTTATAATCAATCGAATCTATATTTCGTTGCTAAAAATCTATTCCAGCTCCAGTAAGCTCCAGGATGCAGTGCTTTCAACCGAGTTGAATTTCGTTGAATTTCGGATGGTTGCTCCTTCCCGGGAGTTAGGAGGTTTAATACTTCCTTATGAGCATGAGGGATTTCACTTGGATGAAAAATTCAAAACAAGGGACCCGGAACTGGAAACGAAACATTTTGAGTATGCAGGAGAACCGTTAGCTAATGTGTAGAATAACCTAGCGATCGATGGATATCCCGTTAAAGCAGAAAGCAGAACCTCTCGGCTAAACGCCAGATGGTTAGTTTTCCGTCTCTGTTCGAAATTTTATGAACTTGTCAAAAGTTATTCCGGAATCACTACTTGCATTGAGGGAACTCCCGTATGAACATTTGATTCCGTCGTGGGTAGATGTCTGATTTTGACGTAGGACTACGTCTTTCATTTCTATACCGGGGTGTAAAATCAAAGTTTCGAAAACGAAAGCGTTACGCCGGAGACCGAGATTTTGAGTGTTAATAGCTCCTAAACAACTGAACGAAATGGTATGATAAACACTTCATTCGAAAGATAAAATGTCTACGCGTTCTATACTTGTTACTTTTTGATCCAAAAACTTGTTTCAATAGTCTTAAATTTGCTTTCAAAACAGGCTATTGAAATCACCAATCGGTATATAAGCGAGCGCCGCTCGGAAATCCACTCAGTTCTAATTGAACAGCGATTGGAGCATGTTGTCGCTGTTGTGGTGAAGCTCTTCATTTATCATGAAAGCGCGGATGAACAGTGTCACCAAGAGATTGTTTCTGCACCTGGCCAGAAGGGAATCCATCAGGAGGAGAGTGATGCCACAAACGGTTCCCCGGGAAGATCTCGAAGTAGCCGCTACACACACACACACACACACACACACACACACATACACGCGCGGAATTCTTTCCGTTTGGATGCCGTTCAGCATCGAGAAAGATCCGGAAAATAATCTGCCAGTTCCTCTGGGAATTTAAAAATACATTCATGTAAAAGAGTTTATTTCGATGTTTTCTATCCATGTAACACTGTGACCAAATATTTTTCAAACAAGTGCCATTAACAGATGGTTATCGAGTTAGCATTAACCACTGGTGGGCTTCTAGTATCGAGGAAAATGTGGAAATATCTTTTTAGTTTATTTTAATGTTTTCTATCCATGTAACACTGTGACCAAATACATTTGGTTTTGTGATTTTTCAATCAATCGCAATTAACAGGATAGCTTCTGAAGATTATTCTTCTCCATCAGTAGGATATTTCCGTATCCAATATTGTATGCGCCCGCAATCGATTATTGCTCTGTCGCCGAAAGTTCCGAGCTCAGAGAGTTCATTCCCCTCTAGTTTGCCTTCCAAATTGCCATCGTAAACCACGCCTTCTCTCGATTCGATCACGCACAAAAAGCATACTTAAGCGATATTCTGGTGGTGAGACGCATTCATTTCTTTGTGTGGACACCGACTGGACAACATCGTTGCTGGACGATCTGGACGGCGGGGGATCGAGTGCCTTTCTCAAGGCAAGAGGGTGGAGGTGGTAGCGCTGGAGTAGATTAGAGTTTTCAAAGGGCCTTTCACAAGGCTAGAGACGAATGAATTGCAAAAGTTTAAAGTCTCTATAATACAATACCTTACCTTACCTGAGACGCATTCATTTTTCGTGAGGACATCGACAAGACAACATCGTTGCTGAGGGTACTGGACGGCGAAGGATCGAGATCTGCCCTGAAACGCAAGCAGTTTGTTTGAAACTTTGAGGGAGCACAGAGAAGCCGATCCTTCAGGAGAAGAGAAGGTGACCATCGAAGCAGCCGCTACACATACACATACACGCACGGAATTCTTTCCGTTTGGATGCCGTTCAGCATCGAGAAAGATCCGGAAAATAATCTGCCAGTTCCTCTGGGAATTTAAAATTACATTCATGTGAAAGAGTTCATTTGAATGTTTTCTATCCATGTAACACTGTGACCAAATACATTTGGTTTTGTGATGTTTCAATCAATCGCAATGGCCAAGATAGCTTCTGAAGATAATTCTTCCCCATCAGTAGGATATTTCCGTATCCAATATTGGATGCATAAAAACTTGTGCCTCCAACGTAACGCTCTCGTTTTCGAAGTTCTCCAAATATTCATTCATTCAGAATGAATTCAGATTCAACTTCAAACAAATGATCTCTAAATCAACGATAGTCGTACGTCACCCTTGCGGTTATACCATAGATATAACCCACTTCCTGTTTTTTGCGTTGATATTTTCGTTGCCTCAAAAAAACTTTAACAGGGAAAAAGTTTTTCTAATAAACTATATAATACTATTCCACTGTAGTAGGGCCCGATGTATGGGTGAATTATTGGAAAATGTAAGGGCTATTCCAATAATTCATATCTATTTTGTTCAGAATTAAAAAAAAATGAGAAAAATAAAATTTTGATTTTCAAAATATTTTTTTTAATTAATTTTTTTAATGTTTAACATTTTCTACTAAAAATAAAAAAAAATGTTTTTTTTTAAATTTTGAGTTCTTTTTCAAAAATCTAAACTCAAAAACTATAAGATATACAACATGTTGGTTAGAGAATGAAATGTAGAAAATTATTAAAATTTACTTTGGAAAATATCAAACATTCGAAACAAAAAACAAAAATTCATTGGAAAAACATATTTTGAAAATTAAAAATCTTTTTTCTCGAAAATACGTTTTTGTAAGTCTGAACAAGCTTTAAAAATGCCATGAATTCAAGAAACTATGAAAGATAGAAAGTTAATGTCTTCGACAAAAGTTCATATTTCAATAAGATCTAAAACTTTTTCGAATGCGCTATGTCGATATCTGGACTTTAAACAAAATTAGAATTAGTTGTATTTTTTTTTCAAAGAAAACATGAAAAAATTGTTGTTGGAAAAACTTTTTCCTTGTAGAAGTGCCTATCTGTGGCTATTCACATAATTTTTTTTTTGAGAATTTAAAAAAAAACCCGTTCAGGCTACGCATAATTACTGGCCACAAGACATTATATCTGTAAATAGAACCAGCTTTGCCGAACTGATTTCAATGCTGAGAAAACATAAATCGTCTGATAATTCGTCTTGCTCAATCCTCTGTAGCGGAAGAAGGTGGGATCATTATGATCATCATCAACCCTCGGAATGAATTGGGTTAAATTGAACTTAACTAAAAATTAACTTCAATTTCAAAGAAACAAAAAATTACTCATCTTACCTACTAAAATATAAATTGATGTTTTTTATCCATCTAGAAATTAATCAATCTGGCAACATTGCTAGTAAATGAAGGTGCAACCAGTTTAGGGCTGTCGCCAGATGTGAGGTCGGCTAAACACACGAATGAAACAAATTCACTACAATCACGAGTAGAAACAATCAAAAATATACATATTCTCGACTGTCTGACACATGACAATGCGAGATGGTCAAATACTCGGTGCTTCTAAAAATAATCGATCGGAAATGTCCACCAGCTGAAACAAACAGCAACAACAACAAAAAATGAACGTAAAATGATAATTGCAGCAGCAACCCAATGGTAATTGTACGCCGTGACAAGGGCGCATCGGGACCTAGTTTAGTTCCTTCACCGTGAAGCTCTAACTGATTCACTCGAAACACAACATTAGGGGTAAAGGGAAACAAATATCATCATTCATTCAATCACGTAGCAGCAGCAGCCGCACCATCACAGAATCTGATTTAACCATGCATGCTGAAAGCGAAATAGAAAAACACCAACACCACGACACGAGGTGGAAAAAGATAGACGCACACGACGCTGTCTTCCGTTCGCGCATTTACATAGTAGAGGCAGACAGACAATCAGGTTTTTACAGATTTGCCAATTCGATTTCGTTGGGCAAAGAAGATATTCCCCCCCGATTTGATTGTTTGTTTCTCTGTCGCAGCATCCCGCAGCATTGTTGCGGTTTGTTGACGTTTTCATCCGAATGGGGTGATTTGACAGACATTATCGCGCGATCATCGATTACTGCCATTCACTTCCTTCCTCGTGACCTCACCCGCGTGCGTGCCTACCCCTCTCATAAACACTTGGAAAGGGCCCGCGCGCACACACATGAGCGCACACTCATTTGGCGTTGTGATTACTTCAGAATCGAATAATAACTGTACTCCCTTTTCGTGTTATCTTAATCAGTGCTGCCACCTTAACGCCCATTGTGAAACTCGTGTAATGTTTGCTGCCGATGGCGAAGTGGAGGTAATGTAAAAAAATATTTATTTTCCTGAGAAGTGACAAAGAACGTAAATCAAAATCAGTAAGAAAATAAAAAAAAATAAAAAAAAACTTTTTTTTAAAGATGATGCTGATGATCATGGTTCCGCCTCCTTCCCCTAGAGATGTTTGAGCAAGGCGAGTTATCTAAAAGAGATTTTTTTTGTTTTCTCAGCTTTGAATCCAGTTTAGCAAAAAAAAACGAACTGATTTTATTTACAGATCTAAGTTTAAAAAAGTACAATGTCAAACGACAAGCCAATACTCAGTCTTGTCTGCCACAGAGCCGATACGGTCCCTACAAGGCACTGGCAGCCAAATGGTCCACCAAGACACAAGTCCAACCGCAAACCTTGTTTTGGATTGACTTTAAATATCCAGAGAAATCGAGAAAATTTTTTTACGAACAATTTCTAGACCGGCTCTTACAAAACTATTGAATTCTTATCCTTTATATCTGTACAACGCGTGCGACGCTCAAACTTTTGTACACTACTTTTATTTTTTTTAAGTTAAACGGTTTTATTGTGATAAAACATAATAATAATACAGATAATGTACTAAAAGCTAAGAAATAATAAGGCGAATAGCTTTTAGTAGTTATCACACCCCATCCTTTAATCTAGGGTATTGATGAGACTGAAATAAAATCGTGGGGCATATGATGAAACTATCAACTATGAATAACGGAAATCCAACGTGCCCCACGATTTTTTGACGTAGAACTACGTCTTTCATTAAGGGTGCCAAATCAGAAAACAGGTCACGTTTTTATGAAATAAAGTTAACGTTAATAACTATTTTTGCCACGAACGGATTTTGGCGATTTACATACTAAAGGAATCGGAAATTCCGTAAGATTTGCTTAATGTGCCAAACATTAGAATCCTTTGGTTTGTAAATGGTTAAAATTCATGAAAACTTTAAGCGTTTCCATTTTCCCATACATTTGTTCTATCCATTTGTGTCATTTCCCGAACAGAGGTGTCAATAACGAGCAACCTATCGACGACCAACGGAGGGGAAATCGTAGGATCCAAAGTCTCCGTGAGCAAAGGAAAAGTAGAATAATGAAGGGGAATACTTGCCTAGAGTATAAACAGTGGATCTCGCTGAGACAAACTTTCATTCGGCATCGGACTGTTGAGCAATCCAGTTCACTTTGCTTTCGCTGCGCTTCGATCTAAGATTGGACCCCACCAGTGGTAATCCAACTTGGATATCGTCGTTTGGTTTTTCTGTTTTTCGCGTTATTCGTATCGTGTGTTTTTTTTCTGCGTAATAAATTGGACGCTTCGCGTAGTGTGTGATGAGTAAGAAGAAGAGGAATGCAGGCTCGAGCCCTGCAAAAAATGAACCCATTGCCAAGGGCAATAAAATTACGAGGCAAGCGTCATCTAATGATGCACGCAATGTTGGTGCAGTGAAAAGCGCTCGCACTGAACCGAGCCCTCGCGAGTGGGACACCGCATCGAATAACAGCGGAGTAGGCGATTTCGGCGCATCGGTCGAAAATGTAAACGCCGTTACCCAGGCAGCAACCAAAATCAAGCTCCCCCCGCTGGGGGTGAAGGCGGTTGACAAACTCATCAGCGAATTTGCATCGATGGGTGTTACAGCAGAGTACAAACTGTGTGGCATAATTCAGTCTTTTTCCAAGCAGTTAACATAGTTTGTTTTCCGTCATCATAAGGGCTTCGTTGGTGCCTTTGAGAATGCATCAATGCATAAAACTGACGTTATGACGAAGCAAGCGTTAAGGTTGTGCGCCAAACAATTATTTGGTGAATACCAAACATCTTGAGTGTCTTACTGGAATGTTATAAGTTATTTGGGTTCGCGTGCCAGTCGCAAAACAGCCTTCAACTAGGATTGCATTTGCGCTAATATTGACCATAATGAAGCATTGCCACTGCTACTACTCGAAAAGGTTGTTTTTAACAAAAAGAGTTCATTTCACTTGCTTAGTCACCAAGAAAGTGAATGACGTTCTGGAATTTTGCATGTGATTAAGTTTCGCTTGCCAGTAGCAAAACTTCCTCCACTACGGGTGACCCTCGAGCATGAGAAAGTAATGCAACTTTTTTCGATGCCAGTAATATTAACAGAAGCGTTTCTTTTGAGAATAGCGTAAAATGATGAGAAGTATTTATATTCCTAGTAGTTTCAAGCCACCAATGTATGGCTCTGTATGCATGCTATGGCGAACGTTTGTTTGGCGCTTGGTTTACGTTGTACGAACGATGCCTAGAGGTGCGATTCCTTTGAGGCAATACTAAATAACATGTAGCATGATATTTGATACTTGCAAGTGTTGTCATTGTTGTTGTTTCCATGCGGTGCCAAAGATATATTGAGGTAATTATGAGATGTGGAATAATGGCGCTGGTGCAACATGTACATAATCGAGTCTATTTCAATTGCAAAAAAGGCCACCGGAACAGCGTTCGAGGTATGAAATAAAATGCGACATACGATCAGCTAGTATATTGTTTTGCGAGGGCACGAATGAATCATCGATCAATTATCGTCAACTGATTCTACAATGAAAAATTCATTTCAGAGATTATTCTACTAAGCAGTTGTTTCTAAAATTTCACAACATTATAGAATAATATCCGAAGGTATGAACAAGCGACTTATATAAAATAACAGTATAGTTCTACGTCAACAATGCGGTCGTATCTTGGACACAACCTCCTATAATTTTTTCAGTATCATCAATACCCTAGATTAAAGGATGGGGTGTGATAACTACTAACTACTATTTGCTTAATTATTTATTAGCTATTAGTACATTATCTGTATTATTATTATGTTTTATTTCAATAAAACCGTTGAACTTAATTTTTTTTTTTACTTTTTTATATGTTCTAGTGTTTAGTACATTATCTGTATCATTAGTATATTTATCTACATTCTACAATATTTTAGAATATTTCATTTTTGCCTAATTTTTTTCGGAATGTTTTCATGATGTACTGTATTCTAATCATCAAATCATTTCATTTGATACCGATGATGATGAGATTGCAAAAAATACATAGTCGACCATTTTGTGCCGGCGACATTTCTGATACACATATCCCCAATTAACTTTTTTTTAAACTAATAAAAAATCAGCCATTTTATAGCGGCGGCCAAATTGGATTTTCAAGATAATGGAATACGCCGTATCATAACGACAGCAGAGAAAAAGGTGTTCCAAATTTCAGATCAATAGTCAAAAGGAACGGGGTCAAAATTCTGTGGGACAACCCTAAAGGCATACAAACAGGTCAAGTTCAATGAAACCGTTTAAAAAAGAAATTGGCTATTATGTTATAGCAGCCATCTTGGATTTCAATTTTCCAGAAAATAGAAATTCAATTCCTCATGTATAACTGTGTTCTACTAGTCAAGTCCATTCATTTGATACACATATTGATAGGATTTTGAGAAAATATGTGATCCGCCATTTTGTTGTGGCATCCATTTTGGATTTGCATTTTTTAATGCTGTTCTACAGGTCAATCCCTTTCATTTGATATTCGTATTGTTGAGGGTTCCGAAAAAAATATATATCTAAATAAACCACAACAGTAAAAAGAGAAAACAGATGTTATGTTTTCTATTCGTAACAATTTTGAAATTATATATTATTGGTGGGCTTCTACATATAAAGACTGTCCCAGAAAGTATGGACGCTCCAGATCATAGATCAAAAACAGAATAAACTGTTAGAAATTTAACTTATATTAAAAATGCTGTTAAATTAAGATGAGTACAACAGATCAGTGTTTTTATTTTTTTCTATCTATCTATTTTATCCACACTGGAGCACCTTCTTGCGAACGTTGTTCATGAGGTTCGAGCACCCACTTCTTAGCGACGAATTTTGACTCTTATTTTCCAGTCCTCTTCAAATTGTTGATGGGTTTCGGTTGAGAGAAATGTTTCCTATGATGTACCTTCATCAATAGCAAACATTCTTCAATTGATCGAATTTGCGAGCAATTAGGGGGATTATTTTCCTTTGCAACGCATATTAAACCCTTGGAGGTATACCACTCTGCCGTTGATTTCGCGTGATGGCAAAACTCTGAATCTGGCCAGAAGATAACAGAATTCATGTCAACATTGCCAACCCTTCGGATTCATCTGGATCTTCCAGACTTTAATGGATTATCCAGACGTTTAGACTATCCTTCGTCTAGTCCAGAATTTTTGTGATTTTTGTGAGATTTCTTCGCAACAAAGATTTCTCGCAACCATATAACTTTGAGCAATTACTCAATGACATCCTACACCCAAAATAAATTTTTAACCCTTTTCGGTCGGAATTAATTTCCCTTGGAAGAGATCCTCTTATCTTTCCACGCTAATAATATTTTGTTTATACCGAGTATTATTACCAATTAATCCTAGAAACTCCACATACATTTGTGACAAAGTCCACTTGACATTTAAATTCGTTTAGAAAAAAATGTAAACTGTTACAACGTTGAATAGAGTATTTAGTATGATTCATTGCTGTGGTGGCTGAGAGCAGACAAACGACCGCAGAGGGTTAACACATGTTTTGGCATCCACATTAATGAGCTTCAAAATAACAGAAAATGTGCTACTCTCTCATACTGGTACAGAATTTGTATAATAACCTAGCTGACCCGGCGAACTTCGTCCCGTCCAAAATGGTTTTTTTGTGTGAATACCTTCAAACATTCACGTTTTCTTACTAAGCGAACGTTCGTGGGTCCAATTACAGAACTCTTCATTGATTGATTACTCTTCGACCATTTATAATCTTCTCTTACCTCTTATAACTTGTTTCTCCGTTACATGGGAAACATGTTTGATACAAGAAATATAATAAAATAAAGACAGCTCAAATCAAGGCTGACCAAATAATTCAGGATTACAACGGAACACGCATCTTTATCTTCACAACGAAGCGACGGTAGGTAGTGCCAAATCGCGTGACTTCGAGTAAATCGTGTAATTTCAGGAGAATCGCGTAAAAAATAATCCAATGTATTTGTTTTATATTTCTGGAAACATTTGCACCCAACGACACTGGTACGAATTCTTCGCTCCACCTTTATATCTCATTAATTATAATTCCTTTAAACATTGTCCACTCAAAACAAAGAAAGGCATTGTTTTTTGAAAATCTGCATCTTTCGACGTTAAAGGGTGTGTCACATCAAATTGCATCACGGAAAAAACGCTGTAGAAATTCGCCCAGTAGACCGATCCTTTTGAAAATTTTAGACAGTATAATAAAAACTATTAAACAACTTTTAGCATTTTCTTTTTATTCATACTTCGAGCCCAAGCCCGTATGCTCGCACCTTCCTCTTTACCCCGTCCATAAGGTTCTGTACAACGTCAGGTTGTAGTTTTTTTTCTAACAGAAATCCATTTTCTCTTGAAGTCCGCCTCCGATTTGACAACTTTTGAGTTCTTCCGGAGGGCCTGCTTCATAATCGCCCAATATTTCTCTATTGGGCGAAGCTCCGGCGCGTTGGGCGGGTTCATTTCCTTTGGCACGAAGGTGACCCCGTTGGCTTCGTACCACTCCAACACGTCCTTTTAATAGTGGCACGAAGCGAGATCCGGCCAGAAGATGGACGGGCCCTCGTGCTGCTTCAATAGTGGTAGTAAGCGCTTCTGTAGGCACTCCTTAAGGTAAACCTGCCCGTTTACCGTGCCGGTCATCACGAAGGGGGCGCTCCGCTTTCCGCAAGAGCCGATCGCTTGCCACACCATGTACTTTTTGGCAAACTTGGATAGTTTCTGCTTGCGAATCTCCTCCGGAACGCTGAATTTGTCGTCTGCGGAGAAGAACAACAGGCCCGGCAGCTGACGAAAGTCCGCTTTGACGTAGGTTTCGTCGTCCATTACCAGGCAGTGCGGCTTCGTCAGCATTTCGGTGTACAGCTTCCGGGCTCGCGTCTTCCCCACCATGTTTTGCCTTTCGTCGCGGTTAGGAGCCTTCTGAACCTTGTATGTACGCAGGCCCTCCCGCTGCTTGGTCCGCTGGACGAATGAACTTGACAAATTCAGCTTATTGGCGACATCCCGGACCGAACTTCTCGGATCACGTCTAAACTGCTTAACTACGCGCTTGTGATCTTTTTCACTGACGGAGCATCCATTTTTGCCGTTCTTCACCTTCCGGTCGATGGTTAGGTTCTCGAAGTATCGTTTTGGTACTCTGCTGACCGTGGATTGGACGATTCCCAGCATCTTACCGATGTCCCGATGTGACAACTCCGGATTCTCGAAATGAGTGCACAGGATTAATTCACGACGCTCTTTTTCGTTCGACGACATTTTTCCAAATTTACGAAAAATTGACAGTGAAGCATGCCCAACGTGATCTATACACTCTTATCTGATTATAAGCGAAAGCTGAAGATATAATTCCTAAAAATTAAATTTCTACAGCGTTTTTTCCGTGATGCAATTTGATGTGACACACCCTTTATTTCACGTTGATCAGCTTTATTTCAGAAATGTTGTGCACGGTGGAATCCGAAGGAAGATATATGGAATCCGAGAGAAGATATTTGGGCTTCCACATTAAATATCCAGTGGGTTCAGGAACTAAAACCGCGAAATTACTGATAGTGGCTTAATTGTTTATGATATGCTGGAACGTTTCCGTTAACGTAAAACTGTTGTTCGAAGAGATCGGAAGATGCGTCATAGTGGAACTTACGAGCAGTTGGAAGACTTAGGTTGAAGATATTGAGAATAAAGAAGGCAAACCCGAGACTCTCAGACTACGACATTACAAAAAAAAACAACTCTAACCAATGTACCATCCGGAGATTCCGTATGCAAGGGTTTTCATCACGAAGCAGACAATGGACTCAAAAATGTATTGGGGAGAGTGCCTGCAGAAACGACTTCTTCCGTTTATTAGGACTCACAATGATCCGGTAATGTTTTGGCCAGATTTGGCAAGATTTGGAAACTCCAGTAAAAAATATTTTGTTTTTAATTTCATACAGTTTTAATAATCATTTAATACAGCCACCTCATTGATTCTCGGTCTGTCAGGCTTATACGCGAGTATAGGAAGGTTAAGAATAGTTTGCACCTCACTAGTTTATGTTGAAGAATTATAATAAAAACAAATCACTACTAGCATCTTCAGTAGCAGATATATCGTCAACAGGGCCAATAAAAATCAAAACTAAAATAATGCTCAAGCAATTTAGCATGATGTTCGCCAAAGAAAATACAAATAAACATTCTACACGAACTGTGTAGATATGCAAATACAGGCAAACCTTTCTTTGTGCGGGGGAGAGGGACCGTACAAAAAAGTCGCATAAAAATCGTGCAAAACTTCACCAGCAGCTTTAAAAAATAGTGTTCGGTGCACAAACTTTTTTTTGTGCGGTATATAGGGACCGCATAAAAAAAGTTCCCCCTAAGAAAATAACTCAAAGCCACGCCATTCACCGTTCAATTTACTTTTGTTTCCTTGCTTTGCGATGGGACACTTTGTCTTTTCGGTTGCGCGTGGCTGTTTTGTGCTTTTAGTTGCATGTCGAAACGTGTTGCTGTTAGGAAGCATGTCATGCAAAAACTTAGAAAAACTTAGAGCATTTGATGAGAGGAGGGGAATGATTTCAGAAGTGTGTAATGGAGACACAAATATGCTTGTTTCGTACTGAAATGCATATAAACCATCGAAAAAAACCAAATGGACGATAACTTCGTTAAATATGCTTCTTTTCATACACCGCACAAGTCGCACAAAAAACGCACAAGAACAGAAAATCGCACAAAAAAAATTCGCACAAAAACAGGTTTTACTGTATTTATAAACAAACATACACACAACGAGACTTCAAATATTGATTGCCAAATACTCGATTGGATGTTGTAGATGTTCATTCAAAAACAATTTGTTGAGAATAATGACAAATGATTAAATATGTTTTTCTGTATACTCAAAATACGGTACAAACAGATAAAAAGCAGGGACAATAAAACAAATTTCCCGTTCAAAACGGTACCTTTGGTTAGCCTACTCAAATCAGACAATTCCTTCCTCTACTGTTGCACTTACTAAGATATTTGGCGGTCCATTTTTATTTATATGGATAAGAGATATTGGAGTGCGTTTTTTCACCTGAAAAACCATTTCCACTAATTGTAGAACATATGAGAAGATATTTCAGAATTTTCCCAATTTCCTTCAAAATTTTCCGAAAATTTCCAACAATTATGTTAGGTTGAAATGTGTTTAATTTGTATACGAATCATCATAAGAACCTTTGGGAAAGATCTGGCAAGGTATACCTCCGTTTCGGAAATTTCGAAGGTTAGACCAAACAAATTGCGAGTTGTCGTGAATGATCGAAAAGACGCAAACAAGATTGTTGTCGATCAGCATTTTACAATTGAGTATCGGGTCTACATTCCCTCTCACATAGTCGAAATTGAGGGTGTGATAACCGAAACGGGCTTGACGTGCGAATACATTACGAGTGAAGGTACCGGTCGTTTTAAAAAACTGCCCTCGACGACTGTTAAGATCTTGGGTTGCCGCCAGCTCGGAACAGTCTCCCATGAAGGAGAAGAAAAGAAATTTACGCCGTCCAACTCGTTTCGAGTCACCTTCGCTGGTTCAGCTCTCCCTGACTACGTGATGGTAGATAAATTGAGGTTAGCCGTGCGACTTTTTATTCCAAAGCCAATGACTTGTCTAAAGTGCAAGTCAGTTGGTCACACGGCTGCTTATTGTGCCAATAAAGAACGATGTGCCACTTGCGGAGAACAACATGAGGGGAAATCCTGCAGTGCGACTGAGCATAAGTGTCCATATTGCGAGGGATCCCCACACGTGCTCTCAGCTTGTGAAACATACAAGGCTCGCTGGGAGAAACAGAAGCGCTCTTTGAGGGAACGCTCTAAACGCACTTTCGCAGAAATTTTGAAGGGCGCTTCTCCACTGGCTCAAGAACAACAACCAATCAATACACACAATGTCTTCGCTACGTTGCCAGTTGACGAAATGGAAGCGGATACAGCTAACGGGGGCACGCCGTTTATTTCTCAAGGGAATCCCCGGCGCAAAAATGTGACCACTCCCAAAGTTCAAGGACAAGTCCCTCCGGTGATACCCCCTGTTAGCTTGCCCAAAAAATCGAGTGCAGCGGATAAGCAAAATCAGGTCCCTCCTGGCCTCCGTGGTAATAGTTCACCTTCGAACGACCCAGCACTCGAGGGGACATCAAAAACCCCAACTGTCCCTGTTTTTCCGTCAAGTTCAACTTCCCAATCGGGATTTATAAAGTTGTCTGACCTTGTGGATCAAATCTTCACGTGTTTTAATGTTTCCGACTCCATCAGAACCATTGTCACCGCAATGCTTCCAGTACTAAAGACAATTTTGCAGCAATTGATGCAAACATGGCCCCTCCTTGCAATGATTATCTCTCTTGATGTCTAATTTAAATAGAGAGGTCGGAGATATCACTGTTTTACTGTGGAATTGTCGTAGTCTTATCCCTAAATTGGATACATTCAAATTTCTAATTCATAAACTCAATTGTGATGTTTTTGCTCTGTCCGAAACCTGGCTCTCTTCTCAAAATGATCTCTCTTTCCACGATTTTAATATAATACGCTTGGACCGCGATGACAGATACGGAGGGGTACTATTGGGGATCAATAAGTGTCACTCATTTTTTAGAATTGACCTTCCACCTATTGGAGGGATCGAAGCTGTTGCTTGTCATGCAAACATCAGAGGCAAAGACCTCTGTATAGTCAGCTTGTATTGGCCTCCGAGAGCTGCGGTTAGCCGCAAGCAACTTGTTGACATGTGCTCACTCCTTCCTGAGCCCAATGATCTTGGGAGACTTCAACTCTCACGGAACTGCCTGGGGGGAACCGTACGACGATAATCGTTCATCGTTGATATATGACCTTTGTAACAGCTTCAATATGACCGGTTTGAACACTGGGGAAACAACACGTGTACCTAAACCTCCTGCTAAACCAAGTGCTCTTAACCTCTCGCTTTGCTCGAATTCACTATCGTTAGATTGCAAGTGGAATGTAATCCAGGATCCCAACGGTAGTGATCACTTGCCAATCAAAATTTCTATCACCAATGGGTTGAATTCTTCTGAATAAATAAACATGGCATACGACCTCACAAGACACATTGACTGGAAAAAATATGCGGACGCGATTGCTCTAGCCATCAATTCCAGAGATGGTTTGCCTCCATTGGAGGAGTATAACTTCATTTCTCGTTTGATCTATGACAGCGCGGTTCGCGCTCAAACGAAACCCATCCCAGGTTCCACTATTCGTCGAAGGACCCCCCCCCTTCCATGGTGGGATGGCCAGTGTTCCAAGCTTTATGGAGATAAATCGAATGCATTTAAAGCTTTTCGGAAACGTGGAACCATTGAGAATTTTCAAACGTATTTGGACCTTGAAAATCAATTTAAAAACTTGATCAAAGGGAAAAAACGTGCTTATTGGCGAAATTTCGTGGGAGGTTTGTCACGAGAAACGTCAATGAAAAAATTATGGAAAGTGGCTCGAAACATGAGAAATCGCTCTTCACCCAATGAAAGCTAGGAATATTCACATCGATGGATTTTTAATTTTGCACGAAAGGTTTGTCCCGATTCCGCTCCAGTGCAAAGAATTATTCGAGATATACCACAAGATAGGTGTGATCTTGATTCCGAGTTTTCGATGGTAGAATTCTCTCTTGCTCTCCTTTCATGTAACAATTCTGCTCCGGGATCGGATAGAATTAAGTTCAACTTGCTGAAAAATCTCCCTGATGTGGCGAAACATCGCTTGTTGAACTTATTCAATCGGTTTCTGGAGCATAATATTGTTCCAGATGATTGGAGACAAGTACGAGTTATAGCTATTCAAAAACCCGGAAAACCCGCGTCCGACTTCAATTCGTACCGCCCAATAGCAATGCTGTCTTGTATACGGAAATTGTAGGAGAAAATGATCTTGTTTCGCCTTGATCGATGGGTTGAAACGAATGGCCTACTCTCAGATACACAATATGGGTTCCGCAGGGGCAAGGGGACGAATGATTGTCTTGCGTTGCTTTCTTCAGAAATTCAAATGGCTTACGCCGAAAAAAAACAAATGGCTTCAGTATTCTTGGACATAAAGGGGGCCTTTGATTCTGTTTCAATAGAGGTTTTGTCAGACAAATTACAATCTCGGGGTCTGCCGCCTCTATTGAATAATATGTTATATAACTTGCTTTGTGAGAAACATTTGAACCTTTCTCACGGAGATTCGGCAGTAAGTCGGGTCTCTTACATGGGACTCCCCCAGGGCTCATGTTTAAGCCCCCTTTTGTACAACTTCTACGTAAGCGACATTGACAATTGCCTTACCCAAAATTGCAGCCTAAGACAACTTGCAGATGATGGAGTGGTGTCTGTCGTAGGATCAAACGAATCCGACCTGCAAGGACCCTTACAAGATACTTTGAACAATTTTTCAACCTGGGCCATTGGGCTAGGGATCGAATTCTCCACGGAGAAAACAGAGATGGTGGTTTTTTCTAGGAAGCATAAACCAGCAAAACCAAAGCTTCAACTTTTGGGTAAACCGATCACTCATGCTATGTCATTCAAGTATCTTGGGGTTTGGTTCGACTCTAAATGTACTTGGGGGGCCCATATTAGGTATCTGAGTAAAAAATGTCAACAAAGAATAAACTTTCTCCGTACAATTACCGGCACCTGGTGGGGAGCCCATCCCGAAGATCTTATAATGTTGTATCGAACAACTATTCTCTCAGTGATGGAGTATGGCAGTTTCTGTTTTCAATCAGCTGCCAAAACACACCTCATTAAACTCGAGCGAATTCAGTATCTTTGTCTCCGTATCGCGTTGGGATGTATGCCCTCAACGCATACCATGAGTCTCGAGGTTTTGGCAGGCCTACTCCCACTAAAAGATCGCTTCAATTTATTATCTCTTCGGTTCCTCATCCGGTGTAAGGTTATGAACCCATTGGTGATCGGAAATTTTGAGCAGCTGATCGAGCTAAATTTTCACTCCGGATTCATGAGTTCATATCATGAATTCATCTCCATGCAGGTTAATCCTTCTTCGTATATTCCCAACCGTGTTTGTTTTCCTGACTACATCAATTCCTCTGTGCATTTTGATCTGTCCATGAAGCAGGATATCCATGGAACATCAGACTATCTTCGATCGAGGATCGTTCCAACGATCTTCGATGCAAAGTATGGGGATATCAATTGTGATAATATGTACTTTACTGATGGGTCCTCTATGAATGAGTCCACAGGATTTGGAGTGTTCAACGAATTTTTTAGCACCTCACACAGTCTTCAGAATCCTTGCTCAGTGTATATTGCTGAATTGGCAGCGATACACTGGGCGCTGGACAGCGTCGCCTCACGACCTGTTGAACACTATTACATTGTAACGGATAGTCTTAGCTCTGTCGAAGCTATCCGTTCAGTGAGGCCGGAAAAGCACTCGCCGTACTTCCTTGAGAGAATACGAGAAATTTTGAGTGCTTTATCCAGACGCTGTTATGTCAATACCTTTGTCTGGGTCCCTTCACATTGCTCAATTCCGGGTAATGAGAGGGCTGACTCATTAGCAAAGGTAGGTGCAATTGAAGGCGATATTTATCAGCGTCAAATCGCCTTCAATGAATTTTATTCTTTAGTCCGCAAAAATACCATAGTTAACTGGCAACGCAAATGGAACGAAGATGAATTGGGCCGGTGGCTCCACTCGATTATCCCTAAGGTTAGCCTCAAACCATGGTTCAAAAGTCTGGACTTGAGTCGGGACTTTATTCGCACCTTCTCCCGACTCATGTCCAATCACTGTTCGTTAGATGCGCTACTCTTTCGTATTAATCTTGCCGACAACAATCTTTGTGTTTGTGGCCAAGGTTACCACGACATCGAGCACGTTGTTTGGTCGTGCGAGCTGTATCTTGTCGCCAGATCGAATTTAGTAGTCACCCTTCGGGCCCGAGGAAGTCAGCCCATGATGCCGGTGAGAGACGTGTTGGCTCGGTTAGACCTTGATTACATGTCCCAAATATATGTATTCCTTAAAGCTATCGATCTTCGTGTGTGATTATCCTTACACCCTTAGTTTTTCCTTTTCCTTTGTGAGAGATCGGATCCCTTCTTAAGAATAAGATGAAATGTAAATACATATTAAATATAAGATAGGTTTAAGAATTGAGTGTGATGAGTGTGATTGAGAGTGTGAGTGTGATTATTGTCAATATATCCTCATATCCCCTCCTTTTCCTGAAGAAAATATGTCACCCTTCTAAACTCGAGTCGACCGCGAGTAATCGGTTTCCTATATTATTAACATTAGAATTAAGGAAAAATGTTTATATACTAGTAACAATACAGTAAGGAGTTCGGCTCCTTTAAACCTATGTAACTGAGCCTGTAAAAATAAACGATTTAAATAAAAAAAAAAAATCATAAGAACCTCCGCCGACCCAAAATTCCCTTCCTACAAATATTCACGCCGATCAGATCAGTAATTTCCAAGTCCGTAAGGATCAGAAAGACAGAAATCCATTTTTAAATATACAGATATGCCATAGCAGTATGATCCAGTGAAACAAGAGACACATTGCAAAAAAGCACGCACTAAACCTTTTCGCATACTTTGCCACATACACGGCCCAAACCGAAGAGGGTATTGTATCACGTTTATGGTCTCCTTTTTACTCTTAGAAAACACTTTCCAACTTCATTTTATAATGTGGTGAAATATTATCACGCATTTATGCAACAGTACCAGTGGCTATGTGGATAGCGTAGTCGTGTAAAACAACCTTTAACCCTTTCGTCGCCCCGTCACCCAGATATAGGTGACTTTTTCCTCGTTCAAATTTAATAGGATTTATAAAAGGAATTTGACAACATAGGCACCTAAATGTAACTATAGGATATTAAGAAAAATAATAAAATCATAATCATATTAATATAATGTTCATACTATACTTTTTATCAATTTATAATACAGAAGGTTTGTACTGGAGTTTTTTGCGAAACCCGTATAATATGACTTTGGCATGTGCTACTGTTGTCAATTCGTTTCCAAATAGAAATAAATCTCACTAGATCATGTGAAAGTTGCCTACAAACTACGTTTGGTCTTTATTTAATAATGCATCCGCAATTTGGGCCTCGCGAGAAACTCAAAAACAGCGCATTGGGCGACGAACGTGTTAATTCCAGCTGGCCTTGGTTCGATCCCCGCTTGACATCGTTTGGACGTTTTTTCGGGTACAATCCCAAGCTTCAGTCTGGAAGAAAGAGATGTCTACTCCCATAAATACAAACATTTTAAAACATTTGAGGAATGTGCTTTTATTTGTTCATTTCACCCTTCAGTACACGAAAAACGCTAACGCTAGTTTGTACATAGAAACTGTTACTTAGAGAATCCTTGGTAGGTTTGATGCTCTACAAAAATCTCTTTAATTTCGTGATAAATGTAGATTATGTATAGTAGATATGTAAAATAATTGAAAACCGCTATTCAAAAGGTAAAAAATAAATGTCACGTTCGACGGCGGAAAGTTGGAGTTCGATAAAGATTGCATGCAATGAATAACGAAATATATCGTAAATCCTTTTCAGGTTTCCTAAAGATAATGAATTATATATTTCATTATTCAGATGTAACGGATATCTGGTATCTATCCGGTATACGGCCTACCTGAACGCGACGCTGACTATTATTTTCATTTGCCATTTTGTTGAAACAGTACCAAAGGGAATACTCATCGCAAGATATTTTATATACTCCATTATTTTTGTTTATCTTTCCATAAAATTGTAATTCTTCCCATAAAATGTAAACCTTTATTTGCTTCATGCATAAATGCACATGCACAAAAAGAAATTTTCTGATTTCAGGGTTGAATTTTATAGATGTAGTCAGAGTTGCCACCTATAATTTCCAAAAATCAGGAAGAATGAAAATAAAAATCAGGGAAAATAAGGATAGCTTATATTGGGTTTTCCGGAAAGTTCGTACCGATTTTTGGGAAAACAAAAGCATCATATTAATAGACAGAGTTACATATTTTCAATTTAATTCTACATTCTACTTTCTTATTATTTTGTTTTACAACCTTTCGCCATCTTCCACGCAGCTTCAAAATTCTATCCTCCCAGAACATGTTTGTTTTCTCCAATTTTTTGTTGACCATTGAGTTGAAGCTTTTGCCATTGATAGCTTTTTGCGAGGATCTTTTGATCCTTTATGTTTTTTTTTTCCTGAACACCATCAACATCAATAAAGTGAATTGCAGAAAAATATTCGGATATTCAGAATTCCTTTGAATTCATCGTCCATACTTCGAAATGAATCTTTACTCATCAAATTAGGAAATAGTTGAATGCTTCTAATTTTGTTGCCATTTGATTTGATTATAGATATATTTACCATAGTATCAACATAAAAATTGGATCTACTTGAAATTTGATATTAAATCTTATTATATTGATTGTGAATCAAAATTTTTTCTCTTGAGTAATATTACCATGTGAAACTTTGAAATATTACTCCATCAATGAATTAGCTGCTACTCGTACATACATAGACATCATATAGGGTAATTTTGTTCCTCAAAATTAATATCGTTGTTAGTTCTTAAAATCGCCAGATAGTCTGGTTTCATGAAATTATCTAGCACTGCTTTGAATACGAATGCACCATTTCACTCCTTGCGTAGTGAAAATAATTCGGGTTTTTCACCCTGGAAAAATGTATCCAGTCGATTTGCAACAATCATACATATTGTTGAAAAAGTTAGGTACAGCCTTTGATCAGGAGAAATTAATTTAATGTAAGTTTAATGCATGTGCAGACCGGAGTGCTATTATGACAGTTTTCATTTCCAATTAGGAAAACTTTAACAGTGATCCTGGTATATTTTTACATTCCGATAAAGTAAAAACTACAAAAAATCAGGCGAAAACAGGATCATTTTTGAAAAATCAGGCAAAATTGAGTGTTTGTCAGGATATCAGGGAATGTGCTAAAAAGTCTGGGAAATCCCGAAAAATCAGGAAGGTGGGCATCTCTGGTTGTAGTTGAAAACAATCATCATGCAATCCTAGTTTAGTCATAAAACAATTTCTGAAGATAAAAGCGGGACAAAGAGACACCGATGAGTTGAAATTAACGAGGTAACAAACACATCCAAACAAACTAGACAACGACTCGACTGATTCATCAGCGATCGCGGCCATACGGTCGAGTCAAACGGCTTACTTGCCTGTTTTAGGTCGAGCTCGGCTTCTGGAATATGAAAACAAAAGAGACGAGCGGTGATCCTTTCGTCTGTGTACTAGAATATAGCCCATAATGCTATACTCCATTGAAAAGTCTTTGAAGAGGACGATACCAACATTGATAGATATATACACAGACCAATAGGGTAACACGGGGTGAGTTGGACATACGGTGTGATTTGGACCACCCCTTTATCTCAAAAAGTACGGCTCAACTTGGATTTTTTATTCTTTATCATCTCCTTTTATTGTTGAACCGTATGTAACTAACGTAAAAAAACTTTGGTAAAATTCGACAGGTGGAAGGAAACGGTAACATGAACCCAACAAGCACTTTGATTGTCAAAAAATGTGAGTTTTCCGATCGTGGTTTTAAGGTTTTTCCCGTTGATGAAACAAACTTTCCATGTATTGTGCAGTGAAGTTCTGTTCGCTTACAGAAGAGGAACAATTTGATGCAGCGAAACTGTAAGTTTGATAACTATAAATGAAATAAATTGCATTTTAATTTTTGTATGTGACATGGACACGTTTCTGTGGAGTGAATTGGTCCTACAGGTTTGAAACTTTTCTTTGGTCTAATTGATTCCAGATGCCGCTGAATTACAAAACGAGGATGGGCAGACACCATTGGAAGAAGGAGGAGCTTGAAAAGGCAACAGAGGCCATCAAGGACGGATTTTCTTTGACCAAGCATCGAAAGCATTTGAAAATGCTCGAACAACAGTGAAAGATCCATACAGAATTCGAGATGGTTTCAATCCAATTATTCTGGTCTGAAATTTGACCAAGACACCTGGTATCGATCGCAGAACACTGTTACTGATTTTAACTTCATCCCGAAATACTTTACATAAACATAAGTATTTTTTCGATGAAACACACACTGGACCAAATAACCCCGCATCAAATTTTAATGTCCAAAAATCATCTCTTTTGTTTTATGATATAGTTGGTAATTTGAAGATTGATATTATGATTAAACACTATTGATTGAGAAAAAACAAGTGCAGCTCAGTATACAATGTGACATTTTGTATTTAGACCGTGTCGGTTTGGAAATATTAGGCTATTTGCTTAGGGGTCCAAATTTCCTGCATTTCCCCTAATCCTTGGGTCTGTAGTGCCTTACTGAAAATTTGATTCAGCGATGAAACATTCCAGAGTTCAAACAAATCTCTCCGATCTATTCTGGTTGAATGAATGAAATGCTCTCGTTGAATATTACACTGAGAATAAATTTTCATTGATGTGATGTTAAATGTAAAACTGAAGAAAGTTGAACTTCACATTTCTGAGCTTCTAACAAACAAATATTTCGTAATGTGTCCCTGCTATTTTGATGCACCACATAGTTCCAAAGCAGTATGCATTTTTAGGTATCATAACCGACTTGTATTTTCTATTTATCTCATAACATTACTTAAAAATCAAGAAACTCTCGGAAAGGGACGGCTTCTAGATGACAATAACAAAAAGAAAGACCGTTCCACATACACTACCAATCGCATTAAATTGGAAGCACTGCACGCTCCAATGTGTTATGTTTTTGCTTTTCCGTTATGCTCACTTGCTTCGGCTACACTCCATTCACCACCTCTCCATGAAGTGTGTAATTTCTTCCAAACGGGTTCTCACTTGAATGTGGCTGAACGAATATGACTAATGTTTACCCTAGAATCATGGTTCTCATTTATTTTGACTATTTCACAGAACTGATTATCTGATTTTGGCTCTCTTTAAAATAATTCCACGAGTTTGGTTTTCGCCAATTTTTTTTTCCGCAAACTGAAATGTCAAAAAACACAGACATTCGTTTGCTCACTTCTGTGAGACGACCATTGATACACATTTCATCTCACAAAAGGACCCAGCATACCTGTATCACATCAGAGAACCAACATTTTGTCCCTTTTCAGCGGAATTATAAGTTATACTCAGAAACGAAATGATGATGTGTGGACGCAAAAAAAAAAATATCATAACAAAAGAAAATCAAAAAGAAAATGTTCACCTTGCTCACCTGGCTTGTCCAACGATTGCCGACGATTCATTGGCGGTCTAGGACGGATGTCGGCCAAGGCGGACGCAAAAGTGCGACGGCCTCCGGCAGACTCCGGGGAAAATTTCGGGGTTTCCTTCCACGAGTGGTCGCGCTGCTACGGGGCTGGTTTGGCACCACTAACGCGGTAACGGTGACAGTTTGTTTGCGCTCAGCAGAAATTGTTGCCCGTCGCCAGACTTGTGTGTTGATTCTTCATCCGGAACCAGTCGGTCAGTGCACAGAATCCGAGTTGTTTTTCATTAGTTTGGGTATTCCCCCACAGGATGTTATAGACTATATTTTTTTTGTTGCTTCGATTATATTCACAAACACAGACACAACAAGTACACATTGCCAGAAGAAAGGAGCAAATGTGATGATGATTATGACGTTGCCGATCGCAGGAACGCATGGGAATCGCACATTTTTCACTGTTTGGCCTTCTGTTGTTATCGATAACTATGCTTTGCGAGATTAGTTACATGGCAGGGCTGCCAGTAATGGCAACGCGAATCGAAAACTGCAACTGCACATAGATGTTCACTTTGATCCGACTTTTTTCGCGCTCACATTTCGAATCTGAAAATAAAGGAATAAAATAGATTAGATGGCTTTTAAATGTGTTGTTTGCATTTCTTTCGTCATGATCATGTGTATTGGGAATAAGTTCACCATATTTCCATGAAAAACGTAACGACAATGAATGACGATTATTTTCGTACACGCAGTTGTTTTTGCATTTTCTGAAACAATAGTGGGTGTGCAACTTAATTCGTTCCATTTTTTAACCCACTAGGGGTGGGTTTGGAGGCAATAACCTTCAAACGAAGGTTTTTTTGTTCTACTTTTCTCTGGTGTAACCAGATAGATTTGCGTGCGAAACGCTTACATATTTCGCTGTGCGATTTCCAAAGAACCAACGCTCGAAGCCATCATCCTTGAGTCAGTGGACACAACCGTTTGGTAATCAGCTGCCGGCTGATTCATCTTGTTCGTATGTAAGGGCCCCAGCCGGAAGGGTTGACCTGAGTCAGTGGACGACTCTTCCGAAGGTTGTTCATCGGGTCGTCGCGTATTCAAGGTTGCAGAAATTCGTCGTCTATTCAGAGGACCAGAAATCCTTCACCTGGAAAGTTCACAATCATCACGTAACCAACATTGTGATCCACCAACTTGCGTTCATCGTCAGCACCATTGCGTATCGATAATATCATCCTGCTGCAAACGCCTAACCAACAGGAAGTGACCATTCATCATCGACCATCACCATCTCGAGTCATCTGTGGACTTTTCGTCGCACACCTACTACGCACACCATATAAACGACCCGACATCGCAGAGCGCTCTGTTAATTGGCAACGACGACGCCTAAAACCAACGCCAACAACTCCACCTGGTTGTCAGCAGTAAAGAAAGTTTAGCTCACTTGAATTTGTTCGTCCTTATATTATACTAGCTGACCCGGCAAACTTCGTCTCGCCCAAAATTTATTTTTCATTATTACATTCACGTTTCCTTACTAAGCGCATGTTCATGGGTCCAATCGCAGAACAGTTTATTGATTGATCTTCTAATCTACGCTATAAAATTAACTTTCACTATAAAATTCCTAGTACTTCTACCAAAACTCGTCATTGTAATATCAGATTATTTTCAGACACAATTCTCGTTCAAGATTTTTCAACCACTTGCAAATAACATGTTTCTCCGTTGCATGGAATAAATGTTTGATACAGAAAATAGAATAAAGACAGCCCTAAATCGGACAATTCCTTTCCAAAGTTTCGCTCTTATCGACACATTTGGCGATCCATTTTTATTTATATAGAAAAAAGATGCTATAGGAGTGAGTTTTATCACACTAAAATCCATTTCCACTTTCGAACAAAAATCAATTTCGTTAGCGCAAACATCAAATGGACTAACAACGCTTGTCACTATGAAATTGTGACCCCCCCCCCCCCCTCTTGGAGAAGGGGGAGAGTCTCTAACTATCGTAAGAACCTTCCCCGACCGCAAAAACTCCTACGTACCAATTTTCATGTCGATCGGTTCAGTAGTTTCCGAGTCCATAAGAATCAGACAGACAGACAGACAGAAATCCATTTATATATATATATAACTAGCTGACCCGGCAAACTTCGTCCCGCCCAAAATTTTTGATTTGTTATCAATACCTCAAACATCCACGTTTTCTTACTATGAGCAAGTTCATGGTTCCAATCGCAGAACTGTTCATTGATTGATCTTCTAATCGACCCCGTTGAATTTAACTTTTATTGTAAATTCCAAGTATTTCTAACAAAACTCATCATTATAATATCAGCTTATTTTCAGACATAATTCTCGTTCAAGATATTTCAACCACTTGCAAATAAAATGTTTCTCCGATTCCATACAAATGCATGTTTCGCAGTGAAAATAATCATTTAGATCAATTTTACAGATCTGAACGATCTGAACATACAAACTTTTTTGAAATATATTCGTTATTTTCATCAACCAATATATTCTCTAGAAAAAAATTATATGGCGGGACAACGTTTGCCGGGTCAGCTAATCCTTCTATAAAAACAAAACCATGTTCATTCTTTCCCGAAACTATAGGTCATATGAATAAAAAAAAATTACTTGTTCGGTCCGTTTCCAAATAAAGTAAACTTTCCTGGATCCGTATGATTAAAATTTCACATTACTAATTTCATTTTAACGCATGTTCGAATTCGAACATAGTTTTTACTTTGTCAAACATATGTGTACTGATTGTTCAGGTTTGGTTTCAAAACGATTTTTTCACCACCTGCAAAAAAATTGTTTTTCAATTAACTAGAATGCTAATTTGGTACGGAAAGGTTCATTTTCATTCATTCCGCCTGAAAAACAATCAATCTTTTGACGCTCCCCTAAACTAGTAAACGAAGCTCAATGCCATCAATGCGGATTGTTAACTTATTTAACTTTAAGCGCAAGATAGCAACATTACAGGTAAACTTCGATATAACGTACATTTCACTTTCAAAATTGTGCGTTGTATCGAATTGTACGTTATATCGAAGCATACTAAAGTACTCACAAACGTAGTCTATAATACATTATTGTGTTGCTGTTTTAGTAAAGTTAATGAACAACATCAATCAGACGACGAAGCCAGCCTTTCTCATGATGTTTCCCTTCGCACTGTTGATTAAAGCTTGATTCATTTAGAATCCGGAATCACAAAACCAGATGTATTTCGGAATTGATTGAAGGCACAAAACTTGTTTTAGCATCACAATACGGATAATTCATTGTTCTATCAGAAAAAAAATATTGGAAAATAATTTCCTTCACACTTTGGAAATGTGTACGTTATATCGAGGGTACGTTATAACGAGGGTACGTTATATCGAAGTGTTCCTGTAAACATAAATCGGATATGACATCAAAACGAATGAAAGTGTTTTCAGATCCCAAGTATGCTCACGAGCACAAATGATAATTACGAAGTAAGTACTTGATAAATGCTGTTTTATTCATACGAAATCAGCTAAACATCCATTTTCGAAAGGTAAATACTGAGTTGTTACTTTTATTCATACCAAACGTAGTAAAAACTCAATCTCACTGCTCGACTGCTCGATTGAAGTAAAGTAAAGCTGAATTTTGTTTTTATTCATATGGCCTAATATCTTACAATTGTTATATGTTATATGAATTAATGTTATGAGTGCATATTAATTTAATTTTGAAAAAAAAAATATATTAATCTTGTGTTAATGAGTAATTATTGATTTTTTTTTCTAAAACTCGGTATCCAGCCGGATAGCAAATATTGTTAGGGATATCCGTTTTATATCTAATATATTTATTTAAAACATTTTTTTAAACTGTATAAAGGAAATGATTTAACTTGTTGAAACCGATTCGCAGCCATTTGTTCGTAAAAGAATTACGCTACGCAGAGTGTATTTTTATGGATTTTAACCATCGGATTGGATAACTTTTGAAACATTAGAGATCCGGAACAACCGTGAATAAAATAAAGGTAAGATTTCCTAGAGCCTCGCGTTTTGAAAAAAAAACACTGATGGAAACTTCGCACAAGGAATGGTTTTTATCCGCATTTGGACAACAGGATTATCTAATCTATAACCCTCCTGAAGATGAAAGGGGGCAGTTTTCAAAAGTAGTCATAGAGCTATTCTTTAATTTCTTGTTTGATGATATTTTTAATACTTTGACTTTTATTTATTTCTTTGTACTGGTACTGTTACGGAATTGTAACAAACCTGGTTCTGAAATCTATATTTATCGGACCAGAAAACCACTAGAATTATTGTAGGATCACAAAACTGTATAATTGTTTGTCATGTTTACCACGTCTATATAGACGAAATTGTGCCATCTACAGTTTACTGCATTAGTATGAAATAAGTTCGAGAATAAGTCTTCAGGGTCAACTATAAGTCTCCCATATATATGTTTTCCTTAAAGCTATAGATCTTCGTGTGTGATTGTCCCTACATCCTTATACCCTCCTTTCCTTCCTTTGCGGGTAATTCGTCCCCTTGCTATAAATAGTAGAATAAGTTGAAATGTAAATAAACTATAGATATACGAATAGATTGAAGAATTGAGTGTTCATCAACATTGTTACAATTTCCTTATATCCCATCCTTCTCCTAAAAATATGTCACCCTTCTAAACTCGAGTACACCGCGAGTAATCGGTTTTCCACCTTACTAACCATAGATGTAAGAAAATTGTTTATATATATATATATATATATATATAGTTTTAAAAATATATTTAAGAATTCGGCTCCTTTAAACTTAAGTAACTGAGCCTGTAAAAATAAACGAAAAAAAAAAAACTATAAGTCGACAGAAAATTTGGACTAACGGTCCTACTCACCGTAATGATAACCATCAAAATACTTGAAGTTAAGAAAAATATTGAATAAAAAATGAACCAGCCTAAGGCTGAAAATCTCTATAATAAAGACAAAAAAAAGGATTGGTATGTAGATGTTTTCTACATAAAATTTATTGATGTTTTGTTTGTTTCCGTGCACTCTACGGCTGACCATTCAATATTACCAGAATCTAGTAAAGGTGTTACGCAATTCAAATTGATTAATGTTCCAGAATTGAAAGTTGACAGAGAACTAGAGACAATATAAATCTTTTATTTTCACAAACAAAAAAATCAAAACAAAATATTTACTTTTGGCTGCACTGCTGTTCCGTTTGTGACAATTCCATTCAATCCACACACAAATGGGATTACAATGTGTTATACATGACGGGAAATCCAATTCCAGTCCAAACACACCAGCTGAGACCGACTGTTTACAATGTCCTACGCGGAATGATGTACACAACTATTTAAAAACAATAAACAACCTTCTCAATGCTATTGTCACGAACTTGTGGATTTGCTTCTTTCGCTGCACTCGCACACCGACGCACTTTTTCGCCATCGACCATCCGAACAACGGTAGCAGTATGGGTAACGAACGGGATATACACGTCTCACTGATCACTGCAATTTTCACTCATCACTCCGAAGAAGCCTATGCTCGCGGCTCACTTTCCTCACCCTCTTCTCGTATCGATGTTGTACACACTTCTACACACCTCTTCTCGGTCGGAGCAGCTTTTCCCTTCCCATATACGAGAAAAAAAAAGAGGTGCCTATGCCTACCACAGTGACGAAAGAGCTGCCTCGGGTTCACTTTTGCATCGCAGTTTCTGACCGCTTCCGGTACGCTGAACGGGTCAACTTGATGCACATCGCACACTTCGGCCACTTAACTACACGCCGCACGGACATTCGGAACACGAAACACTAGATTACAAGGATAATTCACTGATTTAACTACGACTGCTGCTCGGAACCTATCCAACCTGGAGCGATCGCACACGGGGCTGTGTGGTAGTATGTGGCATACAGTCTGTCAAAAGCGCTCAGTACCACTTTTTGCTTTCTCTCCGACCGCTACACTGCTGTCGCCGATTAGCAACGGTTGGCAATGCGTTCTTTGGGAGTATGTGTGCGAACGAGCAGCAGTCGCCATTTTGAATCGGAGGTCTATTTATGTCGAAAGTTGGCAGTACGGTTTGTGTAACGTGCTTGTGGACTAGTTTCAGGGGTTTTCATTCGGAGGAATTGAACGTCGGACGTGATGCCAGTAAAATTGCAGAAACATTAATTTCTGTAGAACATAAAATCATAGCAACCCAATGTTATTTTTTTATAGAGACTTTGCCTAATGTGGCATTCGCCTCTGTACCGAATGTTATTAAAATCAAAACCAAACATAGAAAATACTACAATAACCTAGATTCTGTATGTTTTTTTTGTGGTACTAGCTGACCCGACAAACATCGTTTCACCCAAAATTATTTTTATTATATAAATTATTTGGAACTTTCACGTTTTCTTACCGAGCGAACGTTCGTGAGTTCAATCACAGAACTTTCCATTGATTGATCTTTACAATTTACATATAGGAAATTTATAGTTCCTATTTCTTCTACCAAAACTCACCACTTTAGCATACATTTTTTTATCAGACATAACTTTTGCTCAAGATTATTGATTCACTTGCGAATAACATGTTTTTCCGTTACATGGAGCACATCTTTGATACCGAAAAGTACATTTTCATTTATAATTTTTATTTTCCATCTGAGAGTCATTTTCGCTTCACACTAACGGAACATACAGATTAATTGCAGAAACGTGAAACCCAATCGGACTGCCCAGCAAACATTAAATCGTATAATTTTGCACGTCTTACAAGAAATCAGAATAAATCATAATCGCATATAATATCAATCAAAGTATGTATCGTGTATATTTGAAATCGCATAAAATGTAAAAACTCGATTTTATATATCATTATCAAATTAAATCGGAATTCGGTATAATAAACATCAGTTTTATGATGTACATTGTCATAAAATATATTTAATCCGCATCATATGCGTATATTACGCTGATGCAGTTTGTGTGTCATATAAGCGTATAATTCAAATCGATTCAGTACTGCAGTGAATCGTGTTGCATGCTGAAGAAAATCATGAAACAGTAAATCATATTAGATCCTAATAAAGAACATATTACATCTTATTGAAATGCCAATGAAATGCTGATGCACTCGAAAGTTTTAACCGCTGTTGAATTAAATTTCAGATAGCCGCGCGAGATAGTTGGTGGATGATAATACGACCGGAGTTCGAACCCACATCGGAGCAGTTTTCACCAAACATCAATCTGTGCCATTTTAAACATACATATTCCACTCCCAACACAAGTCAATCAAACAATTATTATTTCTACAAACATAAATTCTCATATATAAAAATGGCGGTTCGTGAGGCTATAATAAACATTTCACGAAAATATTCTGCGCCATTTGTTTTTTTTGTATGTCTGTAATAAATCGTATATGAGTATGGCAAAAGTCGTATTTGGTGCTTTGACAATTCATGAATATATTCATATTAGATCGCAATTCAATTCCAACATAATCGCTATTATAGCCGGTCAAAGTTGCATATTCTTCCAAACAAATTCGGGAAGCATTTGCCATGTATGTATATTGCCTCCACTTTTGCATGCATATGTCAGTTAGGCGCATTATATGCCAACCAAATTTTAGGGCATATGATGTTATATATACGCTTGTTATGCGATTTAATGTTTGCTGGATGATAACAATGTAATTGTGGAATTATAATTTTTTCGAACTTTCTCTCAAAGCATTTAAGAAATCTCATAACTTTTTGACGTAGGACTACGTCTTTCATTTCTATACCGGGGTGTAAAATCAAAGTTTCGAAAACGAAAGCGTTACACCGGACACCGAGATTTTGGGCGTTAATAGCTCTTAAACAACTGAACGAAATGGTATGATACACACTTCATTCGAAAGATAAAATGTCTACGCGTTATATACTTGTTACTTTTTCATCCAAAAACTTGTTTCAATAGCCTTAAAATTGCTTTCAAAACAGGCTATTGAAATCACCAATCGGTATATAAGCGAGCGCCGCTCGTAAACCCACTCAGTTATAATTGTTGTGGCTGTTGTGGTGAAGCTCTTCGTTTATCATGAAAGCGCGGATGAACGGTGTCACCAAGAGCCTATTTGTACACCTTAGGCCAGAAGGGAATCCATCAGGAGGAGAGTGATGCCACAAACGGTGCCCCGGGAAGAGATCGGAGCAGCCGCCACACACACACATACACGCGCGGAACTCTTCGTTTGGGTGCCATTCAGCATCGAGAAAATTCCGGAAAGATTCAATCGTTGCTGAAAAATAATCTGCCAGTTCCCCTGGGAACTGAAAAATACATTCATGCGAAAGAGAGTATTTTAATGTTTTCTAATCATATAACACAGCGAGCAAATACATTTGGTTTTGTGATTTTTCAATCAAGTGCAATTAACAGGAAAGCTTCTGAAAATTATTCTTCCTCATCAGTAGAAAATTGTCGTATCCAATATTGTATGCGCGCAACGGAAAATGTTTCGCATCGTGAAAATTATATCATTTTCAATCGATTATTGCTCAGTTGCCGAAAGTTTCAAACTCAGAGAGTTCATTCCCCTCTAGTTTGCCTTTCAAATTGCCATCGTAAAGCACACCTTCTCTTGATTCAATCACGCACAAAAAGCATACTTAAGCGATATTCTGGTGGTGAAACGCATTCATTTTTCGTGAAGATATCGACAAGACAACATCGTAATTGAACGAGGTGAACGTGCTGGACGAGCTGGACGGCGAGGCATCGAGGGATTCGTTACCTAGCCTGATCTGACCTGAAAGACATGCAGTTTGTTTGGAACTGTGAGGGAGGGAAGAAAAGCCGAGCCATCAGAAGGAGAAGAGAAGGTGACCAAGAGAGTATCAGCAAAGATATTATCGTTGCTGAAAAATAATTGCCAGTTCCCCTGGGAATTGAAAAATACATTCATGCGAAAGAGTTTTGACGTAGGACTACGTCTAACCGGAAGATATAGGGGGTGAAATGGAAATCTAGGCACTGAACAAGTAGGAAAAAATGCAAGATTTGGAACGCTTATAACTCGAGCATTTCTCAATAGATCGCAAAGGTTTTTGCATCAATTGATAGGAAATATATCTACGCATCTATCATAATGAATAACATTTCATTTTTCTTGAGATAAATAATTGAATAATTGTGAAATATCAAGCATTGTCAAAATGCACTATGTGCCCATTTTTGATTGGTCCATTTTGTGCTCCTCAAATCGTACCGACCAAAACGGGCAACCAGAGCAGCAGCGAAATAGAATGAAGCACGATTGGAAAGGAAAAAGAAAAAAAATGAACGAAACATTGGTCGCAGTCTCACACATGCGTAATTCTCGAGCCAGCCAGTCAGCTTAAAAATCCCCGCTCCGCTGCCTTAACGATCATTCTCACTCAAACCGTACACCACATCGGTTCGCATCACAACACATCAACAAACCAACCCTAGCAGCCATGTCTGGACATGGTAAAGGAGGAAAAGTGAAGGGAAAGGCAAAATCCCGCTCGAACCTTGATCTGGAGTTCCCGCTCGTGTTGATCTGGATTTCCCCGCAAGGGTAGCTAGACCGAGCGCGTTAGTACCAGTGCACCAGTCCACCTAGAAAAATCGCATTCAGAACAGAACACATTCAGTTCGGTGGACATCAAGACAACAACAGGCAGTTGCAGCGAGTGGCGAATGGCAAACGCAATCGCAAAACGGCAGCAGGTAGCAGAAGAACAAAGTTTGTTCTTTGTGTTTGTGTTTGTTCTGCTTTGGTGGCAAATTCAGAACAAGGCGGCATCGAGGGCGTTCGAAATGGTTTTTTTCAAAATCACGAGTACAAAGTTTTCTAAATTGGAACCATTCCATAAAACAAGGCGCTTTTCAGGGCCATTATTCCAAAAAAGAGTTTAGGAAATACAGTTCAATGCTTTCTAAAACATTATCCAAAATAATAATAAAACACAAATTGATTTTTTCATAATTTGTTTGCCAGGATCTGATGAGTATGTGAATTTGGCATTTGTTCTGAGCTTATTGATAGTTGGGGACTTTCCTGATTATTTAATTTTCATTAATTAATTCTTAAATTGTTTCCAGATTGAAAGTACAGTAATTTACAATTAGTTCGACATTTAGCTAGTTGGACGGACATGTAATGCGACTTATTTAGTTGGACATTTTTGTAAACATAGAGATCCAAATTATGACCCCACATTGAAAGTCGACACTGTACCACTGTCATCGCAAATGTTCAATTACAGGTTAAAATCGCCTCCAATGCGACACTGAGTGGCGCTTCGGCACGTCGCATTGAATGTAATTTACTGTACAACATGTCACAAAGCTGGATAGAAAGAAATTTTCCAACTGTGAAAGCTGTGGCGAGTGGCAACAAATCGCTAAACAGGAAGGTTTAGCCGAACAAGATGGGGATATCGAGTGATAACAAAACAATAAACTCTTTAGATTGAAGATAATTTTGTGATCCTGAAAAGGACCCTTTTTAGCCTGCATGTGAATCCAACGAGCGAACAAATCGTAATGAATGTATTTTTCTGCCATCGCTCCCTTTTAACGCTCATTCGTTCGTCTCGTTGGACTCGCCCCTCTGGCTGAGTCTGCCGATTTGTCTCTATCCTGTGAGTGTGTACCGCTAGAGTATAAAACACGCGGACCCCAAAAAAAAATTCTTATTTTCTTTCAAACCGTAAACCCGTGTGGTTATACGGCATCGGCATCGTGGACGTAACAAAGGAGGACAAGTTAAGGGAAAGGCAAAGTCCCACTCGAACCGTGCAGGTCTCCAGTTCCCTGTTGGTCGCATTCACTGATTGCTCCGCAAGGGTAACTAGGCCGAACGGATTGGTGCCGGAGCACCAGTATACCTAACAGGGATTATAGAGTTTCGGTCGTCGGAGTGCTCGAGTTGGCTTGCAAAGCTGCTCACGACAATCAGAAAACCCGCATCAAGAACAGAGCAGCTTCGGTTCGGCGCTTATCAAGGCAACAATTAGTTTCAGTGAGTGGCAAAGTGTTTCTCCGGCACGTCGCATTAAATGTAATTTACTGCACAATATGTCACATGCTGGATGGGAAGAAATTTTCCAACTTTGAAAGCTGTGGCGAGTGGCAAACGCAATAGCTAAATAGGAAGGTTTAACCGAACAAGATGGGAATATCGAGTGATAACAAAAACACAACACCAAAGGTTCTTTTCAGAACCATCAACATATGCATAAAAAGTAAACAGTAAACTAATCCATTTTTCAGGTAGATAGGTAGGTATTCACGTAGGAGAAGAAAATAAAACAATATATTTAAAATATATATTTAACAAAAGCTGTCCCCTTTGTATAGTCCTACGTCACTCCGGTTATGTCCCCGACATTACCCACCCGTCTTTTTTTTTTTGATGTTTTCTAACATATAACGCGTGACGGCGCCAGTGGTTGTGTGGTTAGCGTAACAGCCTCACAATCCGATCGGCCTGGGTTCAATCCCAGCTGGCGTCGTTGGAATTTTCTGAGGCGAAAAATCTCTGGTTACGTCTTCCTTCGGAGGGGAAGTAAAAGAAGTTGGCCCGGCTCATGAGTTGTTGAGTCTGATAGGTAGGAACAGGTGGAGTCGCCTTCCTGATGTCGGTGATTGGCACTGAAGTGGCGGAAATAGGCCGACGAAAAATAAGCGAAGATAAAAAAAAAAAAAAAAACATATAACGCAGCGACCAAATACTTTTGGTTTTGTGATTTTTCAATCAAATGCAATCAGCAGGAAAGCTTCTGAACATTATTCTTCCCCATCAGTAGGATATGTTCGTTTCCAATATTGGATTCGCGCGCAACGGAAAATGTTTCACATCGCGAAAAACATAATTCTCAATCGATTATTGCTCAGTCGCCGAAAGTTTCAAACTCAGAGAGTTCATTCCCCTCTAGTTTGCCTTCCAAATTGCCATCGTAAACCACACCTTCTTTCGATTCAGTCACGGACAAAAAGCATACTTAAGCGATATTCTGGTGGTGAAACGCACCATTCTTTGTGTGGACACCGACTGGACAACATCGTTGCTGGACGAGCTGGACGGCGAGGGATCGAGTGCCTTTCTCAAGGCAATGAGGGTGGAGGTGTAATGCAGGAGTTAGAGTAGAGTTCCAAGGGCCTTTCTCAAGGCTAGAGACGAATGAACTGAAAAGTTTAAAGTCTCTATAATACAAAACCATTCTATCCATGAAACGCATTCATTTTTCGTGAGGACATCGACAAGACAACATCGTTACTGAACGAGTTGAACGAGCTGGACGAGCTGGATGGTGAGGGATCAAGGGATTCATTACCTGGCCTGACCTAACCTGAAACGCATTCAGTTTGTTTGGGACTGTGACGGAGCGCAGAAAAGCCGATCCATCAGAAGAAGAGAAGACGACCGAGAGAATACCAGCATCGAAAATTGGTTCCGCATGAGACATCGGAGCAACCGCCACACACATACACGCGCGCCACTCTTTACGTTTGCTGGTTATCAAGAAGAATCCGGAAAGAAGTGATCGTTGCTGCAAAATAATCTGCCAGTTCCTCTTGGAATTGAAAATTACATTCAAGCGAAAGAGTTTATTTTAACGTTTTCTATCCATATAATACTGCGACCAAATACATTTGGTTTTGTGATTTTTCAATCGAGTGCAATTAACAGGTGGTTATCGAGTTAGCATTACCCACTGGTGGTGGACTTCGGGAAGAATCCGGTAAGATACCGCTGCTGCAAAATAATTTGCCAGTTCCCCTTGGCATTGAAAATAACATTTAAAAAAAAAAAGAAAGAGTTTATTTTAATGTTTTCTAACCATATAACACTGCGACCAAATATATTTTGTTCTGTGATTTTTCAATCAAGTGTAGTTAGCAGGGAAGCTTCTGAAGATTATTCTTCCCCATCAGTAGGATATTTTCGTATCCAACATTGGATGCATAAAACCTTGTACCTCCAACGTAACGCTCTCGTTTTCGAAGTCCCCCAAATATTCATTTATTCATTCATTCAGAATGGATTCAGATTCAACAACACTAAATCAACGATAGTCCTACGTCACCGTTGCGGTTATACCATAGATATAACCCACTCCCTGTTTTCTCACCATAACATTGGTATACGGGCAAAGATGAATACAACAAAATAAAGACGTACGATTGCATCCTCGGATAGATATACGATTGTGTTACTTCGTCTGAAAATCCATTTTCTATTTCGAACGAAGATCAATTTCATAAGTGCAAACATCGGCTTATCATGATGTAATTTTCGAACATTTGGGCATTCAATTTTCCGAATTTTCCGAACTTCCTTCAAAGTTTTCCGAATATTTTCCACTTCCCAAAAACGATCAGCTGTTATTAAAATGATCAGATGAATAATGATCAAACAATAGTACTGAGTGCTTAATACGACGATATGCGATATGGACTATCTGTTGTATAAAAGCTTATTCAGACTAAATTGAAGCTTTTGTACAAAAACTCGTGAAAAAGCTTAACAGACGCAATTCAAGCCTGAAACACAGTAACGTCTCGATTATATTAGGCTCAAAAACAAATTTCGCGTGATATAATTGAAGCGTGATATATTCGAAACAGATCTTTTCTTCAGATGAAAAATAAATTTCTCTTTTCCAATGTGTGTGCTCTCAACACTATTTTCCATGCGATAAGCAAAATGTATTGTAAAACATTTATTAACCCTTTTACGGGTACTGGCAACTATAATACCATCAATAAAAAATATTCTTTTCGCTGCGCTTGGAATATCATTTCAATATTTTACTTAGCCAAAATCTTCTAAAGGTATCTTATGCAACATATTGAAAAGTTTTTGACTTTCAACGTGCTATTTAGGATCCACTGTGTAAGACCATGTAGGTTTTTAATAACACCATTTATATTTGAAGGAAAAATCTAATTTTTATTTTTTACTTTGAAACTCTATGTGAAAAAACTGTTTTTTTCGCTGCACTATGAATATTGTAAATCGCTGAAATAATCGGTATCACTGCACTAGAAATATTGTTTTGATTTTTGCATAACCAAAGGCCCAATAAAGTGAAGTGTTTTTGGGGTCAACGTGCCGTGGCAACTATATTGCCACCAATTTTTTCAACTATTTAAAATTTTTGCATACGTGTTATTCCTCATGAAAGAATTATGTTCTCTGAAGTTGGAGTCGATTCGTTGCCTAGTTTCCATGGTCCGTTAAAGGGTTAAATTATTCATCACATGAGCACATAATGTGCTCCCGTGTCCGAGTGGTTAGCGTCACACATTATCATACTTGGGGTTCGGGTTCCATTCCCGTTCTGGCAGGGGGTTTTTTCGTTACAGAAAAATCATCCGGCTTGCACTGTGCTACGCGTATTTTAGAGCTTGTCATGCAGAATATATTTAAGGTGTGTTATTTGGCATGAAAAATCTCAACTAAGTATTAATAAATGGTGCAAGTTAATGCTTACGCTGAGACGGCAAAAGTTCCTTTGGGAATGTTTGTGCCATTCAAGAAGAAACACGTAATACAACAAATCATGACACATCATAATATAACCTATAACATATAACTATTTTGTTCTGCCCATGCAATCGTATCACTATAATTTCTGACTGTCGTTGTGTGATCACATATTTCAACGTTTCCCGATGAAACTTGCATTAACCAATTTTCTTCTTTAACTACATTTTTTTTAAAATTAGTATCTTCTTCCCTTCTGATTGTCCTTCTCTATATACCGCTACCGACACTGAGAGATATTATTTCTGCCTCGAGCTCCGGTACCACTGTCTGAGGATCAAGAAAAATAAACAAGGCTTTTTCTGTCCACGTGGTATGTGGACTAAGGGGCTGTCCACATACCACGTGGACAGAAAAAGCATGATTTTAGACTCCCCCCTCCCCCTCCGTGGACAAGCGTGGACATTTTCATACCCCTACCCCCCTTTGTCCACGTGGACATTTTTCTCTTTTTAATTAAAATAACTAAGGAAATGTCTGAATCGCGCTTAAATTCCATTTAAGTTTATTTTATTTCAGGTTTTACTAGCTGTACCCTGCTGTACCAGCTTTGCTGTGGCTCATTGTTGTTTTACGGTAGAGAAATGGGTAGCATAACAAAGCACATGTTCCATTTAATTTTAAAATACTTGTGAGTAAACTTTTTTTTTTCCATTATCAGCGAAGATGTGCAGGCTATCTATTTTGCCAACACGGAAACTAGTAATGTACAGTTGACAAGGAACAATCCGCATCTGAATATAAACTACACAACTTCGAAGATTGATCTGGAGCTTTACTAATTGTGATTTCAAACGCCAATCGAATAAAATAAAATGGATTTAAAATTATTTTCAAATACAATTTTAGTTCAGGTTTTCTCTAAAAAATGTGTTGATATCACATAGAATACATAAATACAATAATGTTAATTTAAGTTCACAGCTTTATTTCAGAAGTGTACTTATTCCATCTGAAAATTCAGTAATAATCCAATTAACCTGTGTAACGATATTACTTCATTGAACGGTAAACAGTGTGTGCGAGAGACAGAACGATGGTATTGATAGATGACAAGTAAAGATACGCTTGGTGTATGTATTGGTGTACGATGCGGAGTTCATGCGAGATGAAGAATAGAAGGTGGGAAGATTTACGAGTTTTGGTTGTGTTAAACTTTGATTGTATTAGTAGCCTGGAAGATTGGAACTTCACATATCAGGCATACCAGTCACAACATTGAGTGTGTCAGCGAATAAATTTGAAAGAGGATACATAGAAACTAATTACATATTTCCAAAATATATTTTTCGCATTATAAAAAAAACAGAACATGTCACAAACTAAAATGTTTATTTTTTTCTTTGATTTCTTCTTATATCAGAAATAGTATTCTAATGTCTACTACGTTTGGATTTTAGAGCAACTTCATGGAAGTTTTTCTCTTGCCAGCAATTGTAATTACTTTTTTCACAATTAGGGTGTTGAACACTTCATTCGTCTAAAACTAAGACACAAGCGGAAAACTTTTCGTCTCAATCTAGTTCATACGGAGTCAATTGAATTTATTTTTCAAGTGAATTTTACATGAAAAAACTTGCAACCTTTTTTCCCATCCACTGTTGAATGTTTCTCCGTTAAAGGAACAAAAGATAATGTGACTCTGACTTTGTTCATTTACGTTTTTGGTCGACGAACGAGAAGAAAAATTGAATTGAAATTATGTTTAGAATACCTCAATAATACTGAAATTTCAGTTTCTGCTAAATTGTCAGTTGGGCTTTTATGATTTTGAACGCTAACATTGTTTTTAAGAAAAAAAATTGTTCGTTCATTTCATCTGCTTATTTTTACTTGTAATAACAACACTTTTCCTATGTAGTGGACTATTATAAGAAAAGTAACATGCATAAACAAAATCTGTGACGTCACAGATTTAAAAATCTTCCCACCTTTCATTTTCCATCTCGGAGTTCATGCATGTCAACCCGGTCGAAGCAAGTTAGTTACAGTCGAGCGAGCGATACGTTCGGACGCGAGTGCGAGAGTGCGGTTATTGAGTACGGTAGTGTACGGTGAACACAGAGTTTACAACCTGGTTGATTCGCTTTCATTCGATTCAAATGGAATTCAAGTAGAATTTTTTTCACAGAGATATTCTCGATCTAAGGAAAAATTATTTTTCCATTTTGGATTATAAACATTTAATGACATAACGATCGCACAGCAAATAGATGGACAGTTTTGAAATGTTCTATACAAGACCCAGTTATTGCTTTGACAAATGCATCGTTTTATGACAGTCACAGCGTTCCAAAACCCACTCAACATTTTCGATGTTGCATTCTGGTCCTTTATTTTATATTGAGTGCAGATCCTTGCCCACTCCGGTATATGATCGATCACAGCAAATGCCGATTCATCATCACTCTGAATTTCCGATTCACCTTTAGTCTGTAGCGCAATACGAAACCTTTTCCGCAATAGTTCGGAAAATTAGGGTATTGAAAGCGTATCAAAATATTTTATTATTTTTCAAATCCTTATCGACCATTCTGCAATTCATTAACCTTTTGCGGTCGTATGTCTGTTTTCAGCAACCATAGCGAGGAATCATCTTCTTCTTCTTGAATGGCGTTAACGTTCCCTGAGGAATACTTTGAAAAATTGTTACTTATCAAGAAAAGTAATTCAAAAAAATGGATTTACACGTAATTTTGCATGAAAAACTATACAGACATTTTCGTTCTAAAACTAACTGTTCTCGAGTTAGAAAAAAAATCTATAGAAAATTATATTTGATGAATAAACCATATGCGTAATATCATGAAAACTCAACCATTATGGAACTGTTTAATTTTTATGATTTTTGATTATGAACGTCTATGTATAGCCCGTAACTATAAAAGCCATAGGATCATAGGACATAGCCCGGTTGTTCACAGTTTACGTGAGTTATTTTCAGAATATGGATTTTAGTAAAGAAGTCCAATGATCTAGTAAATATATATGGAGCACTCTCAGTAAATATCTGACTCTCATCTCAATCAGTTTATTGATAATTATGGAATACTCAGGTTGGGCGGAGTTTTGAAATTCTTGAATACGGAACGATTTTTATTTAATTTCGAGTGTATCGGTGATTATATTTGAAAAAATATTTATTCTTCGTGTCCACGTGGACATAGTCTATACCCCCTCCCCCCTCTCCGTGGACATTCTGATACCCCCTACCCCCCCTAAAGTCCACGTGGTATGTGGACAGCCCCTAAGGAAATTTTTGAAACGGCCGTTCACAAAATCGTTGCCGGTTCATCTATACATTAAGCTCATCAAGCGTGCGAGGAGCGATTAGGTGCAAAAAATTTCTGTGTTTGACGGGCGAACGTTGTGTCACCGTCTCTTTTTTCGTTGCAGACCTGCCCTGCCCTCATAGCACCACCGACAACGCGTTTCGGATAAGAGAGATAGAACGAACAAAAAAAAAATCCGCACATCAATTGATCAATTAATTTTTCAAATTTATTAGAAATATCTGTCAAAACACTGTCGAATAAATCCAGTTACAAAATTCAGATTGAATACGATGTGTATTATTGGCACATGACTGACTTCAATTGGGCTGCAATCCAGCTAACGCACGTCCAGTTAAAGAACACCCAGTTAGGAACGACCACCTACTGGGAACAGGGATGCCAGGTGATGTTTTTAATGTCTTAATGTCATGGTTCGGAAAAATGTCTTCAAGTGTCTTCACAATCATATCGAAGGAAACTGAAATTCATAACTTGCTTTTGAAAACAGTTTAATAGCTTATTCAATGTTTATTCTTACTTATTGGTATTGTTATATTTCATTAAACTTACCTTGATGTTTTGAAGTTCATTTCAATAAATGTGAACAAAGAATATATTGCGCAACTGCGAACTAAATTTTATGAATTTATAAATTGGCTTGATAATCGTGGATTGAGTGAATATAGTCCCAGTTCTTCCACAAAAACGGAACTGTGATGACTCAATTGGTTTATTCCAGCTTTGAAGTTTTGGTTGTAAATCAAACCATATCCATAACACTAATTTTTGAAACGGTATGCAAGAGGCTGTCCACATACCACGTGGACAACTTTAGAGGGTGGGTAGGGGTTACGAAAATGTCCACGCTTGTCTACGGTGAAGAGGGAGGGCGTTTAGATAATGTCCACGTGGACACGTAAAGTATATTGAAAGGGGTGTAAGTGACATCATCGATTTCTCTACATCGACTCTCTTTTTTGGTCATAACTTAGCTGCAAACACATTGCCAGCTGTATCTGACAATGTGTCAGGCCCTCATCTATCGAATTCTATAGCAAACTGAAATTGGAACGTTTTTGCAGTTGAATTATTAACTAAAGAGAAAGTTGTTGAAGAGAAATCGATCAAATCACTTACACCCCTTTCATTCTGAGCCCCTCATTTATAGTCAGAATTTAATGAGATCTGTTCTATATTTACAAGATATTTTTAAATATACGCCCACCCTGGATACTCTGTATTCAACAATAAAAAGACTGAGTTGCCTGAGAGTGCTGCCCGGTCAGACATCCATATTTTTCATATGGCTGGACTTCTCTACGGAGATGTATATTTTGAAGGAAACGCGCATGAACTGGCATCGATCAATTTATTCCAATCTGTAATAGAAGACCATGTATTCCGTCAGAATGAAGACACAAAAAATGTTGGAATTTTTGTAGTATGAAAAATCACGACTTATGTGCAGGTTTCAATTTAGCTTCTGCTCTTGACGACAAAGCGGCTTCGTATTTATTTTCCGAGAGCTCCCAAAGTTTTCCAAAAATTGAAACAAACAACAAATTCTTCCATAAGTGCACGGGCCGTATCTGTGGAGATCTGTTTCTTGCAATGATGTTTTTCATTATTGATACTTGGTAATTTTCGTAATACGCTTCTAGTGGGTTTCAAGGTTGCAACATTTGCACAACCCGTTTGTATTTGACTCGATCAGATGAATGAACGCAATATTGTGCTAATTACAAATCCGACCGGATTCCGGAAAAGGGTTTATTTTATCGAAAAACATTTGAAAGAACGCATCTCAATCTACGATTCGTTTCATAAACGCAACGAAAATGCATGACTTGACTTGGATGGCTCCCACTGGAACTTCAGTCTTCTCAACGTAGGAATAACTTGCGTCATTTTTATCAGTACATAGTACTTAGTTGAGATTTCTATGCTGAAGAACACGCCTTGAATGTATTCAGGAGTGTAAAGCTAGCGTGACCTCAGTGCAAGTCGAACTCGATCCCCCAGCATGATAATGTGTGACGCTGACCACAAGACCACGGGAACACAAAAATACATATTTGTAGCAAATTGTGAAGAGCAAATCGTTCACAATAACGTTGAATTAAAAAAATATTGGACAAATTAACAAAACCCCGAAGCAGGTTCTCTGGGTCTGGTAGGACTGGAAGGAAATCTGTATTATGAGCTTCTACCAAGCAACTAGTCTCGTTGAATTTCAATAAGTACTGCTCGCAGCTGAACGTATTAAAATCAACGATCTAGAACACCTTCAAGGGCGCTTCTAAGACTCCACCCGCCTAAAGTGCGATTCACATACAACATCCACGTCACGTCCACGTTCCGTCACGTCACGTTACCTCAGTTATTCTATTATGCATTTGTTATGGAAACATTCACATGCACCGGCAACGTAACGACCCGTCAGCATACGTTCAACGAAAACGACCGGCAGGATTTGTAGAAAAGAATAATTGACGGAGACGGACGGCTCGTTTGGTTTTTGTCTGGGCTTTGTGTCTCGGCTTTTGTTTTGATTTGGTTGTACAGTAATTTATATCTAATTCGAAATTAAGCTAATTGAACAGATCTGTGATGCAATACGTTTAATTGGAAATTTTTACCTCTTATTGGACATTTTTGTAAACATTGAGTTCGGAGCCCAAATTATGGCCCCACATTGAAAGTCGTCACCAGTCGCGAATGTCCAATTATTGGTCAAACTCGACTCCAATGCGACACTGAATAGTGCCTCAGCATATCGCTTGATAAGTAACTTACTGTACTTTTTATGCCAACATATCTCTTAGCTCCAAATTTCGGAGTGAAAATCATTCGCGACTAGCTGAGAGAAATATTCTATTTATTATTATTGTTGGATAAGGGTCGGACTACGGGGTTTAAGCAGTTAAATAATTGAATTCAATGATTTTCATTGAATTTTTCAAAATTTAGAACTGATTCTAGGCATGCTGATTTGAAAGAGGGCATTGCAATTTAAAATTGTTGTAGGTGGCGACACCATGAATAACATTACATAAATCATTCGTTTGACATTTGACGCGACGGTGCTGATGGAAGCATTGACTGCATGTGTGAATTGGTGGAGACGTTGACGGAACGTAGACGTTCTTCTCCGTAACGTTCTATGTGAATCGCACATTACTCAACAGATATTGTATCTTCAGATTATCAACTGTTAAGATTTCTGTAAGAAGAGAAAATATTTCGCAATCCGCTATCATGAATGTACATGAATGGATTCTGATACATATTACGTTCATTTAAGAGTTTAAAAAAATTGAATGGAAATTTTGACTTTTTGTAATTTGATTACTTGATTGATTACACGTACTCCTGACCCCGACTTAAGTACTATGATATTACCGCTAAAATTGATCATTATAATATAAAATAATTATTGGACATAACCTTCCTTAAAATAATAAACTACATAGAATAGGTATTTGATACAGAGAAGAAAAATTAAATTAATAATTTTTATTTCCAAAGTGTGTTCAATCCAACTTCGAGCTAACGTACATTTCACTTTCAAATTTGTACGTTGTATCAAATTGTACGTTATATCGAAGCATAACAAACAACTCACAAACGCAGGCTATACTACATTATTGTATAGCTGTTTTAGTAAAGTTAATGAATAAATTCAATTAGAAGATGTAGCCAGCCTTTCTCATGATGTTTCCCTTCGTACTGTTGATTAAAACTTGATTCATTTAGAATCCGGAATCACCAAACCAGCTGTATTTCGGGATTGATTAAAGGTACAAAACATGTTTTAGCATCACAATACAGATAACTTATTGTTCTTTCCGAAAAAGAATATTCAAAAAAAAATCCTTTGCACTTAACAAATGTGTACGTTATATCGAAGGTACGTTATAAGGAGGGTACGTTATATCGAAGTTCCCCTGTACATTACAACATTTAGACGATTTGATAACAAAATCGGCGAATATATCACAAAATCGGTGAATTTAAATCAAATTGTTACTTTTAATAAGGCTATTATTTCTATTAACAAAACATGTAATAGAAAATTGAAACAAACTTGAAATTAAATTTAAGCAAAAAATATGGGATTCTCTTGATTTTCTTCCTAAAACTGGAAAAATGTCCACGTGAACAACAGGGGGATGGGTATAAGAAATGTCCACGCTTGTCCACGGAGGGGGAGGAGGGTGTCTAATATCATGCTTTTTCTGTCCACGTGATATGTGGTCAGCCCCTAACACACTTCGGTGGTTTCTATAAATCTCATCATATTTCTTCACACGAATATATCACTAGTCTAAACCCACCGTAAGAACAAAAGTAGACAAGTTACACTAATAAAAAAAGACGGGTGGGTAATGTCGGGGACATAACCGGAGTGACGTAGGACTATACAAAGGGGACAGCTTTTTCTAAATATATAATTTAAATATATTGTTTTATTTTCTTCTCCTACGTGAATACCTACCTATCTACCTGAAATATGGATTAGTTTACTGTTTACTATTTATGAACATGTTGGGAGTTCTGAAATGAACCTTTGGTGTTGTGTTTTTGCGTTTTTTTTTACAAACTTTCTCATTTTTTTCTCACTGTCTTATAGTTGATTCTTGATTTTTTTCCGAAGGCTTTGTACTTATTAAATGTTCAACGCCGGGCATCTTTTGGCGTATGCACATATCGTACAATCAAAATGATGGCTGTGATAGGGAATGCATAGGTGGTCATCAGCTCATTCACTATCATATATTTTACTATTGAGCACATTACCGTACCTTATGCTGTGGTTTCGGAGACGAATGAATTATAAGATTTGTAGTCTCCGCAAACAAAGTAAATAAAACAGGAAGTGGGTTATATCTATGGTATAACCACAAGGGTGACGTAGGACTATCGTTGATTTAGAGATCATTTGTATGAAGTTGAATCTGAATTCATTCTGAATGAATGAATATTTGGAGAACTTCGAAAACGAGAGTGTTACGTTGGAGGCACAAGGTTTTATGCATCCAATATTGGATACGGAAATATCCTACTGATGGGGAAGAATAATCTTCAGAAGCTATCCTGTTGATTGCGATTGATTGAAAAATCACAAAACCTAATGTATTTGGTCACAGTGTTACATGGATAGAAAACATTCAAATAAACTCTTTCACATGAATGTATTTCTAAATTCCTAGAGGAACTGGCAGATTATTTTCCGGATCTTTCCCGATCCAAACGGGAAGAATTCCGTGCGTGTATGTGTGTGTGTGTGTGTGTAGCGGCTGCTTCGAGATCTTCCCGGGGAACCGTTTGTAGCGTCACTCTCCTCCTGATGAATTCCCTTCTGGCCTAAGGTGCACAAACAGGCTCTTGGTGACACCGTTCATCCGCGCTTTCATGATAAATGAAGAGCTTCACCACAACAGCGACAACATGCTCCAATCGCTGTTCAATTAGAACTGAGTGGATTTCCGAGCGGCGCTCGCTTATATACCGATTGGTGATTTCAATAGCCTATTTTGAAAGCAAATTTAAGACTATTGAAACAAGTTTTTGGATCAGAAAGTAACAAGTATAGAATGCGTAGACATTTTATCTTTCGAATGAAGTGTTTATCATACCATTTCGTTCAGTTGTTTAGGAGCTATTAACACTCAAAATCTCGGTCTTCGGCGTAACGCTTTCGTTTTCGAAACTTTGATTTTACACCCCAGTATAGAAATGAAAGACGTAGTCTTACGTCAAAAATGAAAAAGAACTGAGGTTTTGGAGACGAACTCTACGATCTGTCGAGAAATAAGCTATAAGCGTTCTGAAAAACCAACAGTAAATACAGGGACGGATGTCCTTCAGATTGAAGTCCTTTAAAATAAGAACAGAGCAGCAGGAAATGCATAGCTCATCATATTGCTCCTTAGTTATGTTTCTATACAATGCAGATGTAACGTCAGTCAATTTTCAACATCAGTTATCAACCAAAGAAAGCAGTTCTTGCTACCGAGAAAATTCGTTAATGCCATCCTGCATACAATGTGTTGTAATTTGAAGCCGTTTTTAATTCGGAGACCATGTATGGATTTGTGAAAACTGAATGATCAATTTAAAAGACCTCAACCACCAATAAGTTCAAAAACAAGCATAAACAAAATAATTCAGTTCATATTATATGTCATATTATGTCACTTTAGAATGCATTGGTATTGTGAATAACTTTTAATAACTCTTCTTTGAATGGTTTAATGGCCCTGAAAAGCGCCGTGTTTTACCGTGGCTGGTTTTGCCACCAAAGCAGTCTGTATAAACAAACTTTTTCCTTCTTCTACCTGCTGCCGTTTCGCGATTGCGTTTGCCACTCGCTGAAACTAGTTGTTGCCACCGAACCGAATGTGGTATATTCTGTAGGCGGGTTTTCTTATTGTCGTGAGCAGCTTTGCAAGCCAACTCGAGCACTCCGGCGACCGAAACTCTATAACCGCTGTTAGGTATACTGGTGCTCCGGCACTAATCCGTTCGGCCTAGTTACCCTTGCGGAGCAATCAGTGAATGCGACCAACAGGGAACTGCAAACCTGCACGGTTCGAGTGGGACTTTGCCTTTCACTTAACTTGTCCTCCTTTGTCACGTCCACACGTCCACGTTGCTGCTTGTGTTGTTTTGTTGATGTGATGCGATGCGATGTGAAACGATGCCATACAACCACACTGATTTACGGTTTGAAAGAGAATGATATATTTTTCATCGGGTCCGCACGTTTTGTACTTTAGCGGTACACGATCACAGGATAGAGACAAATCAGCAGACTCAGCCAAAGGGGCGAGTCCAACGAGACGAACGAATGAGCGTTAAAAGGCAGCGATGGCAAAAAATATATTTATTACGATTTGTTCGCTCGTTGGATTCACATGCAGATGTTTCTAACAAACACGAAGGCACCGAAGACTAGTGGAATAGTGGAAAAGCCGTCAAAAAGTTCGGCACGGCGCAGAAGAATATCTCGGAAACCAACAAGAAGAAGGAGAAGGAAGCAAACGTTATAAAGGGTCCTTTCAGGGCCACAAAATCATCTTTAATCTAAAGAGTTTATTGTTTTGTTATCACTCGATATCCCCATCTTGATCGGCTAAACCATCCTGTTTAGCGAGTGCGTTTGCCACTCGTCACAACTTTCACAGTTGGAAAATTTCTTCCCATCCAGCTTGGGGCATGTTGGGTCATAATTTGGACCATAGAGTTTACAAAAATGTCCAACTAAATATGTCGCATTGCAGGTCCGTCCAATTAGCTAATTATCGAACTAAATGTAAATTACTGTACTTTCAATCTGGAATTTAAGAATTGGTGAAAATTAAATAATCGAGAAAGTCCCCAACAATCAATAAACTCAGCACAACTGCCAAATTCTCATACTCATCATATCCTGGCAAACAAATTATGAAAAAATCAATTTGTGTTTTATTATTATTTTGGATAATATTTTAGAATGCATTGAACTGTATTTCGTAAACTCTTTTTTGAAAGGTTTAATGGCCCTGATAAGCGCCGTGTTTTATGGAATGGTTCCAATTTAGAAAACTTAGTACTCGTGGTTTTGAAAAAAAACCATTTCGAACGCCATCGATATCGCATAGTTCTGGATTTGCCACCAAAGCAGTTTGTATAAAGAACAAACTGTTTTCTTCTGCTACCTGCTCCTGTTTTGCGATTGCGTTTGCCACTCGTCACTCGCTGCAACTGCCTATTGTTGTCTTGATGTCCACCGAACCGAATGTGGTCTGTTCTGAATGCGGATTTTCTTATCGTCGCGAGCAGCTTTGCCAGCTAACTCGATCACTTCGGTGGCCGAAACTATATAACGCCGACTAGGTGGACTGGTGCACTGGTACTAACGCGCTCGGCCTAGCTACCGTTGCGGAGCAATTGGCGGATACACCTACGGGGAACGGCAAACCAACACGTTTCGAGCGGGATTTTGCCTTTCCCTTCACTTTTCCTCCTTTGCCATGTCCAGACATGGCTGTTTGTGTTGGTTTATTGATGTGTTGTGATGCGAAACGATGTGGTGTACAGTTTGGGTGAGAACGATCGTTACGGCAGCGGAGCGGGGATTTTTAAGCTGACTGGCTGACTCGAGAATTACGCATGTGTGAGACTGCGACCAATGTTTCGTTCATATTTTTTCTTTTTCCTTTCCAATCGCGCTTTATTGTATTTCGCTGCTGTTCTGGTTGCCCGTTTTGATCGGTACGATTTGAGGAGTACAAAATGGACCAATCAAAAATGGGCACATAGTGCATTTGGACAATGCTTGATATTTCACAATTATTCAATTATTTATCTCAAGAAAAATGAAATGTTATTCGTTATGATAGATGCGTAGATATATTTCCTATCAGTTGATGCAAAAACCTTTGCGATCTATTGAGAAATGCTCGAGTTATAAGCGTTCCAAATCTTGCATTTTTTCCTACTTGTTCAGTGCCTAGATTTTCATTTCACCCCCTATATCTTCTGGTTAGACGTAGTCCTACGTCAAAAGTGAGACAAAAGCCCTACTTCTTTTGACAACTATTTCCGTCCAATAGTAAGAATTTCATGGGAATACTAGTTCTCAAAAACCCACGAACGCTACCATACTGAAATATCTTCACATATTTCATCATGTCTTCACAAAATCGAATGTCTTCACAGTAACTCAAAAGTCTTTAAAATGAGGACATGTCTTCAAACCTGGCATTTCTGACTGGAAATAAAGAATGGGCGTTTTTACGAGAAAAACCGTTGCTTAAAATCTAGAGATGGATTCTGCGTATAAATTTCGTCTCGTTTCATTTGGCATCACTGTTCTATCGTATTCGAATAACATTGGCCGGTTTGATTACGTTTTATTATTCGTGATTCAGTCCGACGGTTTTTCAAGTTTTGTTGTTTTTGTCTCATTTCCAGACACGATATGGCTCGTCAGCTGACCAAATTGGGCTTTCTAGATGCCAAAAAGACCCTCTTCATGCTTTGCGATCTGCAGGAGAAGTTCAGACCAGGAATGAAGATGTTTGATCCGGTCATCAAAAATACTAGCAAGTTGGTAAATATGCAATAATATTTAGTTGGATCGTTACACTTGATTCAGGTAACAAATTGATTGGTTGATTGGTGTGTGAAATCTGTTAATTGGTATCTGGATATTGAAAAATATACTAGTCTGTTGATTAAACGGATTCGAAGTGATAGCCGGCCAACATTCCCATAAGCCAATTGCAAGGACTAGTGATCCCCGTTAATCGTGCGATTAATCGATTAATCGAATACTTCCTACAGAAATCGATTATTAATCGAACGAATACTGAACAACCAATAATCGAAGAGAACGAATAATTTACGTCGACTAATCGATCCATGCCCAGAGCAAAAAGAAAAGTACGGCCACTGCAGTTTTATCCTGAAAATCAATCATTGTCATTGTCGCTCCCCTAAACTCGTAAACGAAGCTCAATGCCGTCAACGCGAATTGAGGTTCCTTTACGAGTTTAGGGGAGCGTAAAGATAATAATTGTTTTTCAGGCGGAATGAATACTTTTTTGATTCTAGATGGCTTTCGAACAAATCAGAAATATTGGACTAATTATTTCTCTCAGTATGACGATTAATCGATTAATCGATTATTTGGGGCGATTAATCGTATCGAATAATGCTTCCTTTACAATGCAGGCTTTTAATCGCATGCGATATACTCACGCGCGATATTTTACAGAGCAGCTCTTTACAATGGTGCGCGATATTGCGCGATAATCTGTCATAATCTGTCTGTCAAACCTGCATCCCTCTAATCATAGTGCCATTATTTGTTTGGACAAGGTCGTACTAGATTGGTGGATCAAAATTATATGTGTGAATGCAAGTATTCCAGATAATTAATAATTGAAAAATTAACTAATTCAATAGGATATTAACAAAAATGTGTAAACATAATTATGATTATGCAGCAATATGCTTGCAATAGGTGATAGACTTAGCTCTCACTTATTGAAGCGGTTCATATGTATAAAGCTAAACATTCATTTCGATACATCCTTTCGATACACCTGTGTGATGTATGTAGCGTCTTCTGTCAAAGCAACGCGATTTTCGTAGCGAAAGAAAGAAGAAGAAGCTTGGAGAGTTCTATGATTTTTCGCACTGTCATGGGTGATTTTGCGCTTTGCTCTGATAGGTTGTCGAATAAAAATCGTTATTGAAGTAAAAAAATCGCGCTCAATGTGAATGATTGTAAATCCGGCATAACAAACTGCTGAAAAGTATTCAAATAGTGGATGAACGATTAATTTCAAAAATCGGGAATCACTAGCAAGGACGATATCTTCATGGAAAAGCCATCTTATCTAATACACAAACCACATTTGAGTATACGATATACAGTAGAACCCTAATTATCCGCGGAAAATCGCGAGAATCGCGGATAACGCAGTAAGGGATTGAAATTAGGTGCAAACACGAAAAAAGATACTTTAGCATGAAAATTATGTGTCATCAATACAGAAATCATTAAATTATTCATCATTAAGGTCGTAATTATTCATCAAATAATGTAAAAGTCATGACCACAACAAAAGATTTCAAATTTGAAATAAAATCACATTTCAGTAGATTTCAGATTCGATAACATAATCTTATTTCCACTTTGTTCATTGTTGTACGTAACTGAATAAAATCACATCATAACAACTGATGGATTTAATATTTTCAGCTTCAGGCAGGAAAACTTCTGAACGTTCCACTGGTCGTGACGGAGCATTATCCAGAGAAATTGGGACACATCGTGAAGGACTTGGATGTTTCTCATGCGAAAGGCATTTTTCCGAAGACTCTCTTCAGCATGATGATCCCAGACGTGCAGGCTAAAATCGATGAGCTGTTCGGTTCGAACCTGGAGACGGTGGTTCTCTTCGGACTAGAGTCACACATCTGTTTGGAGCAGACGGCGATGGACTTGCTGAAGAATGGGTACACCGTTCACGTGGCGGCCGACTGTTCTGTTTCTCGCACCCAAGACGATCGGAAATTGGCACTGGAAAGATTGCAGCAATATGGGTGCTTTGTAACGACTAGCGAGAATATTATATTCAAACTGATGAAGGATAAACAACATCCTGCCTTCGATACGGTTAGACATTTGGTCCGGGAACCATCGGTTGATACAGAGCTGTCCAAATTGTGAACCATAGAAATATTTTTACGAGCTTACATCCGGAAATTCACGTTGTTATGATGCGATTATGATCACAGTGAAAATATATATGTTATTTTTGCATTTTAGTCAATTATTTTGAAAATTTCATCATCAATTTATCTTCAAAATGACCTGCGCTTCGGTTGCCGAGTGGTTAGCGGCATACCTAGATATGGGCAAAACGGTTCATTTCAGTGAGCGGCTCAGAGCCATGTGCTCAATAAAAAGAGCCGGCTCGTTTGAGCGGCTCGACGGCTTTTTTCGATAACTGGCTTATTAGAATATGTAAAGAATGGACGTATAAAATAAGGTTTAAATCAGTAATCAGTGCAGTGAATAGAAAAAAATATTACTTTATTGAAGGTTTTCTCAGATATATCTCCATCACAGTAATCTTCTTCACTTTTTGACGTAGGACTACGTCTAACCGGAAGATATAGGGGGTGAAATGGAAATCTAGGCACTGAACAAGTAGGAAAAAATGCAAGATTTGGAACGCTTATAACTCGAGCATTTCTCAATAGATCGCAAAGGTTTTTGCATCAATTGATAGGAAATATATCTACGCATCTATCATAACGAATAACATTTCATTTTTCTTGAGATAAATAATTGAATAATTGTGAAATATCAACCATTGTCCAAATACACTATGTGCCCATTTTTGATTGGTCCATTTTGTGCTCCTCAAATCGTACCGACCAAAACGGGCAACCAGAGCAGCAGCGAAATAGAAAGCACGATTGGAAAGGAAAAAGAAAAAAATGAGGGAAACATTGGTCGCAGTCTCACACATGCGTAATTCTCGAGCCAGCCAGTCAGCTTCAAAATCCCCTCTCCGCTGCCGTAACGATCATTCTCATCCGAACCGTACACCACATCGTTTCGCATCACCTCACATCAACAAACCAACACAAGCAGCCATGGTTGGATATGGCAAAGGAGGAAAAGTGAAGGGAAAGGCAAAATCCCGCTCGAACCTTGATCTGGAGTTCCCGCTCGTGTTGATCTGGAGTTCCCCGCAAGGGTAGCTAGGCCGAGCGCGTTAGTACCAGTGTACCAGTCCACCTAGCCGGCGTTATATAGCTTCGGCCGCCGAAGTGATCGAGTTAGCTGGCAAAGCTGCTCGCGACGATAAGAAAACCTGCATTCGGAACAGAACACATTCGGTTCGGTGGACATCAAGACAACAGGCAGTTGCAGCGAGTGGCGAGTGGCAAACGCAATCGCAAAACGGCATCAGGTAACAGAAGAAAAAAGTTTGTTCTTTATACAAACTGCTTTGGCGGCAAATCCAGAACAAGGCGGCATCGAGGGCGTTCGAAATGGTTTTTTTCAAAACCACGAGTACTAAGTTTTCTAAATTGGAACCATTCCATAAAACAAGGCGCTTTTCAGGGCCATTAAACCTTCCAAAAAAGAGTTTAGGAAATAAAGTTCAATGCTTTCTAAAACATTATCCAAAATAATAATAAAACACAAATTGATGTTTTCATAATTTGTTTGCCAGGATTTGATGAGTATGTGAATTTGGCAGTTGTTCTGAGCTTATTGATAGTTGGGGACTTTCCTGATTATTCAATTTTCACCAATTCTTAAATTGTTTCCAGATTTAAAGTACAGTAATCTACAATTAGTTCGACATTTAGCTAATTGGACGGACATGTAATGTGACTTATTTAGTTGGACATTTTTGTAAACATAGAGATCCAAATTATGATCCCACATTGAAAGTCGACACTGTACCACTGTCATCGCAAATGTTCAATTACAGGTTAAAATTACCTCCAATCCGACACTGAGTAGTGGTAATGCGACGTGTCATTGAATGTAATTTACTGTAAAATATGTCACAAGCTGGATGGGAAGAAATTTTCCAACTGTGAAAGCTGTGGCGAGTGACAACAAATCGCTAAACAGGAAGGTTTAGCCGAACAAGATGGGGATATCGAGTGATAACAAAACAATAAACTCTTTAGACTTTTTGTGATCCTGAAAAGGACCCTTTTTAGTCTGTATGTGAATCCAACGAGCGAACAAATCGTAATGAATGTATTTTTTTGCCATCGCTCCCTTTTAACGCTCATTCGTTCGTCTCGTTGGACCCGCCCCTTTGGCTGAGTCTGCCGATTTGTCTCTATCCTGTGAGTGTGTACCGCTAGAGTATAAAACACGCGGACCCCAAAAAAATATCTTATTTTCCTTTAAACCGTAAACCCGTGTGGTTGTACGGCATCGGCATCGTGTACTCAACAAAGGAGGAAAAGAGAAGGGAAAGGCAAAATCCCGCTCGAACCGTGGTGGTCTGCAATTTCCCGTAGGTGTATCCGCCAATTGCACCGGAAAAGGTAGCTAGGTCGAGCGCGTTAGTACCTGTGTACCAGTCCATCTAGCCGGCGTTATATAGTTTCGGCCGCCGGAGTGATCGAGTTAGCTGGCAAAGCTGCTCGCGACGATAAGAAAACCTGCATTCGGAACATAACACATTCGGTTCGGTGGACATCAAGACAACAGGCAGTTGCAGCGAATGGCGAGTGGCAAACGCAATCGCAAAACGGCATCAGGTAGCAGAAGAAAAAAGTTTGTTTATACAAACTGCTTTGGTGGCAAATCCAGAACAAGGCGGCATCGAGGGCGTTCGAAATGGTTTTTTTCAAAACCACGAGTACTAAGTTTTCTAAATTGGAACCATTCCATAAAACAAGGCGCTTTTCAGAGCCATTAAACCTTCCAAAAAAGAGTTTAGGAAATAAAGTTCAATGCTTTCTAAAACATTATCCAAAATAATAATAAAACACAAATTGATGTTTTCATAATTTGTTTGCCAGGATTTGATGAGTATGTGAATTTGGCAGTTGTTCTGAGCTTATTGATAGTTGGGGACTTTCCTGATTATTCAATTTTCACCAATTCTTAAATTGTTTCCAGATTTAAAGTACAGTAATCTACAATTAGTTCGACATTTAGCTAATTAGACGGACATGTAATGCGACTTATTTAGTTGGACATTTTTGTAAACATAGAGATCCAAATTATGACCCCACATTGAAAGTCGACACTGTACCACTGTCATCGCAAATGTTCAATTACAGGTTAAAATTACCTCCAATCCGGCACTGAGTGGTGGTAATGCGACGTGCCATTGAATGTAATTTACTGTAAAATATGTCACAAGCTGGATGGGAAGAAATTTTCCAACTGTGAAAGCTGTGGCGAGTGACAACAAATCGCCAAACAGGAAGGTTTAGCCGAACAAGATGGGAATATCGAGTGATAACAAAAACACAACACCAAAGGTTCTTTTCAGAACCATCAACATATTCATAAAGAGTAAACAGTAAACTAATCCATTTTTCAGGTAGATAGGTAGGTATTCACGTAGGTGAAGAAAATAAAACAATATATTTAAAATATATATTTAACAAAAGCTGTCCCCTTCGTATAGTCCTACGTCACTCCGGTTATGTCCCCGACATTACCCACCCGTCTTTTTTTATTTATAAATATTATCTTTTTAATGTTATCTGATGAAAATCTACTACATCTTTCACTGTTAGCTTGTCCTGCTTTCGGAAAAAATCGTTCACATGGTACTGAAGTCACCGGAATAATATTTTGAAAAAAATTATGGGAGGTTGTGTTCAAGACACGACCGCATTGTTGACGTAGAACCATTCTGTAGTTTAATTCGAATCGCTTGTTTATAACTGCGGATATTATTTTATAATTCTGCGAGCATTTTGAAATAACCATTCTACCAGTTTGGTCGCCCTGAAATGTCTTTTATTGTAGAATCATTTGACGATAATTGTTTGAAGATTCATTCTTGTGATCGCAGAACAATACATGCTCGAGATAATCGCAGCTGTCATCCACAGTGGAGAGAGTTTTGCTACTGGCAAGCGAAACCAAATCACATACAAAATTCCAGAACGACATTTACTTTCTTGGTGACTAAATAAGCGAAATAAACTCAATCTGCACGCTAACCAAAATAAATTAGTGACTTATTATAACTTATTGAATAACTTGGTATTCTCCAAATTTCCTCCCGCTATCTCTCCACCTTGTTTATATTTATCATTACAAATGGGGTTTCAGCGTAGCGAAGATTCACTATTTTTACGTACGGGTTATGAAGCACGCACGTACGCACAGAAATATCCATATATCGATGGCTTGAAGCAACTAAATATACACACACTTATCTCTGTTTTGCGCTCTTCTCAACAGAAGGCCTTTCTGTTAATATTGCCAGTCTAGATTAGCTTAGCTGTCATCTTTTGTGGAGAGAGTTTTCCTACCGTCATGTGAAACCAAATCACTGACAACATTTCAGAGCATTTATTTTCTTGATGAGCTGACGATAGCCTAGCTTAATGATTCCCCACACAATTGTGTAGCTCAAAACATCAATGCAGTTGCGTCAGTTTGATGCAATGATTGCAATGCCAGATCAGCGAGTGAGTAATTTGGCCGGGTCCACAGCTCAGTCCGAAACGTGGACATGTCATGGCGCAAAACAAGCGATGTTCATTGTAACGTATCTAGAACTATACTGAAAGTTTGCATTTCATTCCTTTCCTTGTTGAATTGAAGAGACTTTCAACTTCTTCAGTTCATTCGTCTCTAGCCTTCAAAAAGACCCTTGGAAAACTCTACTCTTTCCTCATATTACCTTTCCACCCCCATTGTCTTGAGAAAACCATTCGATCCCTCGCTGTCCAGCTCGCCCAGCAACGATGTTGTTCAGTCGATTTCCTCACGAAGAATGAAAGTTTGCCTTCTTCTTCTTCTTCTTTCTTTGTTTTTAAGAGGCTTTAAACTTTGTAGTTCATTCGCCTCTAGAGTTTGCCTCAGGGAGATCCATTGTTTATACTCTAGGTAAATATTTCCCTTTGTTCTTCTTCTTTCCCTTCGTTCACTCTAAATCTTACGATTTCCCCTTCGTTTGGTATGTGCATCGCCAGAATCCGTTCACGGCAAAAATAGTTATTAACGTTAACTTTATTTCATAAAAACGTGACCTGTTTTCTGATTTGTCACCCTCAATGAAAGACGTAGTTCTACGTCAAAAATGGTAGAGTCGCGGAGAGATAGATTTCTTTTAATTTCACCAAAGCAAAGGGTTGCTTATTTTCAGCAAATGTGGTTCCGCTAAATATTTATCTACAATAGATATTGCAGCAGCTTTTGCATCATGTGAGAATCGAAAATTGCCAACCAATGCATCAAACTCCTCCCATACAGATGACCGCGCTTCATCACCAACTATTTGTGGTAGTTTCGTAGGCGTGCATTCTATGGATGTCATTTTTAGCGTGCTTATCAACGACTGGTGTGCATAGTTGTACTTTCTGTTATCCCCAAAACTTTCCTGCTTGAAACGAGGATATAGGAGTATTGGTTGGGCTACTAATTCGTCTGACTCAAGATTTATAAATCACTTTACCAGCTCCGAAATCAATTCATTACAAAGCTGATTTCTCTTAATCTATATAATGTTGATCATGTCGAATTATCAGTCGAGAGAGTATAGCAGTTTCAGATAACTACGCAGTTTTCTCCCCGTTTTATATCCCAAACATTTTTGAAATGTTTCGAATGGAATTTTTTCATGATTGACTGTGTTATATTAGTCAATTCATTTCATTCGATACCCATATGCGGGAGTTGCAAAAGTACTTGGCTATCTTGTTGTTAGATTTATCATAAAACAACTGGGCTTTACTAGTCAAGCCCTTTCATCTGATACCCATATAATGGGGTTTCCAGAAGAAATGTAGTCTGCCATTTTGTAACGGTCGCCATTTCGGATTTACATTTTTCATAAACAACTGTGTTCTACTAGTCAAGTCCTTTTATTAGATACCCATATTTATGGGGGTTCGAGAAAATATGTAATCCGCCAAAATTCACAAACATACAAACAGCTAAATAAAACCGCTTAAAAAGCAGTATGGAGAACATATATTTCTTCCGCACTGCCGCAGGCCACGGTTGTCAGAAAGAGCGTACGATCCACGGTTCTTTACCAATAAGCCGGCTCTTAAAATAAAGACGGTTCTTTTATGAAGCGCAGTTCTTTTTTTGAACCGTGGTTCTCAAATGAACGACTTTTAAATGAACCGCGATTCAAAAATGAGTCACGGCTCATAAAGGAACCATTAGTCTTTTTTGAAACGTGGTTCATTCAAGAGCCGTTCATTCGAGAGCCGTTCATTTGAGAGCCGCTGCTCATTTTTAAAGAACCGTGGATCGTACGCTCTTTCTGACGAACCGGCTCAAATGAGCGGCTCGTGAGCGCTCGCCATCTCTAGGCATACCTATCATGCCTGAGGCTCGGATTCAATTTTCGTTCTGGTCGGGGAACTTTCTCAATACAGTTCTTTAAACTTTGCAGTTAATTCGTCTCTTATTTTCTCAAACAAATAGCTTCTGGAATTGGAATTGCTGCGGGAATTTTTTACAAACAGACTGTCGCCGACTACGTCATCCATAGAATATACAGATTGGAGATACTACACAATCTAATACGGAGTCTAGGCTTTAGTTGCTTTTAGTTTGTAAATTAATGAATTACTGTTACAAGTGGTCTTCAAAGAAAAGAGTTATTCTAAAAACCATACCGATAATGGTAGCAAAGAGAACATAACACAATCACAATGGCTTGTGTACAGTGCTAGAAAGTTGTTTCTAACTCTGACCGGATTTTTTGTCGAGGACACTGCGATAAACCATTCCACATGATTTGTGCTAAAGTCGACATCCTGTTTTTGGATCAGCTGGGGCTCTATGCAAACAATGTGTTTTGGGTGCGCGATTGTTGCGCCGAACTATTCAAAAACAGCAGCTTCAGGAACATGATTGACAATGGAACAAGCGGTTGTTCTGAACCGAAAGAAATTGCCTCGCTGAAGGACGTATTGCCCAGCTTAGCCAAGTTGTTGAGGGTTTGGCCGCTAACACGCCCCTAACAAGTCGACAGCGAGGGTAAATGCGAAACGGTCTGATATGGAATCAAACACCCCCAAACGCAGGCGCGGTGACACCGGCAGTCTTATTTCCAGCCCTACGATGCCAACCAGAACCTGTGGAACGAAGCCAATGAGCGGTAAAATCAAAACAGTGCAGCTTGAAGACGATATTCTCTGGATTTACCTCCTAGTTTTCGACCCATAAACGACTGAAATAGCATCTCTGGTTCGTGAATGTTTGGATCTGGGCTCTTGCACTGAGCTTAAAGTTATAAAACTGGTTCCTAAGGGCAAGGAGCTCAGCGCAATGAACTTCGTGTCCTTCAAGATTGGGATCAATTCAAAATTAAGGTTCTGTTGCCACGAGATTCATGGCCGGAAAACGTCATATTTCGAGAATTCGAAGATCGTTTAAAAAACCAGCTCAGAATTACCAGGATCAATCGAATTCTACCAGTGGAACCACAACCATCAGAAGGAGATCCAGTTGTACAGCTGGAAGCCTATTACCCGGCAAATCACCGCTACTTCCACCACTTCATTCTTCAGGAATACTATGCACCACATCTTCAGGCCAGATACCGGGATGCAAACTTGCCACACGCACAGTGGAAGCCCCTAATCTGCCCATCACAGTCGAGCCCCTCCATCCAGCAACCAGCAGTCGTCCCGGTCCTGTGTTTGGGATCGGAGAAGGGGTCTTCCACCGTGCCTCTCCAGGCAAGTACCATTGTAGTAGCAACTATTCGCTCCCTGAAATGTCCCATTATCCCAGTTACGACACGCTACCACCGGAGGATAATTACGATCATGCTGTAAGACCTCACGTCATCGAAGGGTATCAGCAACGCAACGTCCCCCGACATGTAACATGTTACTCAAACCGGCTACTGATTTACTATCAGAACGTTCGGGGGCAGCTGTTTCAGAATCATATTACAACATTATCGTTTCTTACGGAGACCTGGCTAGACGACCGTATTTTTTCTCCGTAACTGTTTGGAAACACGTTCACCGTTTATCGTAACGATCGTAATTCACGTAATAGATCCAAATCACGTTGCGGTGGTGTTTTGATAGCCGTCTCATCCATGTTAGGCGGTTTCATTGATCCCACTCCAGTGTGTGACACTCTCGAACAGCTTTGGGTCAAAATCCGGATGGAAGGTTTGGTCGTTAGTATCGGTGTTATTTATTTACCACCCGATAAGAGGGGTGATCTCAGCTGCATTGAGAAGCATATTGATTCCACCGGAGCCATCATTTCTCAGCCTGAAGCACAGGATGTTGCATTTGCGTTCGGCGACTACAATCAGTCTGGTTTAGTGTGGAACACCCAGTCGAATGCTCCACCATCTATTGATTGCTCACGATCACGTTTTTCGACTGCTTCCTCGGCCTTACTTCATGGATTCTGTTTCCATGGACTAACGCAGATCAATCCAGTGCTGAACAGGAATGGCCGCTTGCTCGATCTAGTGCTAGCAAATGATGCTGCTTTCTCAAGGTGCTCGATCACCGAGGCCGTCGATCCAGTTATTCCGATCGATACCGATCATCCAGCACTAGAAGTTGACATCAATCTGCCGACGCCAACTGCATTTGAAGATGTACCAGATCTGACTTCCTTCAATTTCCAGAAAGCTGATTTCGCAGCATTACATCAAGCAATAGCTCAAGTCGACTGGGAATTTCTCTAGATCATCGGGGATGTGGATGCTGCCGTTGCCAAGTTTACTGATGTCATGACCCGTATCATCGCTGATTGCGTACCTGCGCGGAGGACTGCAATAGACGACTGGGAGAACTTAAAAGATTGCGAAGCTCTGCCCTACGGCTTTTCTGTAGGCTGCTCTGTCCGTTTGCTAAACAAGAGCTGAACCGGACGAGCAACGGGTACCGTTTGTACAATCGCTTCCTGTATAAACAGTATACGAGGCGTATGCAGAAAAATCTCCGTAAAAACCCGAAACTTTTCTGGTCCTTTGTCAACTCCAAGAGAATGGAAAAAGGTTTGCCCGCAAACATGTTTCTGGTGAACCACTCGGTCTACGCAACAATCATCAGCGATGGAGATCGATTCATCTATACAACTGCTCTGCTCTGCAAGAAACATCGAACTGTGTCGATATGATCTTTCATATCGATCATATAGATCATATCGACTGTCTCCGCTGTCCGGTGGTCTAATTGAATCATGGAAGAACAGAAGATATACCATTACGTCTATATGGCTACTGTGTAATGTAACATTTATAGATTCGATGAAACATGTAACATGTACACGATTAAAATCCGGCTCTGTAACAACTAAAATGCTAATGAGCCTTAATGAGCCTGTAATGCGACACAAATAATTGGATATTTCCGCCTCTAATTGGACATTTTTGTAAACATCCAGATTGGGACCCAAATTATGACCCCATATTGAAAGTCGCCACCAGACGTCGACACTATACCACTGTCATCGCGAATTTTCAATTACAGGTCACAATCGCCTCTAATGCGACACTGAGTGATACCTCGGTTGTTTCCGTTTCACGATTGCATGCGATTCGTGCAGCCACATTTTCGTAGGAAGCTGCAAGCAATGTCACCGCGGCCTGAAACTCATCTTCAACACGCAAACATAAATGCCCCTGCACAGGTACGCACACATGTACACGGATGCATACATAGAGGTAAACAAAAGTTTCTGATAGAAAAATCATATGCGATCCCCCGGTAGTGAGCGCAGCTCGATGAGCCAGGCTTGTGCGAGCCACTGATGGCAAGCGCCAGAGTGAACGTGTTAAATAATCAAGATTCATAAACTGTGGGTCGGTTGAGGACATCCGCGACTTTTTCTAAATAACGGCATACCGTGTACTACACTGCGTTTCACAACTATAGAACCACTAATTTTTTCTGAGTTTCCAGAGATATGTAAGAAGTCGGAAGAATTGAATTATGTAGTGTAGGATATTATAACAATCTTCATTTAAAAGACTGGCCATTTGAATTTTATTGTTGTGTTAAGGCGCGAAACTTTCAAAAAACCAAAATTCCAGTGTTTCATAACTATAGAACCAGATGGAAAAACTGTCACTCCTTTACAAAATTAACGTCACATTTTTTTTAAATTTCACATGAATTACATTAAGTTTCTAGTTCCTAGGTCATTTTTAGTTCTCAATCAGATCAAATAACCCATTCGGAGTGATTTTGACCAAGTTGCGCCATGTTGTAGTGTGTATCTCGTTCTACGCAGAGGATACTGCTCGTTTAAGCTCTTCAAATCACTCATACTGCTTGTAAGCTGCATCTACTATTCGTATGATCACTCCTCCTTTATGCAAAAACAGAAGTAAATGATTCTGAAGTACTTCATTGCACTTCTGATTGTACATTGGTGTTGATGAAAAGCTATCTGAACCAGGCCGTTTTGAAAATATTTTCCTCAAGCCATCAAACTACCGCCTGCGAAGTTACTAGTTGAATAATTACATGACACGTTCGGTAAGTGCTTCCAGTATGAAGAAATTCTGTTCAAGCTCGATTTCTTTTTATTAGAGAAGTTCTCCTGAAATAGTGAAACCCATGGCATTAGTCTCCACATCAGTGTTTGGAGCTTTGAAGATGAGATTTTTATGGTTTGCGGAGAATTTTCAATCGATGACTTCTAGAAAATGTGGTCATCTGCAAGCCGAAAAGTTAACCCGGAAACTGTAAAGAGGCTTATGAGAGAATGAACAGTCAGAAGTGCAACGAAGTACTTCAGAATGATTTACTTCTGTTTGTACCAGCTGTATGACACCCGCCATGTTTTTGATGCCAACATCTCAAACGTCAAAAGCATTTATTTTCTTCAAAACAGCGATCCGCGTTGGCGGCATTGTGATTCGTTTACTAGTTTAGGGGAGCGTCAACGAATAGCTGATTTGCAGTCGGAATGAACGTTTCCAAAATTAAAATTATGAATGAAAATTAGCTTTTCCATATGAAATTAGTATTCTATTTGAATTAAAAAAAAATTTGTTTGCAGTTGGTGAAAAAGTCTCATCCAAAAATTTTTTATGAAGACAATTTTATATTATAATGAAAAAATTCAGCAACAATTTTGGAATTGTATAGCCATATGGTTGAATGTAAGTAAGAAATACTTGTTTTAAGTAATTAAATAACATGATGTAAAAATTTCCATTCAAATTTTGAAATTTAAAAACCGGCTTCGTGTCTTCTAATCTGATAGAGATTACACTAACGAGTTTGGGACACAAATTATGGCCCTAATTTGAAGTCGCCACCAGACGTCGACACCATCGCGAATTACCAATTTACCACCATCTGACATATCGTGATCAAGACGGGTCTATGGTACTAGGTGAGGCCGTTTCGTCACTAAGTTGGTTAGGGGAGTGGTATATGAAAACAGTACGGAAGAAAGCAGAAGGGGAATTATTTCCGTGAAGCGTATTGTGTTTTGTTTACAAACAAAACACAGTAGACTTCCAAGATGGCTGAAGAGTGGTTTTAGCAAGTTGGCCCACCTTAGGATATACTTCTACGCGCCTTGATCGTGATGTCGATGATGAAGTTTAACAGCAGAGGGATAGTGAGATATGCGATGACGGTAGGTAGAGTGAGATAGCGACAATCGTGCCATACACCTGGTTTTTACATCAATAACACCGTGATAATTGGGTAATTTGGCATCAATTCATGAAATCCGGAAAGTCAAGACATAGTTTATTGAATAGGGGCTTCAGATTCTGGGCTGGTCAGCTTGTTTACCAGATCACAACCCTATCAAGACCTTATGAGGGGGGATCGTACGAATAGTAGATGCAGCTTACAAGCAGTATGAGTGATTTGAAGAGCTTGAACCAGCAGTATCCTCTGCGTAGAACGAGATGCGCAGCTTGGTCGTAACAACCATGAATGGGTTATTTGAACTTATTGAGAACTAAAGATGACCTGCGAATTAGAAACTTATCGTAATTCATGTTAAATTGGCGTTGATTTTGTAAAGGAGTGATAGTTTTTCCATCTGGTTGTATAGTTATGAAACATTGGAATTTTGGTTTTTTTGATTGTTTTGCGCCTGAACACAACAATAAAGTTCAAATTGCCAGTCTTTTAAATGAAGATAATTATAATATTCTACACTATATAGCGGTCCCCATGGCCTAGTGGTAAGCGTTGCGCTTGCCAAGATGGGAGCTTCGGGGTTCGATTCCCGTTCGGGTCAGAAATTCTATCGTCATAAATCATTTTTCTGGCTTGCACTGGTGAAGGGGAACAGTCTAGGGTGTGGTGGGATGAGCATTGGGCATTGCCAGTCCCCAAGAAAAGTCACAAAAAAAACCGGAAACAGCTCCTCTAAGCGAATTGGCGCCGCTATAAGCGTTTTTGCCCAGTCCTGATGGTACTCGGGACGTAAAGCAGCAGTATCACGATAGTCCCCCTGCGAGATAGTGGGGTTGGTCGCAGGCCTTGCAAAATTCTACAATTAGTTCAATTCTACCGACTTCTTACATATCTCTGGAAACTCGGAAAAAATGAGTGGTTCTATAGATGTGAAACACAGTGTATAGGAAACAGGTAGATTCAATTTATATAGCTTATTCTGATGAACATGCCATAATAAAAAAATTGCCTTGTTTTGTAATGTTTCGCAATCTAAGAGAACATTGAACTCATTTTCCCTACCGGTCAAAAATATTTCATCTCTACTTTTGGAGCAATGGAAACGCAAAAAGGCGCTAAAACCCTAGAATGAAGAGAGCCAGAAAAAGGTCACTGCATTACCTTTCATTTGACACTACTGGAAACTTGGTAGGAAGCAAAAGGGGGTAGGTTCTGGACCACCGGTCGCGTTAGGTCCACCTTCGCCTATAGGACGGACTTTTTGGAAGGGGAAGGGGAGATCTCAGAGGAGAGTGAGAAGTTTTCAGAGTAATAAAAAACATAAAAAATAGAATACAGCTCGCTACAATACGGTGAAATTCTTATTTAATACAACTTGCTGATTGTGTGACGTGACAACGCTTTGTGGAGACTGTTTTTTCGAACGTGTTGTCACGTCACAAAATACATGCCGATTTTGCAAAGTTCTCGTGAGTTTTTCGGAGAAACTGAATATCAGGAATCCACGTTTACCTTGTGTTGTCAAATCATAAAACAAAATTCACTGGTATGTTTTGAAACGAGACTGAGAATACGTCATTATCAGAAACCGCAAAAAGAGACGTTGTCACGTGACAAAAGTATTAGTATTCAACTGTAAAATATTCTCCAACTGGAGATTTTTGTAGGAAATTGTCTCAATTTTACTTTGTCAAAGTTTGCTATTTGGAAATCGTGTGATTTATAAACAAAAACGAGAAAAAAAATGTCACACTGGAATGGTTCTTCTGTAGAAGGATTGATTCGATGAAAAGATTGTGGTTAGCGTGCGGTCATGTCGCAGACTACATCATTGCCTCAGTGGACTCTCGTCGTAAGAACTGAAATATATTGAAAATATAATTTTATTGTTAATCGCAACTGGAGATCGATATTGAACCCGCATCAAGTCCTGCGAATGAAAGAGAAAACCTGGCGACCTAACTTCCACTGCTCTGCATCATCGGAGCTCCCCCGCGGCGCTACACTGCACCACTGTGAATGTAACGTACGAAACTAAGCCACTAGTGCCAAATGGTGCTATTATATTTATGAATTGGAAAAAGTGGATTTTACCGTTCCGAAAACTTGATAGCCAAGTTTCGCCAGGGCGAGAAACCTCGATGCATCAAATGTTGTTTTGCGAACGAAAGCCACACACCGCGCGTTTGGGAGTCACTTGTGGCCCAGCAGGAGCAATCTTATAGAGGTGGAAAGCTTATCAACCCAGGCACATTGCGGTTCCACCTCACGTGCATGCATTATGCGCCGAGTGTGAGCATGCGTGCGAATCGCTGTGTAGTCTTTCTCGCCATTGGTACCCTCATGAAAGTATGGCATAGCTATAAATCTTTATCGTCTTCCGAGGAGGAATCTGTGCACGGGAGAACTTGCGTGGCGGCTGGGTCTGTCGCTCGTTCGGGACTCTGTGGGGGCGCTGTGAAGTTGGAAAGTGATAAAGTGACACTCGTTACAATGACAATTCACTCTTATTCTAGCCTACTGGTTAAGTCCGTAGATATATTGTGAAGCTTCGAGGAAGCAATAGCCCGTAGATTTATTGCTATTATGTAGGATCATCACAGACCAATAACCAGTTGTAGAGCATCAAACGCCAACAGGCAGTGATTTATCGCACCAAGAAATAGAGCAAACTTGTTTTCAGTGAAACAATTTTTGTGGCGTTCGTGGAATGATTTGAATGAGTAAAGTTTTGTTATTGGATATCGTGTAGATTTTCCAGAGATGTTATTTAGCATGAATCGCAGGTGTTTGTCTCTGGAAAGATATTTTGAAAGATTAGTGTGGAAAAATTACTGTAAAATAAATTTACGAAAACTTGATGCGCCCCTATTGTTTTGGCTCACCTCATGAAGCACCATCAAATCAAATTTGAAATCAAAGTTATTTTGAATTGATTTTAATTATAAGAGCGATTCCATTCCGATTTTTTTTTAAATTTTTTTATTTGGCTCAAATTTTGCAGACGAATTCTTTATGATCAAAAAGCCAATTTGAATTATGGGTTTTCCATTTTGACTCCAGTCTTACTTTTGAGAAGGGCCTAAGCAAAAAATGTTTGATAATTTTCAAAAATATATAACTAAGAAACAGTTGGTCTGATTGATTTGGTGTCTTCCGTGATGTTTGAAGTTATTGGGGCTATTCGCGTTGACGGAGGAATGGTGTCGACATCTGGATACGACATTAGTTTGTATGAGGTCATCTCTTCTCTATCAGATTAGTCGGCCCTATGGCAGTTCTAAATTAATAAGATTTGAATAAAAAAAATTTCTTGACGTTATTTACCTACTAGAAGTACGTTGTTATGACCCTAATTTAAACTATCCTCTATGAATTTTCAGATATTCTCATCAAAACTTACCATTATAATTATAATTATCAATTTTTGTATGATAGTTTTTCACTACCAGCAAGCAAAATTGATTTTCATTTACATAGAGTACTAATCTAACTTGGGAAAAATAATCTTCATTCATAATTTTTATTTTTATTTCTTCTGGAAACCCATATTGTCATGCCTACTCCCCCATTTCGTAATACAAAACTTAATGTCGTCAACGCGGATATGGAGAAAGTGTGCACTGTTAAAAGAAACTTCTATTTTTGTTTTATTTCGAAAATAACACATAAAACACAATAACACAATAACACAATAACTTTTAATCGATCACCAGATGATTATTTGGCACGTATTCAGACCTTTTCTGGATTACAACACTTATAAATATTGTAAAAATCATGCTTGCTCACCATTTGTATCGGATTTACATAGCTAAACCATTAAATTAACGCATTTTGATGAACTCAATTCTGATCATGAGTTGTCCAATTCAAGAATGTTGTTTTGTCCACATGATTTCTATGGCAACCGCTTGGCGCGCTGCAGTTTGTTTATGTTTGTTTATGGTGTGCTTTGCGCATAGCAGAAGTATGGTTTTTCTGTGTTGATTGTGTTGAGGTGAACACTTCTAAAATGCCCAAGAAAAGGAAATATTCTGAAGAAAGCCTAAATTATGAATGAATCAATATGATGACAGTAAACTCAAGCAATGATAAATGCAACATCTAATTGTGAGTTCGAATGTTTTCATTCAAAAATGGAGATTTCTAAAACCGGACAAACCATGATCAGAGGTGGTCAAACCATGATCTTAATTCTTCTTTAAGGAAAATTGTTAAAAAACATAAAAATTTGAACACCCCAAATTGGACAAGCCAAGATCATTTACCCTATACTCAACAAAAAAAAAATTAAAACAACAGAGTGCGAAGTCAAAAATTTTAAGTGAATGTCAATAATCACTTCGTGAAAAATCAACGCATACAAAAAGGATGAACATACTTTTGAACACATATATTGATCCTGTGTGCTCCCGTGGCCGGGTGGTTAGCGTCAAACCTAACATGCCGGGGGTTCGGGTTCGATTCCCGTTCTGGTCGGGGAAATTTTTCGTCAAAGAAATTTCCTTCGACTTGCACAGTGGTCACGCGTATTTTAGAGCGTGTCACTCAGAATGCATTCAAGGCGTGTTGTTTGGCATAGAAATCTCAACTAAGTACAGGTCGGACTCGATTGTATATAGTCGACCATTTTTTTCAACAATTATTTTGAAATCCTGTACATAATCGAATCTTAAGAAAAAAAATTTTTCATTATTGCATTAATGCCAAACATTAATAGAAAAATAGCTTGTTTGTGATTCGATTATGTATTGGATTCGAAAATTAACGTTGAAAGTGAAATAGCGAATATATATAATCGAGTCCAGCCTGTAGTAATAAAAATGAGTAGTAGTAGTAGTAATAGTAGTAGTAGGAGTAGTAGTAGTAGTAGTAGTAGTAGTAGTAGTAGTAGTAGTATGAGGAGTAGTAGTAGTTGTTGTAGTAGTAGTAGTAGTAGTAGTAGTAGTAGTAGTAGTAGTAGTAGTAGTAGTAGTAGTAGTAGTAGTAGTAGTAGTAGTAGTAGTAGTAGTAGTAGTAGTAGTAGTAGTAGTAGTAGTAGTAGTAGTAGTAGTAGTAGTAGTAGTAGTAGTAGTAGTAGAAGAAGAAGAAGAAGGTTTTTTTTTTACCTTGGTGTGTGCAGGTGTAGTGGGCAACAATATCGCGAAGAAATATAAAAATCGTTTTTTTTCTGTTTTTCAAAGATTTTGTAGACTACCACAATTTTCACTAACCTAATCAATAGCAAATCCAAAAATTAAATAAAAATCCAATCCGTATCAACCAGCCTTCATTTGGTTCCTGAAACGTTCCTGTAGGACCTTTCCATACAGAGATTTTTTTGTCTGAATGAAAAATTACCCCTTCGTCTTTGATGATGAATAATTGAATGAGTAGTGATCGCACCACAAATCTGGAGGCGGTTTTGAAAACTCCAATAACTTCTGTAGAATCTTAATTTCTTGCTTTGGCAAAAAAAATCAGAAAAGTTTTAGAAAATCGTCTGAAATTTTGCCAACATTGCAGTAAGATCTAATGTTAACAGGCAAATGTTTAGCGTAGTGTATCCATGTAACACCTGTGAATGTTTTGTTGCGTTCAGTCGTTCTTTAATCGAGATTTCAAAGTTTGGAGTAAATTAGAGGAGCACTTCATTGCAAATTGTACCAGAAATACAAAATGCTACGCGACTCTCAAAATGAACGACTTTTGTTCTAATGCGTTTGTAAGAATGATGATTGCAAAGAGGGATGATACTCGCACGTAAACATACGCATTTCCACATTCCCACATTCCTCCTACGCACTCCTCACTCACAAAAACGAAAGTAACGAATCTTTCATAATTAAATTAAAATAAAAACAGTTAACAAATGTCATTAATGAAATTGATGAAAGTTTCACATTCTCATCGTTGTTGGAAATTAGTCAGGCAATCTTTTTCGGCAATTTCGTCTCTCTTCCACTTTGCGGCGCACAGCCGGTTTCTTGCTTGATTTTTTTTGAGATTTGTCTCGCCATGTATTTTTTGACGATCCGTAATAAATAAATCGGTTCAAGTATAAGAATTTAATACCACGCTTTCAGCAGGGCTAATGCACTCTTCTCTGGTTTGGAAGAACGAACTAATTCTCAAACAAATAAGAAAAAGTTTAACAGAACACGTGTACACCTTGTTAGCGAATGCCTATTAAAAATGAGATTTATATTCTACAAAGGTGTTGCAAATCGCTCATTTCTTCATAAAACGATGTTCCTATGCATAATTGTTCCCGTTTGTTCCCAGTATATAATAAAACAACATCAAGTTCAATAGTCCCATGTTGATGTTCTAGGCATAACAGTCCCACCATGAATTTTTAAACCCGTACCCGTAAACCCGTAAACCCGCTTCATTGATTCAGTGAGGGGATCATCACATTTCATCAAACAATAATATTGTGCTTATAAAAAACCCGGTGTATCGCTAAATTGAAATGCTTAAAGCTTTTGGTAGACAAACATGCGAGAAAACATTGATTGCGTTTTTCTCAGTTGCTGATTCTGGAACATGGGACAACTATGCGTAGAACGGCAGTGCTACCATATAAATTTTAGACTTACACTTGTGCTAAATTTTTCACAATGCATGATCGGTCATTGAAATGAAATTTCACGGAGCAACCAACATTAAATTTCCAAATTTAAATTTTATTTGCTAGAATGCGTATCACTCACCTTATTTGCAAAATAAAAATGCCCCCGACTTGCATATATTTGCAATGCCGATTTCCCTCAGGTAGCCACCAGGTTTTAGTTTTTGTTAGGGAACACTTTTCGGTGGGAACAAAAACTCCCCCTACTTTCATGTATTTGCAATGTCGATTTCCCCCAAGGCAGCTTGGTTTTAATGTCTCTGTTAGGGAACACTTTTCGATGGGAAAAAAAGTATCTCCTACTTTCATATATTTGCAATGTTGATTTTCCCCCAGGCAGCTTGGTTTTGATGACTCTGTTAGGGACCCGTGCATGTGTCGTCAATTTCGACCAATCAGAAGTGGGCATTTCCAGTAGGAAAGGGGTTGAGATTTTACAATTGTTCGATAGTTAGTTTCATGAAATATATTATTTTCTTCAATATAGAAAATTGTTATGAAGTGCCGAAATCGATTGACGCCAAAATTTAATCAAACCATCATGAAATGACTGAGCAATAAGCGTTTAAAATTGGACAATTTTCACGATGTGCTCGAAGTGGAAAACTTTTGTATAAAGGGTGTGTCACATCAAATTGCATCACGGAAAAAACGCTGTAGAAATTCGCCCAGTAGACCGATCCTTTTGAAAATTTTAGACAGAAAAATAAAAACTATTAAACAACTTTTGGCATTTTCTTTTTATTCATACTTCGAGCCCAAGCCCGTATGCTCGCACCTTCCTCTTTACCCCGTCCATAAGGTTCTGTACAACGTCAGATTGTAGTTTTTTTTGAACAGAAATCCATTTTCTCTTGAAGTCCGCCTCCGATTTGACAACTTTTGGGTGCTTCCGGAGGGCCTGCTTCATAATCGCCCAATATTTCACTATTGGGCGAAGCTCCGGCGCGTTGGGCGGGTTCATTTCCTTTGGCACGAAGGTGATCCCGTTGGCTTCGTACCACTCCAACACGTCCCTTGAATAGTGGCACGAAGCGAGATCCGGCCAGAAGATGGTCGGGCCCTCGTGCTGCTTCAATAGTGGTAGTAAGCGCTTCTGTAGGCACTCCTTAAGGTAAACCTGCCCGTTTACCGTGCCGGTCATCACGAAGGGGGCGCTCCGCTTTCCGCAAGAGCAGATCGCTTGCCACACCATGTACTTTTTGGCAAACTTGGATAGTTTCTGCTTGCGAATCTTCTCCGGAACGCTGAATTTGTCCTCTGCGGAGAAGAACAACAGGCCCGGCAGCTGACGAAAGTCCGCTTTGACGTAGGTTTCGTCGTCCATTACCAGGCAATGCGGCTTCGTCAGCATTTCGGTGTACAGCTTCCGGGCTCGCGTCTTCCCCACCATGTTTTGCCTTTCGTCGCGGTTAGGAGCCTTCTGAACCTTGTATGTACGCAGGCCCTCCCGCTGCTTGGTCCGCTGGACGAATGAACTTGACAAATTCAGCTTATTGGCGACATCTCGGACCGAACTTCTCGGATCACGTCTAAACTGCTTAACTACGCGCTTGTGATCTTTTTCACTGACGGAGCATCCATTTTTGCCGTTCTTCACCTTCCGGTCGATGGTTAGGTTCTCGAAGTATCGTTTCAGTACTCTGCTGACCGTGGATTGGACGATTCCCAGCATCATACCGATGTCCCGATGTGACAACTCCGGATTCTCGAAATGAGTGCACAGGATTAATTCACGACGCTCTTTTTCGTTTGACGACATTTTTCCAAATTTACGAAAAATTGACAGTGAAGCATGGCCAACGTGATCTATACACTCTTATCTGATTATAAGCGAAAGCTGAAGATATAATTCCTAAAAATTAAATTTCTACAGCGTTTTTTCCGTGATGCAATTTGATGTGACACACCCTTTATCCAATTTCACGATGTTTAACGCTGAGAAAATGAAATTAGAAACGTTACACTGTACAGATAACCTTTATGGTTAAATTGGAGCGTTCACAAGTGCTCGATTTTTTTTTCCAGTGCCAATCAAAAAAATTATTGGAGTTTCTCCCAGTTTTATTTGACGTTCGACATGTTAGCTCAGTTAGCGAGTGGAATTCGATAATAGGGTTGTCTCTCCAGCTCAGTTAGCGAACCACTACTGTATTAGAGTATCCCCACCGGTGGGTTGCTATAAGCTTTGGTTATTTCGCAACTATAATCGTTGCTATTTTGGATAGCAACCCATTTTCGCACCGGTTGTTGCTATCATGGTTGCCATTTAACTATCTTCTTTTGCGCACAGGTGGTTATCAAACGAGGATGTTTGTTTTTGTTGTTACGATTGTTTGTTCCGAGTTTTGAGAAACTCACGAGTCGTCAAAAGAAAAGTAAAAATCACTATTTTATAAAACAACTTAATCACAACCAGTGCTGAACGGAGAGAACCAAACAAAGTTTTGACGTTTGCTGCAAATAGCATCCTTGCGATGAAGTTACTACTGCGTTGCCAACTTTATGAACCGGCTGCTACTCTGGGGGTGCGTTGTTCTAGGTTGTTCTTTTACTAACCAGAATGACAACTCCCGGTGTGGTTGCCAAGTTATGGTTGAGGGTTGCCTAATTGTGTCTAGCTTAAACAAACCTATTGCCAAAAACATCATACCCATTCGAATTTCAGACATTCCGCGTAAGCAAGAAAAAGCGGTGTAGAACACAGAACGTTCTATTTTAAGTAGTCTTCGCTCCCAGCCCATCATGTAATCGTAGTTATATTTACTTTACCTTTTAAGCACCAATTAGGAAAAAACAAGAACGGCGCTGTCAGTGTCAACGCAACATGCAAGACAATTTTCTCTGAAAACTGGGTAATTGTCCTGCCAACGACTTTGCCGCGGGCTGTAAACCCCTTTTTTCCTATTCGCAGGATTGTATGACAGTGACTGTGAAAATATTTGCTTTTTCCCCCTCTTTGAGAGTGAGAGCGTTCGAGCTGTTGTTGTGAGCAGGTGTGATAAGCGCTCAAATTAAATCACTCAATTGCGCCGGACCGATAATTGGATGTCGCCTAATCGGCTTTCTAGGCGCACTTTGAGGAGTGGAGTGCTTCTGCAACTGCAGGTCGAACCGACTCGCAATGATTATTGACATTAATTATAGACGGGCGGATGGATCGAACCCCTGAGCGCGCGTAGAAAAGCACAAACATGAGTTTGTCGAGGGAATAGGGGATTGAACAGAAGCCGTGGCCTTCGAACCGTTTATCATTGATGACTTTTATGTGACATAATTGGTGTATTTTGCTATGCCAGGGCAACTGACTGAGATCAATTGATGCACTGTGAGAAAGATACACCAGTGTTGGCGCTGAAGTTCAAGTAGAAAACGTGAATCATGAATTCTACCTGACTCGACGTATTTTCTTATATAGTTACTTGAGCTGGCAGAATCTTGAAAAACCTTCTTTAACGTTTCTATGGGTCCGGCAAAATTATTATAGTATGTAGACTAATTTCTTCGTGATGCTGTCAAAAGGTTATGATTTTCTGCCCGTGCTAAACGATGGTTCGCGTGTACTGCTTTTTACAAAGTGTTTAATAGTAACTGTTATGATGATGAATTTCACGATGAATTTACCTGAGAACATGCACTGACTAAAAGCCACCAGATGACACGCCGGTAATCTCCATCGGCAGCCCATCAGGTGAACAGGTTTCCATAGAAGGCATGCGAAATGCGAATATACGCACGTAAACTGAAGAGACTGAAAAGGTATCGCAACGCGGCATAATTGGTGATAGATTATTTTAATGTGCAGATTAATGACCATTAATGACGTGGTCGGTGTTGTGTTTTCAGCTTGCGCGTAAATATTCGTGGAGTTTGCGCCGTTTCATAATAGAATCATCAATTATATTTATGCGATTTTAATTGAATTCTCATGCCGACGGTATTTGCCTTTCTGATGTTGCTGTGAATGTTTTCCATTCCTCAAGAGGCGATTATCCGATTGAACAGTCCATTAGAACAATTCATAGGATGCACATAGTACTATTTGAATCGATAAGCCGTAGATTAAAATGACTTAACATTGGTCGTAATGAAGTAATGGAAAAAGTTACCGTAGAAGCGATTCTGGGCAGCCTCTGATTCGTTTGAATCTCGAAGTTCGGAACTTAGTTCACACAAATAGTGCAAATTATAATAATACGTTGGATACAATGTAGACAGGTTTGGACAAATAGAACATCAGCTTGCCTCATTCCAAGGGAAAAAATCGAATGTACTTTTTTCCGTTTCCGTATCCGTTTTTTTCACAATCTCGTGATAAACGTGCCCACAATCGCTCTACAATGTTCTTTTTTGTTTGGATCCTCCTAATCGAAGTATTTCCTGACCCTCCCGTACGATTCTATTGCAACAATGTAACTAATGATCACAAATGAGGAGGCAAGTTTGTGTAGCTTCTAGAAAAAAAACGGGCCATAAATACGAACAGTGCCAATTCACCTAACGGAAGCTGTACAATTTTATGGCCACTCACAAATTGATTAAATCGTATCCGGAAGCGAATTGACACACTGTGTTGGTAGAACTGGTTCAACGATGCCGTGGATTTTATTGTGCTCTACAATTGACGGTAATCGTGTTCTGGTTATGCGAAAAGAATCGCCATTGCAACACTACTTGCAATTTGTATTATCTTCTTCCCCCCTTTTGCTTAGCTTTCTTTTTCGATCCTCCATGAGGGCTGCAAACGTGAGTTTTATTTACATTTCGTGAGTTTTATTTACAAGAAATCCTGTTGCCGATCTTTTGTGGAGGCTTTCCGAGTAACTGTGTTTAGCCGAAGGGTGAGAATCGATGAAACCGTAGCATCTCACTCAATGACCCACAATCCAGTCGACGACCAAAATATCGACCTAACATGGAACAACATTCCCGTCTTGCCTCCCCTTGTTCTTTGAACGAAAATACGAAATGATTAGCGAAACGAATCGGCATCACTGGTGGTTTCTTTTTCTTCAATGGTAAACTGTCATCTCGAACAAAAACAACTGGATTGAGGGTCAGGTTTCGTGAGTATAGAAAATATGGGCCCTATTCCAGAAAAAGGAGTCGAGGAGACGAGCGCTCGTCTCGTTTGTTTTGGTATTCCAGATGACGAGCTCGACAAAAAACAGACGAGTAACTCGTCTGAGCCGACGGATGACTGAACTGTCAACCCGACGAGCTGAGTTTGTTTTGATCAAGGTGTGTATATATAAATGTATATATATAAATATCAGGTGATGTAATCAAGCGATATGTACTTTGAGCCATACTGGAATTGTTGTCGGTGTTGTTTACAAACAGACTGTCGCCGACTAAGTCACCCATAGAATATACAGATTGGAGATACTATACAATCTAATACGGAGTCTAAGCTTTAGATGCTTTTAGTTTGTAAATTAATGAATTAATGTTACAAGTGGTCTTAAAAGAAAAGTGTTATTCTGAAAACCATACCAAGAATGGAAGGAAAGTATTGTTATGATTCGAAGCGGCGAATGTGAATGAAACCAGAAAAATCTGGGATTGGTTCGATGCAAGCGGCAAGGGTGAACTGTTCAATCAAATGAAGAAAGTAGCTGTCGACAAAGCTATTAAAAAAGCTTTTGTTCGGATATATAAAACTGCACTGGAAGAGTGGGATGGCGTTTTTGAGCTACAACATGTAAGTTTATTGAGAAACCGTTTCAATACTAGCCGTATTTTTAATCCGTATGCATATTCAAGAGTGACCAATGCATTCACCATCAAGAGCAGATACTAAAACCTATCCTGCAGAAATTGAGCAGTTTCACTCCGCAGTGAAGTAGTTTATCCTACGTGCCACCGTCAACAACATTTCCGAGATGGAGCCAGAGTTATTGATTGATGGCCGCCAGCTGTCAAATAATGATAACATTTCCGAGACGGATACAATCGAACAGTAACCCGAAACGCTAATCAATAGACAAAATGAAAAACGAAAAACGAAGAAGAAAACAACACCTTAATAATTCCGGCTGCAAGAAGAGGTAGTTTGGATGTTCCGCGAAAGAAAATCCGTCATAAAAGCAGAAAAGCCTCGCGGGCGGAGGTTTAATGAAATACCACATACGGTTACACACATGTGAGAACATGATGTTTTTCATATTGTAAACATTGACAGATAATATATTTCAGGAAAAAAATCATTAAAATTTGAAAAATGTTGAAATTCAAAATACGAAATCTAATTGCAAGTTGGAACTCATTCGAGCTGATGAAAACGAGGTCTATTCAATAATTCATTCAGATTTCATCCACATTTTCCGAAGACGTTTAACGCTCTACAACCTAACCCCGCCTTTAAACGGGCTTCACGGGCTTTTTTTTCAAATTATTCAGACATTATTTTCAATGTTCACCCTCACTGGAAGTTTTTAGAATACTTTCATCTATCACACATACAATTTTTTGCATGAAAAGGCAACAGTATGCGTTGTTTGTTACCGCTACCAGATTAAATGATAATATAGTTCCACTCTTGGTTTCAAAAATGATATTTACGTAGATATTTTATGATATATGTAAAGCCTACATAGACGGCCTGATTCTGCGTGGCGTGTGAGGTGAGATGACAATTGTCACGTATGTCATGCGATTCTACCAGGTGTATGCTGTGAGAAATCTCACTTGAATCAACTCTCACCGCATTCCCGCTCTCAAATCTACGTGACAAGTGTCACATGAACTGCGATTTCTAGGAGACAATCATCGATATGTCTTGAGGTGTCGACAGGCACAAAAACAAATGAAAAATGGAAGAGAAATAGTAAGTGTCGTTTTGGTCGTAAAGAGTCGATAGTTATGGCATTGAATGTATCATTTAATTCAATTTATCATCAATTTTTACAGTGCTTGTGACGAATTGCAAGCAGTTTGAATTTCTTGTGGAGGTGGTGGAGAATCTGTTGTGTTGAAATCCCTCGATCGAACGAATAAGTACTCCGAAAATATTTCCATCACATGGAATCAATTTATTTATTCTACAATTTATCTATTACGTGGATCTTGCGTTTCGTCTATCTAGCACCGAGTCATCACCGAACTACCGATATAAACATAAAATGTGATACGATACCCGAGCCAGCAATCTGGCCCAAGGGTTCGTTTACTATTTATGATTGTATAACTCGACGCGCACCAAGGGCAGCGGCGAGTTTGTCTTCCTTCCGCCCCGCTGCGAGTTTAGCTAGCAGCAGAAATTTAACCAAACATGTGGCGCGCATCCGGCACACATGTTTCAGCACTTTCTTTTCCTATTTACTTTGACCCACAAAGAAGTGCTTTCTCTCTCTCTCCGAAGAACGCGTCTGACCAAGGCCATCACAGCCCACTCTAACTGCTGGTGCGATGCTCCGCCCAGCATAATTTGTAAATATTCTGTGTAGAGTTTAAGCCTATTTTTGTAAACTAGTATTTAAGCCCCGAGAGTCTTTTCTTTGAATATAGATGTCAGTTGACAGTATACAGTAGAGAGGCGACGCTTGTACGAATAAGCGTTTGTGTTTATTAATTTACCAAATCCGAAAGTCGACGCCACTGAATGGCGTAAGTTCCTTCTTCACGTTTACACATCCTAGGAGCCGTGATAAACGCCGGAACCGGAGCCAGAGCAACAATTGAACACAGAGCGCAGAGAGCAGCAGCAACTACGACAAAAACAAACGAAAGGCTACAATAATCTGTTTTACTCTGCTTGTTGAGCAAACTAAATCCCAATCAAATGGCTGCAAATTTGACAGAATGTCCCGATACACAACGAAAAAGCACTGACTGTGACAAAACAAATATCTGACCTCTGAGCGAAATAAATAAAATTCTGGGATGCCAGATGTTTTATCTTAAATTTTTGCGAAAAAAATTACAAATATCTGTAAATATGAACTAATGTCTGCAAAACTGGCCAGTTTCGTTTATCATTTGGAACCAATAATGTTTTGTCACTATTTTAAACAGCCTGCAGCTGGAATAAAACATTGTGACATAAGTTAAATGTTTGTGAATTCGTAGACATATGTGCGAATGTGACATCTTTGATCTGATTTGGCAACCAGCAGAATGAACACCTTGTCGCTTGCTGTTCATCCTCTCACATTCATAAAATGAACTTCTCACGGCATCCGATACGACTGCAGGAATAGAGTGAGGAGAGTTGCGTGATGGTGATGTGACAATTGTCATCTCACCTCACACGCCGCGTAGAAATATTAAACAGTAAGTAAAAGTTTCAAAAATAAACATCGAACAGTTTGGGTATCAAGAAACCATAATACTCGTCATACTCTATATCCCTTTATGGTCACGCAAGGTGTCGGCAGTGCACTCTGTAGTCATTATTTGTTGGTTTTTAATGCTTCTTGCGCATTGACAATTCGCTAAAACTTTGTGATGGCCAATTTTTACTTTGCACAGAAACAGATAAGCGATCTACTCCTATGTTTTATATAGGATAAGCTGTTTCATAGGATGTCTTCATTTTTGCTACTGCTCCTGTTGTTATTGTTGCACATGCTTTTGCTAGGTGTACCACTCACTATGGTATGGCAGCGGTAATAAGCTGCCTTCAATAATGAATTCTCGAACGTATAAAATATAGTATTATCCTGGTTCATAGGGCCGATTGGTAATGCTAAAAGTGAAATTCGTTCTGAATATCATTTTATAATTTGAGTTTTCTGCCACCATATTTTCCAAAAATTATCTGCGCTGTCTAGCCCCAATCTTCACACCCAGGTCCTCATAGCTCTCTTCAATAAAATGATTCGAGTAAACACCTTATTTTTGGTCTGGACACCAGGTATCAGGCAATAACAAAACAAACAACCGCTGCTCTACAAACCGTATTTCCCTTCATATTAAAGTGACGATGATGCTGGTGTACATATATATACACACCTATACACGTATATATATACACCTTGATCACAACCAATATACACATCTTGTCACAACCAAATGTAAATATTGATATTTATATCCGTCAAAAATGAAAGAGCTCTACCAGTCTACCTAATAAAACATTCCATTGAAACTCGTGTACTGGAATAGGATATTTTGCTCGTTTCGACAGTGACTGAAGTCGAGACGAGATGAATTGCTCGTCTCGTTTTCTGGAATAGGGCCCTATGTTTGCTTTGTATTTATTAATTTTGAATTCTATTTCAGATAGTACTTCCAGATAGATACTTTCACGCACAACTGTGCTTGGTATAATACGGTTGGATTTTGCATCCGAGAATGGCGATCGCTGTCCATCAAATCTAAACCCTTCGGAATTCAAAACAAAAAGTATTTAATCGTTTCGCAAAAAGGCTTCAAATGATCACTCGGTTTTACCTAAAGAGCGACTTACCCATGGAATGGTTATTCGCACGTGATCCGCACAAAAAGGGGCTGAAAACGTTTTTGGCCAGGGCTTTTTTGAAATACAAAAATCCGCTGTATTGCCATAGAGTTGTCTGAAAATGGAAATATTATATATATATATATATATATATATATATATATATATATATATATATATTCCTTCGCAGTCGTGCCACCGTAAAAATAGCAGTTTCTAAAAGCAGCACAGAAACAACACATCCTGGGTACTAGTTTCGTTATTTTGACTTTAATGGTTCGCTAACTCCTCTATCTCACGTATTATTGACGGATTCCGGAAAAAAATTCGAAGGAGGGTTGTGTCCGAGACACGACCGCATAGTTGACGTAGGATTCCGTTGGGCTATCTGTTGATTTTGGTTATGTTTGAAGAATTACATCGTGATTTGGTGGCCCTGAGAAGGGCAATTTTGTTTGGTAGTTGGGTATTGTTTGTTCATTCCACCAGTGTTTACCAAGTGATGATAACAGAAGTACGGTAAACAGTCGTGGGTGGTGCGTATCAGATAGAAGATGCCGAAGTGGAATGAGATATGATGAAAACTGCCCTCTGTGACCCTAGACGAGATGCCTCCTGTGTTATGTATGGGTGAAATGAAGAAAAAAAAACTCACCAATGTAATATAAGATAATTACCAATACCGAATACAATTATCAATTTTTCTCATCAGTAAAAACATGTTACTTTAATATAGAGAAAACATATTTGAAATGGAAAAGGTAATTTTGTTTTCTAATTTTTACTTTCTGAGCGTTTTTTCAACCCAATGCGAATTTTAATTGGGCTAACAACTAATAATATATGTAGAGGAAATCACTTTCTCGAATATTTCTCCAATTTTCCAATTTGTTCTCGACGCATGAACTTTCTTCCTTGGGTGAAAATGAACACAACAAAACAGACAGCTTAAACCGAACGATCCGTTCTCGAGCGGAAACACACCTTGGTTTTTATTTATGAAAATTGAAATAAATTGTTTCATATATCAATACATTTTTAACACAACTGCTACCCTATACAATTTTACAATTACACTTGTGCTAAATTTTTCACAATACACGATCGGTCATTGGTATGAATTTTCACGAACATTGAAGTTCCATTTCAATTTCATTTGCTACAATTAATCGTATCACTCACCCTTCTTCTTCTTCTTGGATGGTACTAACGTTCCCAGTCGAACTTTTGCCTTCTCAACATAGGTATAACTTGCGTCATTTTGTTAGTAGTACCTAGTCGAGATTTCTATGCCGTATAACACGCCTTGAATGTATTCTGGAGTGGCAAGCTCTAGTATACGCGTGATCACAGTGTAAGTCGGAGGAAATTTCTTTGGCGAAAAATCCCCCGGCCAGAACTTTGATGTCTCTGTTAGGGAACTCATTTCGGTGGGAACAAAAGTTCCCCCTACTTTCATGTATTTGCATTGTCGATTTCCCCCAGGCAGCTTGGTTTTGATGTCTCTGTTAGGAACCCGACGCATGTGTCGTCAATTTCGACAAATCAGAAGTGGGTATTTCCGTTAAGACAGGGGGTGAGATTTTTCAATTGTTCGATAGTTATTTTCATGACATATATTATTTTCTTCAATATAAAAAAATGTTATGGAGTGCCGAAATCGATTGACGCAAAAAATTCATCAATCCATCATGAAATGACTGAGCAATAAGCGTTTGGAATTGGACAATTTTCCCGATGTGCTAGATTTTCGATTTTTAATTTGTACCCCAATATATTCCCGAAAGATGGAATCCTACGTCAAAAGTAGCAGAACACGTAACATTCGCAACAACAAAAAAACACTTGTTATGAATTGATTTGCGATCGCTGCTTTCTGTCAAAGCTAGGATGTCATAGTTGAGAGTGTATAAGTGAATCGTGTCGTTAAACACTTCGAGTCCAGGTTACCTTTACATAAACGTACTATGGTACGATGATGGCCCACCTCATACCCCTACAAAGGTTTGAGCAGGACGATTTATCTTATAGATAATACTTATTATAATGAAATAAACTTGTATTTTTTTGTTTAACCCCCAGTGTGTTCGGTGTAAATTACATGTTGAGTTTGACTAGGCTTTTTGTTTTTAAGAGGCTTCAAACTTTGCTGTTCATTCGGCTCTAAAGTTGAGTTTGAGTATCAATTTATGCGCGGTCGGCCTTCCACTTAATGGGGCAAGGTCACGTCAAACTCCAAATTAATGGCAAGAAATAATTTCGGGTTATGATTTGAAATTTTGTACTATTTGCACCACCGATAAATACATTTTTTCTCACTAATCTTGCTGAGCTTCGACGATAACTGATGAATCCATAAACAGAACGCAGTTCCCACGTTTCGTGCGCGTATATCCCACAATATCATACGTCATAAGGTTTGTTTAGAGTTTGATTTTTTGCAATGAATATCTTATCGACTAGCTGTTATCTGAAATGTGTTCCTAGAGCTTAGCACAACGATTCTAGTGATGACGTTAATGCTTTGCGTGGGTTGACACCTGCGGATCGTTTCGAAGATAAACTGGGAGAAAATATTGTAAAATTGTGCAAATCCAGTTTTCGACTCAGCCTGTCGTCATTGGTGGGAAGTTTCGATTTTTATTTTATCAAAATTCAGATGGGACGGATGATCTAATATTTCCGAGTTCTAAGTTTCTACAGGTGCTATAAAACATAAACATACTGGCGCTATGCTGTCTAGAGATATTCACTGCTAACTACACTGAGAGTAAATATTTCCTAATCAGATGATAACAAGTACACACCTTTCTTTCGTTTCTAAACGAAGCGCACCCCGTGTGGGGATTTTTTAGATTAAATACAGCGCTATATATATTTCGCTATCAGAAGTCCGAGCAGTGATTCGCAAAATTGTTCTGATTTATTGTCCGATAAGTTTGATTACAAATTATTTCTTATCGATATAATCTGAACAGGAATCAAGCGGTCGCTTCTGATAAGTGCCTTACTATATATATCGAAAATTCGTCAATCCCACAGCAGTTTCCTCCTTTGAGGTGGTAACATTTGTTAAGAAATAAAAAAGTAGAAATGCGTATTTTGGCAATATTCTTTGCCGTTGTTGCGTTCGGGAGCCAGGCTTTGGCCCAATTCGAGACCCACCAGTGGAGCAACCGTAGTGGTATCGTGCATCTATTCGAATGGAAATGGGACGACATTGCGGATGAGTGCGAGCGATTCCTAGCCCCGAGAGGATATGCAGGAGTCCAGGTATCACCTCCGACAGAGAATATTATAATCCCGAACAGACCGTGGTGGGAGCGTTATCAGCCGGCATCATACCATTTGAACACACGATCCGGCACTGAACAGCAGTTCGCCAGCATGGTTCGTCGGTGTAATCAAGTTGGGGTGAGAATCTATGTCGATATCGTGATTAATCACATGGCGGCTGTGTCCGGAGTCGGAACGGGTGGTTCCGTAATCGATGTCGAAGGGTTGAACTTCCCTGCCGTACCGTATGGACGCAATGATTTCAATCCTGCTTGCGGAATTTACGACTACGGAAATCGATACCAGGTTCGCAACTGTTGGCTAGTTGGATTACCGGATTTGAATCAAGGTGTGCCGTGGGTGCGTGATCGTATAGTAGATCTGATGAACAAGTGTATCGATTATGGAATCGCTGGTTTCCGCGTTGATGCCGTCAAGCACATGTGGCCTGAAGATTTAGAGCTGATCTATAACCGTTTGAGTAATCTCAATGTCAACCACGGATTTCGTGTGGGCGCAAAAGCATTCTTAACCCAAGAGGTTATCGATTTGGGTGGCGAAGCTATTGGTAGAGATGAATATACCCATCTAGGAACGATTACGGAGTTCAGACACTCTGCTGAAATTGGACGCGTATTCCATGGACGCGATCGTCTCAGGCATCTGATCAATTGGGGTGAGGGATGGGGATTCTTGCCTTCGCACTTGGCTCTTGTTTTCGTTGACAATCATGACAACCAGCGTGGACATGGTGCCGGAGGGGATAACATACTCACCTACAAGCTCCCGAAGAACTACAAAATGGCTTCAGCGTTCATGTTAGCTCATCCATTCGGTATCCCCCGGGTGATGAGTTCATTCGCTTTCAACCACGGTGATCAGGGACCGCCACAGGATGCGGATGGAAATCTGATCCCACCGTCGATCAACGCCGATAACACTTGTGGGAATGGTTGGGTTTGCGAGCATCGATGGCGTCAGATTTACAATATGGTCGAATTCCGGAACGTTGTAGCGGGAACCAATATCAACGACTGGTGGGATAATGGCTTCCAACAGATTGCATTCTGTCGAGGAGGCAGCGGTTTCATTGCCTTCAATCTGGAGAGTTTTGATCTGAATCAGAATCTACAAACTTGCCTGCCAGCGGGAGATTACTGTGATGTTATATCGGGAAGCAAAATCAATGGCAGATGTACCGGCGGTGTCGTTCGTGTGGGAAGCGATGGTCGTGCTGATATTCGCATTGCTGCGAATGCTGAAGATGGCGTATTGGCCATTCACCGTAATGCTAGACTATGATTTGGTAATAAAGAGCCTTTCGTTGTTCTCAGGTTTTAGTTGCGTTTCCATATTCCACCTTCCATTGCACTCTTGAACATTCGATGGTTCGATGACGATGTGAAAAAAGGTGATTTATATCTGACAATTATAATTGGATCTAATGCTCATTTGTTTGCACTCAGTTGAACTCTCGCTTATTTTATACACATGCGCTCTGGAGAATGAGCACGCTCCGAAACACAAATGAAAGGTTTTGTTGTTTTGCGCCGTATTTTTATACATTTTTTGCACCGCGCTCGAGTATGGTTTGGTTTCTCTGGTGAGCGCGTACAAGCGCATACGGTTGGTATGGAGGTGCGCTGTTGTTTTATGCTTTGCTTAGAACGAGCGAGGACAAAGTAGGCGCTAGATTTTGATGTGTGAGTGTATAAAATAAGGCGCGCATAACACAAGTGAGATGCGATGTTTAGTATCAGAATTCTGCACCGTGCTCATTCGGCATGCTCGTGTTTATGAATTTGATACATTTCGCACCACGAGAGAATACGTGTTTTTGACGTAGGACTACGTCTTTCATTTCTATACCGGGGTGTAAAATCAAAGTTTCGAAAACGAAAGCGTTACGCCGGAGACCGAGATTTTGAGCGTTAATAGCTCCTAAACAACTGAACGAAATGGTATGATAAACACTTCTTTCGAAAGATAAAATGTCTACGCGTTCTATACTTGTTACTTTCTGATCCAAAAACTTGTTTCAATAGTCTTAAAATTGCTTTCAAAACAGGCTATTGAAATCACCAATCGGTATATAAGCGAGCGCCGCTCGGAAATCCACTCAGTTCTAATTGAACAGCGATTGGAGCATCTTGTCGCTGTTGTGGTGAAGCTCTTCGTTTATCATGAAAGCGCGAATAAACGGTGTCACCAAGAGCCTGTTTGTGCACCTTAGGCCAGAAGGGAATCCATCAGGAGGAGAGTGATGCCACAAACGGTTCCCCGGGAAGATCTCGAAGCAGCCGCTACACACACACATACACGCGCGGAATTCTTTCCGTTTGGATGCCTGGATTTCTTTCCTGGCGTTTAGATGTTTGGATGTTCAGCATCGAGAAAGATCCGGAAAATAATCTGCCAGTTCCTCTGGGAATTTAAAAATACATTCATGTGAAAGAGTTTATTTGAATGTTTTCTATCCATGTAACACTGTGATCAAATACATTTGGTTTTGTGATTTTTCAATCAATCGCAATTAACAGGATAGCTTCTGAAGATTATTCTTCCCCATCAGTAGAATATTTCCGTATCCAATATTGTATGCGCCCGCAATCGATTATTGCTCAGTCGCCGAAAGTTCCGAGCTCAGAGAGTTCATTCCCCTCTAGTTTGCCTTCCAAATTCCCATCGTAAACCACGCCTTCTCTCGATTCAATCACGCACAAAAAGCATACTTAAGCGATATTCTGGTGGTGAGATGCATTCATTTTTCGTGAGGACATCGACAAGACAACATCGTTGCTGAGGGTGCTGGACGGCGAAGATCTGCCCTGAAACGCAAGCAGTTTGTTTGAAACTGTGAGGGAGCACAGAGAAGCCGATCCTTCAGGAGAAGAGAAGGTGACCATCGAAGCAGCCGCTACACACACACATACACGCACACAAACACGCACGGAATTCTTTCCGTTTGGATGCCATTCAGCATCGAGAAAAATCCGGAAAATTATCTGCCAGTTCCTCTGGGAATTTACAAATACATTCATGTGAAAGAGTTATTTGAATGTTTTCTATCCATGTAACACTGTGACCAAATATGTTTCAATCAAGTGCTATTAACAGATGGTTATCGAGTTAGCATAAACCACTGGTGGGCTTCCAGTATCGAGGAAAATGTGGAAATATTTTTGTGTGGTGCGTAGAAGAGAGATTAAATGCACAATGCCCTACCCCTCGCAGCTGACAGTATAACAGTGATGTTGGTGTTATATCATAGCAGTAGTAGTAGCACATATGTCACATCATTTCCTCCTTCAGCAGACAACGGTCGAATAGGTAAGCCACAATATTTCCTCTCTGTATCGGGTGATTTCACTGTAGGCTTATACTACCGGCATTGAGGAACCCTTGCAGTGAATATCGGAAGCTCCACAATTTTATCGTTACTGAAAATAATCTGCCAGTTCTTCTGGGAATTTAAAAATGCATTCATGTGAAAGAGTTTATTTGAATGTTTTCTATCCATGTAACACTGTGACCAAATACATTTGGTTTTATGATTTTTCAATCAATCGCAATTAACAGGATAGCTTCTGAAGATTATTCTTCCCCATCAGTAGGATATTTCCGTATCCAATATTGGATGCATAAAACCTTGTGCCTCCAACGTAACGCTCTCGTTTTCGAAGTCCCCCAAATATTCATTCATTCAGATTCAACTTCAAACAAATGATCTCTAAATCAACGATAGTCCTACGTCACCCTTGCGGTTATACCATAGATATAACCCACTTCCTGTTTTTTTGACGTAGGACTACGTCTAACCGGAAGATATAGGGGATGAAATGGAAATCTAGGCACTGAACAAGTAGGAAAAAATTCAAGATTTGAAACGCTTATAACTCGAGCATTTCTCAATAGATCGCAAAGGTTTTTGCATCAATTGATAGGAAATATATCTACGCATCTATCATAACGAATAACATTTCATTTTCCTTGAGATAAATAATTGAATAATTGCGAAATATCAAGCATTGTCAAAATGCACTATGTGCCCATTTTTGATTGGTCCATTTTGTGCTCCTCAAATCGTACCGACCAAAACGGGCAACCAAAGCAGCAGCGAAATAGAATGAAGCACGATTGGAAAGGAAAAAGAAAAAAATGAACGAAACATTGGTCGCAGTCTCACACATGCGTAATTCTCGAGCCAGCCAGTCAGCTTAAAAATCCCCGCTCTGCTGCCGTAACGATCATTCTTTGTGTAGACACCGACTGGACAACATCGTTGCTGGACGAGCTGGACGACGAGGGATCGAGTGCCTTTCTCAAGGCAAGAGGGCAGAGGGCGGAGGTGGTAGCGCTGGAGTAGAGTAATAGAGTAGAGTAGAGTTTTCAAAGGGCCTTTCTCAAGGCTAGAGACGAATGAACTGCAAAAGTTTCAAGTCTCTATAATACAAGACCTTCCTTCCTTCCGTAACGATCATTCTCATTCAAACCATACACCACATCGGTTCGCATCACAACACATCAACAAACCAACCCAAGCAGCCATGTCTGGACATGGTAAAGGAGGAAAAGTGAAGGGAAAGGCAAAATCCCGCTCGAACCGTGTTGATCTGGAGTTCCCCGCAAGGGTAGCTAGGCCGAGCGCGTTAGTACTGGTGCACTGGTACTAACTCTACCTAGCCGGCGTTATATAGTTTCGGCCGCCGAAGTGATCGAGTTAGCTGGCAAAGCTGCTCGCGACGATAAGAAAATCCGCATTCGGAACAGAACAGATTCGGTTCGGTGGACATCAAGACAACAGGCAGTTGCAGCGAGTGGCGAGTGGCAAACGCAATCGCAAAACGGCATCAGGTAGCAGAAGAAAAAAGTTTGTTCTTTATACAAACTGCTTTGGTGGCAAATCCAGAACAAGGCGGCATCGAGGGCGTTCGAAATGGTTTTTTTCAAAACCACGAGTACTAAGTTTTCTAAATTGGAACCATTCCATAAAACAAGGCGCTTTTCAGGGCCATTAAACCTTCCAAAAAAGAGTTTAGGAAATACAGTTCAATGCTTTCTAAAACATTATCCAAAAAAATTATAAAAAACAAATTGATTTTTTCATAATTTGTTTGCCAGGATCTGATGAGTATGTGAATTTGGCAGTTGTTCTGAGCTTATTGATAGTTGGGTACTTTCCTGATTATTCAATTCTCACCAATTCTTAAATTGTTTCCAGATTAAAAGTACAGTAATTTACAATTAGTTCGACATTTAGCTAATTGGACGGACATGTAATGCGACTTATTTAGTTCGACATTTTTGTAAACATAGAGATCCAAATTATGACCCCACATTGAAAGTCGACACTGTACCACTGTAATCGCAAATGTTCAATTACAGGTTAAAATCGCCTCCAATGCGTTCGTCTCGTTGGACTCGCCCCTCTGGCTGAGTCTGCCGATTTGTCTCTATCCTGTGAGTGTGTACCGCTAGAGTATAAAACACGCGGACCCCAAAAAATATCTTATTTTCTTTCAAACCGTAAATCCGTGTGGTTGTACGGCATCGGCATCGTGGACGTAACAAAGGAGGACAAGTTAAGGGAAAGGCAAAGCCTCACTCGAACCGTGCAGGTCTCCTGTTCCCTGTTGGTCGCATTCACTGATTGCTCCGCAAGGGTAACTAGGCCGAACGGATTGGTGGTGAATCTGTCATACAAATTAAACACAAATTTCTACATTACTCGGGAATTAATCAAGCAAATAAAACCAAATAAGGCATATGTAGGTTTTATGGTACAATAAATGTTTCTATGGTGGTTATACTCTCCACCTCCACCTCCACCTCTAAGAGGGGGGGGGGGGTGGTTGTTCCATTCAAATGAAACTCTAATTTCTGCATTACTCGAGAATTAATCGAGCAAATGAAACCAAATCTACTGTCTTTATTCTATCATATTTTCTGTACAAAACATTTATTCCATGTAACGGAGAAACGTGTTATTTGCAAGTGGTTGAAAAATCTTGAACTAGAATTGTGTCTGAAAATAATTTGATATTATAATGATGAGTTTTGTTAGAACTTTATAGTAATAGGTAAATTCAACGGAATCGAATGGAAGATCAATCAATGAACAGCTCTGCGATTGGACCCATGAACTTACTCATAGTGAATATTTCAAGGTATTGATAACAACAAACAAATTTTGGGCGGGACGGAGTTTGCCGGGTCAGCTAGTTATAAAATAAAATTCAAAGTGGCGAATTTAATGAAATAATTACGTAATCCGTGAAAATTGTGTTCCGATTTTGAGACAAAGTATTTAGGTTGCATTGAAAACCTATATATTCCAAACGAAAATTAAAATCACAGATCCAGACAACCAGTGAATATGAGTAAATGAACTTTTGTTCTTCAATATGTTTTGAAGTTTATTTTTTCACTCAGTGTCATTTTCATCTTGATTATTCAAGATGCCAGAATTAAATTTCATTTTAGCGAAATGAATATCAGCTGTTGTTTACTTTTAACCTAAGACAGCTGTGTGCGGTTGGTTTTTATTTATGCCGTAGTTACCGTCTCGCCAAACAACGCGATTTCTCGCAAAGTTCGTTTCATGGAACTCTGGCGATTTTGTTCTCTAAACGGTCCAGTCTGACAATTTTGTTTAATTTTTGAATTTTGACTCAAAATCAATGCCAGAACGAATATCGTTTCGAATGTGCTGAATATCAATTTGTTGCTTTTTATATTTGAAGTATAAATAATAGCGAAGTTATGAACCCCACTCAATGCCGCATTCATTCATTATAGCGAATTAGTTCACGCATTAGCGATATGAACAAAATGAACTCGTCTGTTATTGTCATCAATATAATGAGGGCATTGTGTTTCAAGGTAAAAAAAAAGTCATTTACACTGAAATAAAATCATGTTCGTTACTCGTGAATATTTGTTGATATTCTGAGACACCGGTTACAACTATTTTAGTGATGCGGTATCTGGTACGACCATAACAACTAACTTCAAACGGGTTTTTTTTCTCGAATCTAGTTTTATCAATCTAACGTACACGATATACCAAGGTTTCCAACTCTTTTTAGCAAACGCTGGTTTGATATGCTGTTAGCTTCAAGCTAAAACATTATTTATTCTAGTTTAAGTTTCAAGAAATATTCAATTCACCTACAATTTTGCAAAATTGTAAAATTGAGAAAATGTCCTACGAGAATCTTCAGTTGGAGAATATTACTTTTGTGACATGACAACACCTGTCTTTTTATGATTTCCGAATTTTGAACATTAATGTTGTATTTTCAGTTCCGTTTCAAAACATACAAATAAACTTTGTTCCATGATTTGTCAACGAAAAATGAACGTAGATTCCTGTGTACTCAGTTTTTTTTAAAGAACTCGCTAGAACTTTACAAAATTTGGCATGCATTATGTGACGTGACAACACGCTCTGTGTGAAAAGACAGTCTCCACCAAGGATGTAAAATTTCGAAAGAACATGTTGAAATCGAAAAGCAATTTTTATCAGTGCAAAATATCTCCACCGACATTCTTCACTTCTTTCTATCGCGGTGCCGCTGTGCCTATGACCGCTGGCTCACCATCTCGTTTGTTTTGATATAGTTTTCGTTCCATCAACAGAAATATCAGTTCATTCTCGATGTCAGTGAATGCTCAAGCCGAAAATATCACCTTTCATTGCGTCCTGGTGAAATTTTCGTTGGCCATACACCCATAAACATAGCCCTCAAATGTGCCGTTGCCCATCGATGTGTGTGCAAAAAGCGGCACAAAAATGGGACCGGGGCTACACTGAGAGAAATAATTAGTAAATATAACGAATTTTTTGGTAAATACTACCAATCTATAGTCATTTTCGACCGTACTAATAAACACATATGTCAAGCAGAACAATGATTCGGAAGCCCAATATCGGCTACATTTTCTCGCCGAAAATTCACGTATCAGAATTATATCCTTATTATACCTCCGTATTGCCTTATAGGAACAATGAAAATGGTTAATACGCGCTTTTCTCTCCAATTTTCAGATATGACAATATCCAAGCTTACTAATGTTATCGAGTAAAATATACTAATCTCTGGTAGGAATGCGGGTTTGTTGACAATATGTACAAAAAATTTGTACATTCTACTAATTTTGCATTACCAAATGTATTTAGTAGTTTTCGACCGAGGATTTTTCTAAGGGTAGAAACATACTAGGAAAACACACACGAACACGCGTTTAAACGTCTGACGCGGTGTCAGTGAGATGATATTTCCTTGTATGGAATTTTGTTCCCTTCCACTGTCAGCTGATCGAAGATGCGTATGAAAATTCTCAGTGAGACAGTGGAACGAATGAATGTGGGGAATAATGCAAAAACCAAATGTTCCACGTGACGGCATGGAATTAAGCAAGGCGCCTAGAAGTATATACTAAGGTGGGCCAACTTGCTAAAACCACTCTTCAGCCATCTTGGAAGTCTACTGTGTTTTGTTTGTAAACAAAACACAATACGCTATTGCCGAAGGTCGCTCGTGATCAGTCTGTCTCTTTCACGCTACAAGCAAATAATTCCCCTTCTACTTTCTTCCGTGCTGTTTTCATATACCGCTCCCCTAACCAACTTAGTGACGAAACGGCCGCACCTAGTACCATAGACCCGTCTTGGAATTAAGTTTGGTTCATTTGTCATGAACTGCAGGGGAATTGGTGGTTGATTTTGATGTTGTCTCAATATCTTGCGCTGTCAGTAAAGTGAGTGTGAGATTTTGCAACTCTGGTCTCCACAAAGCGTTGTCACGTCACAAAATCAATAAGTTGTATTAAATAAGAATTTACCATATTGTAGTTATCTATATCCTTATTTTTATATTTTTTTATTACTCTGAATACTTCTCACTTTCCTCTGCGACCTCCCATTTCCTTTCCAAAAGTCCATCCTATAAGGGATGGTGGTCCTAGCCCGATCGGTGGTCCTGAACCTTCCTCCTTTTGTATTTCAGTAACGGTGCTACCTACCGAATTTTCAATAGTGTCGAATGAAAGGTGTCACAACGCTCACAATTTGATAATATGGTGACTTTTTTTTCTAACTCTCTTCATTCTAGTGTTTTAGCGCCATTTTGCGTTTTCATTGCTTTTAAAACATAGAAGAAATATGTCTGAACGGTATGGAAAACGAGTTCAAGTTCTTTTAGATTGCGAAATATTACAAAACAAGGCAATTTCAATTGCTTATGATATGTACATCAAAATTGAATTTATCTGTTACCTCTAGTACACGGCATGTCGTTATTTGGAAAAAGACAAGGTGGTTCTGAACCGATCTCCAAAAACCGACATCCAGTTTTTATATCGTGATTATTTAACACGATCACTCTGACGCTTGCCATCAATGACTCACAACAGCCTGGCTCAGCGAGCGGCGCTCGCTACCGGGAAACGCATTTGATGTTGCTATCAGAAACATTTGATTCACTTTATGTATGCATCTGTGTGTGGATGTATGCGTACCTGTGCGAAGGCGTTTATGTTTGCTTGTTGAAGATGACGTTGACGTTGGCGCTGACTTTGACCGTTGACCGTTGACGTTTGCGTGTGCATTTGAATGTGCATTTTTTGTCTAAATGTCGTTCTTCCCACTCTAACATTATGTGCGAAGGCGTTTATGTTTGCTTGTTGAAGATGACGTTGACGTTGGCGCTGACTTTGACCGTTGACCGTTGACGTTTGCGTGTGCATTTGAATGTGCATTTTTTGTCTAAATGTCGTTCTTCCCACTCTAACATTATTTCTTTCTCAAATTCTATCTGCTCATAAATCTTTATTTTCTTTTTCATTTTTTCTTCGCGCTCCAAGAATATATACCAAGACCATCGTTCTCGATCGTATTGTAGGATTTCATGCCATTCCTGGTCTTATAGAGTTGTTTTTAACGAAGCGGAAGTCAACATCTTCGATTCCAAAACGGCATCGGAATACGATATTCGACTTACGCTAGTAAGAGCCTTGCACCCAGTACCCATACCGTGTGGGGTTTCCACATTTTTTTGTCATTTAATACTAACATTAATAAACCGGAAGTCGAAATAAGAGTATATTCTATGTTCTGGAATCTTCTTTCATCTATTGTTGACAAATCATAGAACAAAGTTCATTTGTATGTTTTGAAACGGAACTGTAATTAATTAAATTAATCCTTAACGTTAAACACCCCGAAACAGCAAAAAATCAGGTGATTATACGTCACAAAAGTATTTGACTTACAACAAGCCAATCTAACTATCAAATGTACTTCAACTGATGATTTTTATAGGAAATTTCCTTAATTATACAAATACTCAATTATACAAAAATATACATCGTTTAATTTTGTGTGATTTATGCGAAAAAAGGGTTTGTAGTGAGTCACCATGTTGTCATTAGGGGGTCTTCGTAGCCACTTGGTTACGCGTTCGCTTACTAAGCGATCGATCGTGGGTTCAAACTCAGGGCCCTCAATTTGACCATCTTTGTGTTGTTATAGAATAACTATGTCCACGCAACCATCATCAGCTATGGAGATCGATCCACGGTGGTACAAAGATCGATTCATCCATACAACTGCTCTGCTCTGCAAGAAACGTCGGGCTGCTGTTCTATAAATAACCCAACAATGATCAATATCAACTGTCTCCGCTGTGCGGTCTGCTGAACAATGGAAGAACAGATAGAATACTCTTACGCCTAAATGGCTACTACAGTGTAATTTACCATAATGTAATGGAACAGGAAACCTAACGCCTAAATGGCTACTACTTCTACTGTGTAATTTACAATTTATAGAAACATAAACATATGTACATGTACACGATAAAAACCCGGCTCTGTTACAGATATAATGCTAATGAGCCTGATAAATAAATAAATGGGATAAAAAAAACATGTTCTCACGTTACGCTAAAATATATGGTATATTTTTCGTGACGTGACAACAACTTCTTGAGACAATTGGTACTCCTCAATCTGTGAACCGATTTTAACTAAGTTTCGTGGGTTGTTGATCCTCATTGTTTGCTCAGAGAAACCTAAGTATAAGAATTTTTGAACCTAGGTTCATCAGATAAACTAAAAAAATGCTCTATTTTTGTGACGTGACAACGCTTCAAAATACCTGTTTTTCCAATGCTTCTTTCTCATAAATTACAAAATGATACCTAGGCCTATCCACGGCTCTTCAAACAATTATTTTATTATCCATTCAATGGTATTTAGACATTGATGTTTTGTTAAGCAAGTGCAGAGAAATTTCAAGAAACAAACAAATTGTGATAACCTGAAATAATTTTAAAATAATAATGTAGTTTTTTAAACTCGTCTCTCTCAAAGGTTGGCGTATGAAAATCAATTTTGTTTCAAAGAATTGATGTTATAACTAGTGTTTATTCAGATAACGTTTTCAATTGTCTCCTTAATCTTGGCTTGAAATACGATTCATCGGTGTACAACCTTATGGAATGGGTCAAGATCATGGAATACTCAGTTTTATAATGACGGCTGAGATAAAGATGTGTTCCAAATTTCAGATAAATCGGTCAACAGGAGGGATCAAATTTCTATCGATGTGAGACAGTACTACAGACAAACACGTTACATACAAACATACAAATATACAAACAGGGCAAGCTAAATAAAACCGTTTAAAAACATAAACACTTGAACAACTTGAACTCATGGTATTATTAGCATACCACGATTTGCATTTACTAGTTGCTTGAAAACACTCAGAATCGGGCCAACCAACATCATTTGCCTTACTATCGAATGCAAGTATTGACTGTTCAATGTACAGACAGTGCTACATTTTCACACATTCTATATACTGGTCGGACTCGATTATATGCAATTTTAGACTCGATTATATACAGTTTAATTAATTTTTTTAATAATTCAAATATGGCTTATTTCAAGAAAAAAAAAAGAAATATGTTAACGTTGAAGTGAAAGTCAGTTGGCTGTTATGAGTACAGTTACATCACTGTACTCATAACAGCCAACTGAATCGTGATTTTGGTAAATCCTAGTTGTAGATTGACCAGAAATTGTTTGAATGGTATTGCAACGATATGAAAAAAGATAGAATTTGGGTGTCAAAGAACGAACTGTAGAGCGGTTAGGGAGCTTCAATTTATTTGATAGAAACATTCAAGTTTATTATGTATTTTTTGGATAAAATTAAGAAAAACGTCTCGAAAACGTGTCCTACGTAGCGTAGTTTTTAAATTAGAGCCTGTTTAAAGCAAACAGAGCACGAAACAGAGAAAAAGTTCAATAACTCTGTCATTGTTGATTGTTGAACATATTTTTGAAGGATTTTTTCATCAAATATGTTCCTATATTACCTCCCGAAAAAAATCGGAATTTTTGTATGAGAAAAGTATTTTATGACTCTAGGGGAATGAATTAAAAATAAAATTCTTCTTTTATATTCAATAAACGAACAATATATGTATAAAAAACAAATAAATAAAAAACATTTTTTTAGACTCGATTATATACAGGATTCTAATATATACAGTGGAAAGAAATCGGAGACTGTATATAATCGAGTCTGCCCTGTATTACTTAATTCGTTCCATTTATTCAAGATGGCCGAAGGTGCTATAAATAGTCGAAGGCGACAGTTGATTGTTGCTGAATCGGAAAGTGTCGACATCTGTCAACCAGTTATTGTTTACAAGTCATTGAGTATTGCACAACAAGTTTATTTTTTTCTGCGTAGAAAATGTCGAGTTTCGTTGCAAAAAAGCACCGTTTGAGGGAATTTTTGATTTTCTGTGTCCATTGGAAGACAAATGCAGCTGAAGCGCATCGAATACTTGTGGAAGTCTATGGTGACTCTGCACCATCGGACAGATTTTGTATGTAGGAGAGTGTTGGGAAAAACGGACAGGGCGGGTAAGATGGATTTTTATGTATGATTGATAAATTACATTTTTATTTTAAACCAGCTGACCCGGTAAACTTCGTCTCGCACGCGCTTTGTAAGAAAACGTGGATGTGATAACGAAATTTTGGGCGAGACGAAGTTTGCCGGGTCAGCTAGTTTAAAACAAAAATATTTATGGGTCCAGCAGCCCACATGCCCTTAGAGAGGGGGTAGGTGTGTCGAATCATCATAGAAACGTTTCGTGCCTCCTAACACTTCCACATGCCAAATATGGCTCAATTTGCTGGATTAGTTCTCGAGATATCCAGACATTCCGTGAACACAGATACGTTTAATTCCAGCATTCCAAGAACAACACTTATACGTCACCGAAAAAAATCACCACAGCTAGGATTACTTCCAACAGTTTTCAATCAGCAGCAGGAACAAGAGCTAGTGCAACATCTCCTCGACCTATGGGAAGTCAGGAAATTAGTTTTCGAACTGGCGCAAAAACACGGACTGTAGCGTTCGTTCAAAAAACTACCCCAGATGGCTGAGAAATCCCGGCTTAGCGGTTTTTAAAGTGTGATTTGAACCTGCCATTCCGGATGCTGGAAACTATTGTGGAAACAATGAGAAAAAATAACAATGCTCTTCTAGGTAATTTGAATCAAGTCTCTTTGTTCAATCATCTTCAAATAGGCCTTAAGCTATTTGAAGGCCTCCAGAACTTATTGAGTAAATCAACTTGAACTTCAAAATATAACTTTAAAGTTAGTGTCCATCTTTCTCATCCCAGGCGTGAAATGTCCGGCTTTCCCGACTTTTTTCTTATTTTTTCAAAGATGCCGGACATATAAATTTTTCAAAATTTCTGCCTCAAAAGCAATTTTTATTACGAGAAGAGACTGAAACTATCGATTCGCGACGAGATAGCTATAGATATTTTTTGTGAAATTCACGAAAAAAAATCAACTTTTACTTAAGGTATCCGTCTTTACCGCCCTTCCCTTAATGGTTTGAACAATTTGAAAATGTTGACTTTAGTGTCAAAAAAAAGACGGGTGGGTAATGTCGGGGACATAACCGGAGTGACGTAGGACTATACAAAGGGGACAGCTTTTGTTAAATATATATTTTAAATATATTGTTTTATTCTCTTCACCTACGTGAATACCTACCTATCTACCTGAAAAATGGATTAGTTTACTGTTTACTCTTTATGAATATGTTGATGGTTCTGAAAAGAACCTTTGGTGTTGTGTTTTTGTTATCACTCGATATTCCCATCTTGTTCGGCTAAACCTTCCTGTTTAGCGATTTGTTGTCACTCGCCACAGCTTTCACAGTTGGAAAATTTCTTCCCATCCAGCTTGTGACATATTTTACAGTAAATTACATTCAATGGCACGTCGCATTACCACCACTCAGTGCCGGATTGGAGGTAATTTTAACCTGTAATTGAACATTTGCGATGACAGTGGTACAGTGTCGACTTTCAATGTGGGGTCATAATTTGGATCTCTATGTTTACAAAAATGTCCAACTAAATAAGTCGCATTACATGTCCGTCCAATTAGCTAAATATCGAACTAATTGTAGATTACTGTACTTTCAATCTGGAAACAATTTAAGAATTGGTGAAAATTGAATAATCAGGAAAGTCCCCAACTATCAATAAGCTCAGAACAACTGCCAAATTCACATACTCATCAAATCCTGGCAAACAAATTATGAAAACATCAATTTGTGTTTTATTATTATTTTGGATAATGTTTTAGAAAGCATTGAACTTTATTTCCTAAACTCTTTTTTGGAAGGTTTAATGGCCCTGAAAAGCGCCTTGTTTTATGGAATGGTTCCAATTTAGAAAACTTAGTACTCGTGGTTTTGAAAAAAACCATTTCGAACGCCCTCGATGCCGCCTTGTTCTGGATTTGCCGCCAAAGCAGTTTGTATAAAGAACAAACTTTTTTCTTCTGTTACCTGATGCCGTTTTGCGATTGCGTTTGCCACTCGCCACTCGCTGCAACTGCCTGTTGTCTTGATGTCCACCGAACCGAATGTGTTCTGTTCCGAATGCAGGTTTTCTTATCGTCGCGAGCAGCTTTGCCAGCTAACTCGATCACTTCGGCGGCCGAAGCTATATAACGCCGGCTAGGTGGACTGGTACACTGGTACTAACGCGCTCGGCCTAGCTACCCTTGCGGGGAACTCCAGATCAACACGGACTCCAGATCAAGGTTCGAGCGGGATTTTGCCTTTCCCTTCACTTTTCCTCCTTTGCCATATCCAACCATGGCTGCTTGTGTTGGTTTGTTGATGTGAGGTGATGCGAAACGATGTGGTGTACGGTTCGGATGAGTATGATCGTTACGGCAGCGGAGAGGGGATTTTTAAGCTGACTGGCTGGCTCGAGAATTACGCATGTGTGAGACTGCGACCAATGTTTCCCTCATTTTTTTCTTTTTCCTTTCCAATCGTGCTTCATTCTATTTCGCTGCTGCTCTGGTTGCCCGTTTTGGTCGGTACGATTTGAGGAGCACAAAATGGACCAATCAAAAATGGACACATAGTGTATTTGGACAATGGTTGATATTTCACAATTATTCAATTATTTATCTCAAGAAAAATGAAATGTTATTCGTTATGATAGATGCGTAGATATATTTCCTATCAATTGATGCAAAAACCTTTGCGATCTATTGAGAAATGCTCGAGTTATAAGCGTTCCAAATCTTGCATTTTTTCCTACTTGTTCAGTGCCTAGATTTCCATTTCACCCCCTATATCTTCCGGTTAGACGTAGTCCTACGTCAAAACAAAAACTGTCCGGGTCAACGAAAAAGTTTGAAGACTAAAGATAAGAGACATTTCTCGTTCAATATTCGTGTCAAATGCAAACAGGGCTTGCAGAAAATCATTGGGAGTAACTCGACAAATCATTTCTGAATAACTGAAAGTCCTAGAAAACATCCAAAAACAAGGAGAGGATGTCGAACGGCGATTTTTCATATGCGAAATGTTGCTAGAACGGACACAATTATGAGCCCAGACACGAGTAGAGACGATTTTTCATTATGACAACGCTTATGACAACGCTCGGTCTCATGTTGCAGTTTGAGAGGCCACACTGGGTCCAGTGAAATTTCGAGAATCTTTTGGAAGAACAATTATATGATAAGATATCGATGTATCAAAAGTGTAATTGTTTCTGGAAATAGGAGAAACTGAATCATGACACATCGTGCGGTGTATGATTTTATGATTAAATTCAAAATTTGCTCTTCAACTTTAATCTATCTACGATCGTCTAACTGCTTTTATACTTTATACTGAACCTGCCATACATTTGACATTACAGCATAATTACGTAGCCATAGCATTATATCATATGTTTAAAAGTCCTTCACGACCTGTTGGGAATGCGAGATTGTGCAACGCGATCAATGTTCCCTCTTCGGTTGCCCATGATCCTGACTGACTGACCCAATAATTGAGGAGGTCTAAATTTAAACAACATGCATTAGAGAGATCTTCCGCTGTTATTTGGGCCAAAAGGTCGGCCTTTACGCGCGACCTATGCCCAGTAACATCGGCTTGGGTTAGTAACTTTATTTCGTAACCATTGCTCCTCTCCATGATGCCCAGATCCCTGGCAATTATGAACGGAACTTCGCGCGCGCTGGATCCATCAGTGCTAGAAGTGATCACTAATTAGAGGATCAGTGCTGTAAACAACTGCAAATATCATGTTGACACTCGACGCTGTGGTGATGTTGATATGGCTGAAGATGATGATGATGGCGATGATGATATGGTGCATGCATTCGTGGCTGCTAGTGAGGAGAACTTGAAGCATCCGTGTGAATCGGAACATTAATGAAAGCTCGCGCTCCGCCTCCACGGATGAGTCGGCGTTTGCGTCGGCCGAAGGGACGTACTCCAGATTTCGACGGTCTGCTATTAGAGTGCGGCCGGGGAATCTTCACGGGAATAAAACATCACGATTATTGCCGATAAAGTTATACAACATCAGCTGTCTTTGCCTGCCTTGGACTTCAAAGTTTGCGTGTGTGTCGGCAAAACGGTTGTCTGCACCAATCGGATTCTAGGTCGCGTCGGACTTCGAATAAAAGCAGCGCTTATGCTTCAAATGAGTGAGCGGGTTTTAGCGGCGGTTTTTAATGCTGATGTCCAAAGAAGATCATCCCATTATTAAATCATGGGTTTAAGGAGAAGATCATATGTGGCCTGAAAATATTAGGCAATGGACTGGTTTTGTTATATGTTTGTATAAGTCTCGGAGTATCGCTAGTGAAAAGAGGATATTTCCGGACAGCTCTACGGAAGTATTTTGTTTTACATCTGTTATTACTGTTACATACAAGTTTCAAACACAAAAGTGATTCTCGTCCACGAATTCAATCCATTTTTTCATCACAATAATTCAATTATTTATATTTATGTTTATCAAATACGAATTTAATGTATTCGAAAAATGGTTTCAATTGACCATAAATACTATTAAAAGTGTAAATAAATTTAAATGTTAAAAAATCGAAATTGAACCACGTGCTGTCGATGGAGGTTTTGTGCTACATGGTTGCATAAGCAATCAAATGTTTTATGACAGCACACGGACAAAGTTTTGTTGACAAGCACCGTTTTGTGTTGGCCAAAACAAGGGTAACTTTGAAATTTTCCTTAGAAAGAGTTTTATTATACGAGGTATATGTTGTATTCTGTATTCAACTAGTGTATATTGCAAAATATGCGTTGGAAACTACAAACAATTCTCCGCATTTAGATGGCTTATAGTTCTCTTATTATCATACCTATTCATGATTATGAGTCCGAAATGTCCCAGAAGGCGATTGAAAAATCGAAAAATCGACCATGTCAAGGACGCTTCGCTTATCTTCATTAATCTTAAAAAATCATCCTTTAGAATCAACATTTACGATTTACGGTACTACTAGGGCAACATCTGTCAATATTGCCCAAAACGCAGGGTTGACGTAATCACCAACACCACTAACTGATGGAAAACGCTTTTTTCCCGTTTTTAGCTGAATAATCATGACTGTGAACGATTTCTAAAAAATAATCTGTCTTTATTTAATAAGCATTAACAGTCAAAAGTAAAATATACGTGGGAAGGCTGATAAGTAATGCACAGATGTTTGTAGAAGACGAACAAAAACAAATAGCACGATTGGATAAAAAACAGGAAGTGGGTTATATCTATGGTATAACCGCAAGGGTGACGTAGGACTATCGTTGATTTAGAGATCATTTGTTTGAAGTTGAATCTAAATCCATCCTGAATGAATGAATAAATAAATATTTGGGTGACTTAAAAAACGAGAGTGTTACGTTGGAGACTCAAGGTTTTATGCATCCAATATTGGATACAAAAAACCTTGTTCTGAAGAATAATCTTCAGAAGCTTTCCTGCTAACTGCACTTGATTGACAAATCACAAAACCAAATGTATGTGGTCGCAGTATTATATGGATAGAAAACATTAAAATAAACTCGCTTGAATGTAATTTTCAATTCCAAGGGGAACTGGCAGATTATTTTTCAGCAACGATCATTTCTTTCCAGGTTTCCTCTCGATAACCAGCAAATGAAAAGAGTTGCGCGCGTGTATGTGTGTGGGTGTGGCGGCTGCTTCTATGTCTTCCCGAGGAACCGTATTTCGATGCTGATACTCTCTTGGTCACGAGAGTATCAGCATCGGCTTTTCTGCGCTCCCTCACAGTTAAAACAAACTGATTGCATTTCAGGTCAGGTCAGGCCAGGTAATGAATCCCTCGATCCCTCGCCGTTCAGCTCGTTCAGTAACGATGTTGAATATCATTTCAGTATGCTTTTCGTGCGTGATTGAATCGAGAGAAGGTGTGGTTTACGATGGCAATTTGGAAGGCAAACTAGATGAGAATGAACTCTCTGAGTATGAAAATTTCGGCGACTAAGCAATAATCGATTGAAAATTATATAATTTTCGCGATACGAAACATTTTCCGTTTTTCATGTTATGCATCCAATATTGGATACGAAAATATCCTACTGATGGGAAAGAATAATCTTCAGAAGCTTTCCAGCTAATTACACTTGATTGAAAAATTACGAAATCAAATGTATTTGGTCGCTGTGTTCGCCATATAATTTGAAAACATTAAAATAAACTCTTTCGCATGGATGTATTCTTCAATTCCCAGGGAACTGGCAGATTATTTTTCAGCAACGATTAGATCTTTCCGGAATTTTCTCGATGCTGTATGGCATCCAAACGAAAATTCTCGTTTTAGTTTGGCCTGTAGAAAACTTTTCTAAACTCTAATCCATCAAATTTGGAGCCCTGAAAAGGGCCGTTGATTATATGCTAAGCTAATATAGCACCCTTTTCTTGGATGCGATGGGCCAGCTGAATGTCCTTGGGCATGATGTGACGCGTTTTGCGAGGATAGCACACAAATTTGTATCTTCGAATAAGCCTCCTGCAGCGTCATAACCGCGGAACTTTGGAAGCGCAAGTCTGTTTTGAAGTCCTGAGCAATTCCACGATCCAAAAGCTGCAAAGGTAGCTTGCGGATCAGCAATTCGGTCGGCTTCCGATAGCGATGAATTTCACGCAAAGTTCCCGGTCGATAGCGATGTGGCTTCTTCACCTATCCTGCGGCTGGTGCGCTTATCCGAGCTGCTTTCGTGTGCCTTACCACTGAAAGACTAACTAGCTATCTGCTTGGTCCCAAACAAACGAGTCGTCACGGTGCGAGAGTAGAGTAAGAAATGAACGAAAGCAAAGGAAGCGTCATTTTATAAACCATAAAAGTATAGAATCTAAACCCCACCCTTCGTTGCTTACCCTGAGAGAGAAACGAATAACATCGAAGTAAGTATACAGTAATGTATTTGAATCCGGACACTTTGCGTTACATTTAATACCATACCGCAGCCACAACATTTTCTGCATGTTGAATTAATGCGATTGATTAATAACTATCAAGAAACTATCAGTAACTATATTAGCAACTATTAATCGCATAAATTCAACATGAAAAAAATGTTATGGCTGTGGTATGATATTGAATGTAATGCAAAGTGTCCGGATTCAAAAGCATTACTGTAAAAAAGAGTTAACTCGACTGAAATTTTTTCGGTTCGGCTTGCAAAAACGAAATTAAGAGCCCTCGCCGACTGCAGACTGACTTGTCGACCGATAGTTCGGTCGGCTTCTTAATCAGTACGGAGAAAAAAAGTCTGTAGTGTACAGCATGAGCTTCCCCATCTCACATTCCAATAAGATTAATGGGTTTCCAAGTGGGTGCGCTACATACGGATACGAATGATTTCAATAACCTGTTTTCGAAGCTATCATTAAGCTATTGAAACATTTTTTTGACTCAATAAATAGCTATCATATAACTCTTGGACATTTTATCTTTTGTATGAAATGATTATCATACTGTTCCGTTGATCCGAAGCAGAATGAATCACGCTTAAAGAAGGAATGGATTTTTTCTTGGAATTTAGTCAGCAGAAATAATGCCCTTTCCCAACAATTAAAAACGACAAACGGTAAACAGTTTCATCAAAGTGATTTCTTCGATATGGGGATATATTCACTACATCATGTCATATATTTCATATTTTTCATTATGAAATCCATATCCATGGCACCTATCGGTATCGAATTATCATCGACACCACGATTTTCGCTAAATGCTCCTTTCAGTTCGGCCTGTAAAAAACTTTTCTGAACTCTAATCCATCAAATTTCGAGCCCTGAAAAGGGCTGTTGATTATATCCTAAGCTAATATAGCACGCTCTCCTCGGATACGATGGGCCAGCTAGATGTCCTTGGGCATGATGTGACGCGTTGCGTTTTGCATGGATAGCACACAAATTGGTATCTTCGAATAAGCCTCCTGCAGCGTCATAGCCGCGGAACTTTGGAAGCGCAAGTCGGTTTTGAAGTCCTGAGCAATTCCACGAACCAAATGCTGCAAAGGTAGCTTGCGGATCAGCAATTCGGTCGACTTCTGATAGCGACGAATTTCATGCGAATTTCCCGGTCGATAGCGATGTGGCTTCTTCACGCTTCCTGCGGCTGATTCGCTTATCCGAGCTGCTTTCGTGGTGCCTTACCACCGAAAGACTAACGAGCTGTCTGCTTAGTCCCGATGAAACGAGTCCTCACGGTGCGAGAGTAGAGTAAGAAATGAACGAAAGCAAGGGGAGTGTCATTTTATAAAACATAAAAGAATCGAATGTAAACCCCACCCTCTTTATTGTATAAGCTTACTGTATACTCACGAATATAATAAGGGTGGGATTTAGATTCTATACTTTTATGGTTTATAAAATGACGCTTCCTTTGCTTTAGTTCATTTCTTATTGTACTCTCGCACCGTGAGGACTCGAGCTCGTTAGTCTTTCGCAGACAGCTCGTTAGTCATTCGGTGGTAAGGCACACGAAGTCAGCTCGGATAAGCGCACCAGTAGCAGGATAGGTGGAGAAGCCACATCGCTATCGACCGGGAACTTTGCGTGAAATTCATCGCTATCGGAAGTCGACCGAATTGCTGATCCGCAAGCTACCTTTGCAGCATTTGGTTCGTGGAATTGCTCAGGACTTCAAAACCGACTTGCGCTTCCAAAGTTCCGCGGCTATGACGCTGCAGGAGGCTTATTCGAAGATACCAATTTGTGTGCTATCCATGCAAAACGCAACGCGTCACATCATGCCCAAGGACATCTAGCTGGCCCATCGTATCCGAGGAGAGCGTGCTATATTAGCTTAGCATATAATCAACAGCCCTTTTCAGGGCTCCAAATTTGATGGATTAGAGTACAGAAAAGTTTTTTACAGGCCGAACTGAAAGGAGCATTTAGCGAAAATCGTGGTTTCGATAATAATTCGTTACCGATAGGTGCCATGAATATGGATTTCTTAATGAAGAATATGAAATACATGACATGATGTAGTGAATATATCCGAAGAAATCACTTTGGTGAAACTGCATTATAAAATTATTTGTGTACGAATGCCGCAATCGATAGTCGACTCTAATTTGCGCTGGGTAATTTCCTCGGAGGACTCGATTCCTCCTTTGAGCATTAATAATCTCTTTCATAGCACATCGTTTTGCCAGAATCACATTATTTGAATGATAGAATGAAGAAGTTTTCTGCCAATTTCCTTCAACCTCCAAACGTATCTTTCTCCCGTTTGTCGTTTTCGCGTTCGCTAATCCTTTCTCACAACACCCATTTCTAGTTTGAGAAATTGTTGAGTAAACATTGTTTGCCAGTGCGCGTAGAGCGGGAATTCCTAAATATTCATTGCACCTCTAATAAATTGCCGAAAGACGTGGTCTTACGTTGATCGCACTTGATTGAAAAAATCCAAAACGAAATGTATTTGGTCGCAGCATTATATGAGTAGAAAGCAAATAATCGCTCGAAAATGACTTGATTTTCGCGATGTAAAACATTTTCCGTTTTTCATGTTATGCATCCAACATTGGATACGAAAATTTCCACTGATGGGGAAAAAAATATTCAGAAGCTTTCCTGTTAATTGCGATTGATTGAAAAATAACAAAACCAAATGTATTTGGTCACAGTGTTATATGGATAGAAAACATTAAAATAAACTATTTCGCATGAATGTATTTTTCAATTCCCAGGGGAACCGGCAGATTATTTTTCAGCAACGAGAATTCCGCACGTGTATGTGTGTGTGTGTGGCGGCTGCTCCGATGTTTCAAGCGGAACCGTGGCATCACTCTCCTCCTGATGGATTCCCTTTTGGCCTTAGGTGCACAAACAGGCTCTTGGTGACACCGTTCATCAGCGCTTTCATGATAAACGAAATTAGCTTCACAACAACAGCGACAACATGCTCCAATCGCTGTTCAATCATAACTGAGTGGGTTTACGAGCGGCGCTCGCTTATATACCGATTGGTGATTTCAATAGCCTGTTTTGAAAGCAATTTTAAGACTATTGAAACAAGTTTTTGGATGAAAAAGTAACAAGTATATGACGCGTAGACATTTTATCTTTCAAATGAAGTGTTTATCATACCATTTCGTTCAGTTGTTTAAGAGCTATTAACGCTCAAAATCTCGGTCTCCGGCGTAACGCTTTCGTTCTCGAAACTTTGGTTTTACACCCCGGTATAGAAATGAAAGACGTAGTCCTACGTCAAAACAAATTGAATCACAAGTCTTATCCTTCAAAATCATGTATGTAGTTTTTCAACATGGTCACCGTTAAGCATCAAAAATTTCTCCCAAGTTTTTCTATACCGTCATTGAACAATTCTTCCGACTTTTCTCGAACCCAGGACTCGATAGCTGTCTTCACCGTATTGTCAAAGTTGTAATGATCACGCGTTAAGGGCGCTCTTGAGTAGAGGAAAAAAGTTAAAATCGCAGGGCGCATCCTCGGGAAAATACGGAGGGGGTGGAATTCGTTCAAACATCAGGTTTTTCAAAACATCTTCAGTTGCACGCAAAGTGTGTAGATGAGCGTTGTCGTGTTGCAAGATTATTTGCGCCAGGTTGTCTCTATTATCACGAACTCGACGTCGGAGGTGTTTCAGGTGTTTTTGGATCAAATCTTCGATGAATTTGCTTGAACTTGAGCTTGGGTAGACTGTACAATTCGTAGTTGCTCTCCTTGATTGACCGGAACCAACCTAATTGCACAAAGAACGCACAGAATGACGCATGGGACTAGCAAATCATTCTCGTTGTCCAATTTTCAGTGATTCGAGCTTTAAATGGGTAATAACGACGCTGGCCACTTCTTTACAGTCACCAGGGGAAGGGAAGGAATGTTAGTATGATATTCGCCGCCCGAAGGCCAGAAGGGTCGCCTCTATAGCGTGGTTCCCTAGCGTTTATCATGGAAGGGATAGTTGTTAGTGGGAATGGTTAAGAAAAATCAGGATTCACTGCGGTAAGTGATGTGATTATGTAAATGTGAGCTATTGACTACTCGATGAAACAAAAACTCTAAAATCTGACGTGTTACAATACGCGGCAGAGATTATCTTCAGGCATCCTGAGAAGGAAAACCTGTAAAACTGATACATTTTATATAATATATTATATTAACCCTTTGAGGTCGGAATTAATTTCCCTTGGAAGGGATTCTCTTATATTTCCACGCTAATAATATTTTGCTCATACCGAGTACCGTTACCTATTATTCATAGAAACTTCTTATAAATTCGTGAAAAATGTCACCAGGCAATAAAATTCGTTTAGAAAAAATGTAAACTATTACATCGTTGAATAAAGTATTTAGTATGATTCCTTGCTATGGTTGCTGAGAGCAGAAGAAAAACATATATAGGAGGTTATGTTCAAGACAAGACCGTATTGTTGACGTAGAACAACGCTGTCAAGTCGCTTGTGTATAACTGCGGATATTATTTTATAATGCTACGAAAATTTTGAATTAACCATTCCACCAGTTTGGTCGCTGTGAAATGTTTTTTTTATTGTAGAATCTATTGACGATAATTGTTTGATGATTTGTTCTTGTGCTCGCAGAACAATACATGATCGAGATAAGCGCAGCTGTCATCCTTAGTGGAGAACGTTTTGCTACTGGCAAGCGAAACCAAATCACATACAAAATTTCAGAACGATACTTACTTTCTTGGTGACTAAATAGACGAAATAAACACTATCTGTTAATCTCAACAACCTCGAAAAGAGTAGAACTGCTTCATTATGATCGAGATTAGCGAGAATGCAATCCTAGTTGAAAGCAGTTTTGCGACTGGCACGCGAGTCCAAATAAATTAATAACTTAATATTACTTATTGAATAACTTTGTAATCCCCAAATATTTTTTTGGTGCACAACCTTAACACCTGCTTCACCATAGCGTCAGTTCAAAGCATTGGTGACAGAAAGAAACAACGTTAACTGCTTGGAAAAAGACTGAATATTTTCCTCAGCAGAGATTCATTACTAATACCCTAGCGTAAATATTTCCCTCCCGCTATCTCCCCTCATTGTTTATATATATCATCACGACTGCATAATTTGCAATACTGAACAATCGTCAAATAAGGCGATTATTGCATCGTTACAGGGCCAATGCACACGGGAACAGATACAAATGGGGTTTCAGCGTAGCGAAGATGCTCTATTTATACGTACGGGTTATTATATATACACGCTTATCACCGTTTTGCGCTCCTTTCAACAGGAACCGTTTCTGTTAATATTGCCAATCTAGATAAGCTGAGCAGTCATCCTTTGTGGAGAGAGTTTTCCTACCGTCATGCGAAACCAAATCACTGACAAAATTCCAGAATATTTATTTTCTTGGTGAGCTGACGATAGCATAGCTTGATGATTCCCCACACAATTGTGTAGCTCAGAACCTTGATGCGTCAGTTTGATGTAATGATTGCAATGCCAGAGACATCAGCGAGTGAGTAATTTGGTCGCGTCTACAGCTCAATCCGGTACGAAGACATGTGATGACGCAAAACAACGATGAACAAGCGATATTCATTGCCTTGAATACAGAACGATACTGAAAGTTTGCCTTCCCTCCTTGCTTGAGACTTTAAACTTTTTCAGTTCATTCGTCTCTAATCTTTAAAAAGGCCCTTGGAAAACATTACTTTATCCATCATATTACTCCTCCACCCCCATTGTCTTGAGAATGGCATTCGATTCCTCGCCGTCCAGCTCGCCCAGCAACGATGTTGTTCAGTCGATTTCCTCACGAAGAATGAAAGTTTGCATCAGCGAGATCCACTGTGTATACTCTAGGCAAATATTCTCCTTCGTTCTTTTTCCTTTCCTTTGTTCACGGAGACTTTACATCTTACGATTTCCCCTTCGTTGCTCGTCGATAAGTTGCTCGATATTGACAGCTCTGTTCGGGAAAGCACACATAAAGAACAGGACATGTGTATGAGGAAATGGGAATGCTTCCAATTTTTATCAATTTAAACCACTTACAGACTATGCGATTGTAATGTATAGCATGTCAAACAAATCTTAGGGAATTTCTGATTCGTTTGGTATGTAAATCGCCGTAATACGCTCGCGGCAAAAATAGTTATTGACGTTAACTTTATTTCATAAAAACGTGACCTGTTTTCTGATTTGGCACCCTTAATGAAAGACGTAGTTCTACGTCAAAAATTGACAACAATTTTTCCCATACAAAAATGAGTCAGTCTAACGTACAGTAGAGGCGATCTGGTGTAGCGTTAGCATCCGTACTTCTCACACTAAAGGTCATGGGTTCAAGTCTCACCCCGGCATTGTTCCAAAAATGGAAGTAATGTGACGAACCAGCCAAAAGTGTGTTGAAAGTCACTATAATATAGAGAAGAAAAACGTAGGGTAAATGATCTTGGTTTGTCCGATTTATAGAGTTTTCACGCAACTAATGTTTTCACGAGTTTTCACGCAACCTCGATGAATTTATGTTGAATTAACGCTAGGGTATGGCTGGTTATTGCTAGAAGTTTAGAAGGGGATTCAAATTTGAATACAAGTAGGACTATATATCACCATTTTCAAAATGCGATGAATATTAAACCTCGTTTACAAACAGAACTGCCCAACGTGCAATGAGAAATTCTGTACGAAAATTTCAGTAAAACCTTCCTCTCAACTGATCAAAAAACGGCCTTATTTGTGATGTATAAAGATTTAGTTCCTACGCGTAGTAAAATGTTCAATCACCAAATAGCAGGAATAGATTCTCCTCTTTGCAGCATTTGTGGTAGTCTCGACACACTGAAACACAGGATAAAACTTTGTACTTCAGCTTTGACGGTTTGGTCGTGGATCAAGTCTATAATACATTTGCGGATGAAACTACAAATCAGTGATCCAGAGGAGTAGATTACGTCACAAATTTCTGAAAAATGTTACAGATCGAAAGCTGCCCTCTGGCTTACTGTAGAGGGAATTAAATTCAATTTGAATAATTTTAGTAAGTCTCGCAATGATTATCTGATAGCGTTCAAAGATGGAATACGAGAAGTACGGCGGAACAATAAGAAAAAATTTGAAAAACAATTCATAGGGTTTCTGAATATCTGCTAAGGTCGGTTAGGCTTCGCTTGGAGTAATAGGGTTTCGCTAGTTCTTAATATGCTGGTTAGGAAAAAGAAGAAGGAATTTCCAATATCTGCTAAGGTCGGTTAGGTTTTGCTTGGAGAAATTGGGTTTCACTGGTTCGTAATACGTTAAGTATTAACCCCGAGTTGCCGCGGGTAATCGGTATTGCTAACCTTAGGTTTAGATTAGGTTAAGGTAGGTTAAGTTAGGTTAAGGTTTCCTACTCGTTTTAGCAAACAAAAATGCAAATTCAAAGCACAGGTAATGAATTGTAACTGATGAAAATGAAATAAATCAAATGAATAAGGAAAAAAAAAATAAATGCCAATTGATTTTTCTTCATGAAAATCACATATAATCAAGACGAGTTTGGGTTTGTTGAAAAGCCCCATGTCTCTAGTTGCTTACACTACCATAAGGTGTTGAAATTATTTGTATTTTTATGCTTTTTAACGATTTTCCACAAAGAGAAATTTTGATCATGGTTTGTCCGGTTTTAGAAATCACCAATTTTTAATGAAGAAATTAGAATTTTCAAGTAGATGTTGCATTTTTCTTTGTTTGTGTTTACTGTCGTCATATTGATCCATTCATAATTTAGGCTTTCTTCATAATATTGCCTTTTCTTGGGCATTTTAAAAGTGTTCACCTCAATACACTCAACACAGAGAAACTTTATTTTTGCTACGCGAGGAGTACACCATAAACAAATTGTAGCACGCTAAGTGAATCGGACAACTCATCATCAGAATTGAGGTCATCGAAATGGAATAATTACAAGGTTTAGCTATGCAAATCTGATACAAAAGGTGTGCAAGCATGATGTTTACAATATTTGTAAGTGTTATAATCCAGAAAAGGACTGATTACGTACCAAATAATCATCTGGGGATTGTTGAAAAGTTAGCTCAAATGAGGGGCCCTTTGACCCCAATAGAAGGTGGATATTAGAATCCTTTAAAACATGTGAATCCGTAAAAATCTACTATAAAACTACTGTTAGTCATGAAAAAGACAATTTTGACATAGGACTATGTCTTTGATTTTTCTATTGGGGGGTCACTCTACGAAAAATGTAACGATTTATTAAGAGTTTTCAAACGAAAATTACTCAAAATGGTTATCGCGATATATGTTGTGTTATATATCATTAGACAGGGAATTTATCCAGAATGTTTTTTTGCTTGAAACATGAACATTGAATATAGTAAAAAAGTTAACAATTTGACGATTTAACACTTTCGACCCAGATATGGGTGACACTTTCCTCGTTCAAATTGAATATTGGAATTTGATAGAATAGGTACCTAGGTGTAACTATAGGATATGTAGAAAAATAATAAAATTATAACCATATTATTATAATATTTATACTATACTTTTCATTAATTTATAGTGCGGATGGTTTGTATGGCAGCTTTTTGCAAAACCCATATAATATGACTTTGGCATGTGTTATTGTTGTTAATTCATCTTCAAATTAAATAAAATATTGCTAGATCATAAAAAAGTTGTCTACAAAATAAGTTTGATCTTCATTTAATAATTTATCCGCAAGTTGGGCTACGTCAGAAACTTAGGAAAGCCGCTTTGGGCGATGAACGTGTTAATTGGGTATGTTTTCTTTCGATTGCACTATCCACTAGCTTCCTCCCCGACGCAACTAGCAATTTTTTTGCCTAAATTCGGGCGTTAGCTCATAATGTGAGTTGATGCGTATAATGAATTATTCTCCATTTACCGATAATAGGCATTAATTTTATATTAATTGTATGTTTTTTTCGTGTAGGTCTCACTACTGACAATTTGTGTAATTGTGGTCCAGGATGTCATAATATCGAATATGTTGTTTGGTTATGTAAAAATGCAATAAATGAATTTAAATGGCTGCTGATTTAGAAGATCGAAAGGGCATACCCATGTAAATCCGATTATGATAGCTTGAGTAGCCGCGATCTTACAGGGCTATAGAGTTATTACAAACAATATTCCGGACAACGTGGTAACGAGAAGATAATGCTATTTTTATCTATAACTAGCTGACCCGGCAAACTTCGTCCCGCCCAAAATTTGTTTTTTGTTATCAATACCTTCAAACTTAGACGTTTTCTTACTAAGCGCATGTTCATAAGTCCAATCGCAGAACTGTTCATTGATTGATCTTCTAATCGACCCCGTTGAATTTACCTTTTACTAAAAAAATCCTAGTACTTCTACCAAAACTCATCATTATAATATCAGATTATTTTCGGACACAGACCCCTCTCTCTCCTCCCCTTTTAGAGAGGGGGGAGGAGTGTCTATTGACCATAGAAACGTTTCGTGCCTACTAAAACCTCCACATACCACATTTCTTTCCATTTGCGTGATTAATTCTAGAGTAATGCAGAAATTTGTTTTTCATTTGTATGACAGCCCAACCTAAGAGAGGAAGGAGAAGTATCTAACCACCATATAATCATTTATTGCACCCTAAAACCTCCACATGCCAAGTTTGGTTTCGTTCGCTTGATTAATTCTCGAGTAATGCAGGAATTTGTGTTTCATTTGTAAGGTAGCCCCTCCTTAGAGAGAGGGTGGAGTGTCTAACCACCATAGAAACATTTATTGCACCCTAAAACCTCCACATGCCATATTTCGTTCCATTTGCGTGATTAATTCTCGAGTAATGCAGAAATTTGTGTTTCATTTGTATGGCAGCCCCTCCTTAGAGAGGGGGGTGAAGTGTTTTACCACCATAGAAACATTTGTTGCCCCCTAAAACCTTCACATGCCACATTTCGTTCCATTTGCGTGATTAATTCTCGAGTAATGCAGAAATTCGTGTTTCATTTGTGTGGCAGCCCCCCCTTAGAGAGGGGGGAGGGGTCTCAAACTATCACGAAAACCTTCCCCGGCCCCAAAAACCTCATCTTACCAATTTTCATGTCGATCGGTTCAGTAGTGTCCGAGTCCATAAGAATCAGACAGACAGACAGAAATCCATTTTTATATATTAGGCTGTCAAAAAAGTCCTGCGGTATTTCCGCGAGGTGTCGTTGTAAGCGCGTAGTTCTAGTTGTATTCATTGTATCGAGTCTTACTATAGCTTGTTGGAAAGGTATTTTTGCGCGCTATAATATAGTCCTTGACAGTGTTTTGTTTGTTTAAGTCGTTCGTGAGTTATAGTGTCGCAAATATGGAGCAAAATAAAGAGAAAATCCGACATATTTTACAGTGCTACTATGACAAAGGCAAAAATGCATCTCAAGCTGCCAATAAAATTTGTGCAGTTTATGGACCCGATACAGTTTCCATTTCCACCGCACAACGATGGTTTCAACGTTTTCGTTCTGGTGTAGAGGTCGTCGAAGATGCGCCACGCTCCGGAAGGCCTGTCGTCGAAAATTGCGACAGAATCGCTGAATTAGCCGAGAAAGACCGGCATAGTAGCAGCCGTAGCATCGGCCAAGAGCTGGGGATAAGTCATCAAACCGTTATTAACCATTTGAAGAGGCTTGGATTCACAAAGAAGCTCGATGTATGGGTGCCACACACGTTGACGCAAAAAACATCTTTGACCGTATCGACGCATGTAAATCGTTGCTGAATCGCAACAAAATCGACCCGTTTCTGAAGCGGATGGTGACTGGCGATGAAAAGTGGGTCACTTACGACAACGTGAAGCGCAAACGGTCGTGGTCGAAGCCCGCTGAAGCGGCTCAGACGGTGGCCAAGCCCTCATTAACGGCCAGGAAGGTTCTGCTGTGTGTTTGGTGGAATTGTCAAGGAATAATCTATTATGAGCTGCTTCCCTATGGCCAAACGCTCAATTCGGACCTGTACTGCCAACCATCTTTGATAATCATAGGCCGCATTGTCTTCCATCAGGACAACGCCAGGCCACACACTTCTTTGGTGACGCGCCAGAAGCTCCGGGAGCTCGGATGGGAGGTTCTTTTGCATCCGCCGTATAGTCCGGACCTTGCACCAAGTGACTACCACCTGTTTTTGTCCATGGCGAACGAGCTAGGTAGTCAGAAGTTAGCCACAAAAGAGGCCTGTGAAAATTGGCTATCCGAGTTTTTTGCTATTTTTTATATTGGCTATCCGAGTTTTTTGTACCGCATTCTGTTCAAAAATATACACAAAACTACCATTAAAGCCATTACTACCCTTTTCTTCTGTTTATTCAATCATGCAGAAGAAGACAAAGAGTCATCATGTATCATTTTTAAACACAAGTCTAAATAGTTAAGAACTACATAAATATACACCTACATAAATAACGGTACCGAATTGTAACACGTTATGTCATCTAACCCGTTTAAAGGATACAAGTATATACAGGAAACGGTTTCTCCAGGGCATCCATTTGATATATCAAACGAAAAAAAATACAGATTTTGAACAATGAAAAACTCAATTTAAGTACTATTACTACACACAATCACAGTCCTATGTCAAGATCCCGTCCGTTCCCCTAGGCTCAGATCCGTCAACTTTTATTTATATGTTTTGAAACATTTGAATACCTGATTTAACACAGGTGCGCTGAACAGGAGCATTCAGAAAGGTGGACAAACCATGATCATATTTTCGACTGGACAAACCAAAACCATTTACCTTACAGTGAATCCAAGCTCGAGTATGGAAGCATGTTCGACATCATGTTCATATATTCGAAGTATCAGTCCAGTCGTCGATCGATACTTGTACTAGGAAACGAAATTATCCCATTGCTAATGTCTGTAACTTGTGTAACGTTCCAAGCCAAACATTGCATACCGTAAACATCGGGCGCATCGAGGCTGAATCAGATTGATGCGCACATCGCGTTCCTCCCACCAAAGATTCGATTATGCGATTATTTCTGCATTACCACCTGAGGCGACCACTGAGACGACGTCACTAGCAGATCAGACAATGTTCGACACATTCGAATTCCAGTGAAACCACCTACCCATCGGCGCAAGGAATGCTGACCGAACATCTTTCGGATGCAAATGGGTACCTCTGCTAAACGACACACATGCAAGTCGGGCTGTAATCGAGATAAATGAACAGTTAGTGCGATGCTTACCGACATGGTTGTTCCCGAACGAAACTATTTTCTCCTCCGAACCAAACTCTGGCCAATAATGAATGACTACCTGTTTCTCGCTGCTAATTCGCGTGTAGCGTTGTTTCGCACGGTCTTAGCATCACTTTTGCAACATCTAACCGCTCATCTCAGGTGGGACCACAAACTGTTGTTCGCAAAGTGCTACCCGACCGCTGTGGCATAACATGTTTTTGATGTATTTTGTGTACATTACATTGTTTAGTTTATTTATTTCGTTCCGCTTTTTGTGGAAGATTTCCATTGCGCTTCTTTATTGCGTTGCGCAGCGAATTGCCGAACAACCCCTCATTCAACCGGTGTGTGGGTGGTCATAGCGGATTGTTACCTCCCACTCCCCCCTTTTCAATGGCGGTGGGACTCTCACAGATAAACAGGCTGCATACAACGTGATATATAGGCCAATCAAGATGATGCTGGCTGGAACACTACCCCACATTCGGAGTTCACAAGTGTAATGCACGTAAACAGCGCTCGAACCGGTAACATCAATGGGATGGAAATGAAGCACTTTGCCTGACGCATGTTCCGCGGAAACCTCCGATGAATCATAGCGAAGGTCGCCTTCAGGGCATGGTTGCAGTTTTGAAACGGGTAATTAGTATGTGGTATTCATAAATATTCGCATTGTGGTACAAAAGCGGAGAACCATCGGCTGCGGTTACCGATCAGATTTAGGTAAATTTGTAAAACCATAATTACCAGGTGCGCATAATAACCTTCCATCATGTTTACCGCTAAATTCACTTATATTTATTATTTTGTATAGTTGTCGTCATGTTCAATAATGAGAAGGGCAAAATCTAATCTTATCGAGATTCGTATAGCGAATTCTGGAATGTTTAGTTGCATACCTCACGTGGTTCAGTGAAGAACAAACGCGCCCATTTTCGACGATACAAATCTGAGTCAGATTCATTTCTTGCTTGTTTGTTTGCTTTCCGATTTCCACGGGATACAACTCATTCAGGGTACACTTCATTCATGTCGCCGAGAATGGCGCTTCGTAATGGTTGCAAAGGCCCGTCGCTGGGAACCTTGACGATCGTAATCAGTATGTACCGCGCCATCTCGAAGCTCTCCAGGAAATAAAAAGGTTTGTTTGCTTGGTGTTAGGAAGATAAATTAGCATACCAGCATTGCGCGGACGCACTTAGGAGACACAGCAGGAAATGTGTGGAGAAAAATCACCCCACTTGGTGTAATGAATTATTTTGCAGTCAAGGGAAAATTGCGTGAGGGGAATGACGATAAATAACGCCGAAAACAGTTAGGATGATTCTAATTGAAATCAGTCACAGAAATACGTCGGGAAGGCATCATCTTGGCCGTCAGGGTTGTAATTGAATGTTTAGTTTGGTTTTATGAATTTTTAATGATTTTTTCGCCAAAATTTTTCCACTACAAGATGGCGCCATATTTTTTTTCAAAACCTCATCAATATGGGTATCAAATGAAAGAGCTTGACTAGTAGAATACAGTTATTGATGAAAAATATAAATCCAAGATGGCGGCCACTACAAAATGGCGGATTGCATATTTTCTCAAAACCCCATTAATATGGGTATCAAGCGAAAGAGATTGACTAGCAGACCACGGTTATTCATGAAAATGCAAATTTTGAAGAAATTGATGAATGGTTTTATTGTAGAGAAATATACTAATGATATAGGTAATGTAATCAAACTTAAAAAAATAATTAAATAAAATAATTTATAAACACTTTAAGTTCAACGGTTTCATTATGATTAAACACAATAACAATACTGATGATGTACTAAAAGCTAGAAAATAATTAGGCAAGTTTTCTTTCTTCATTAATCTAGGGCATTGATGAGACTAAAAAAAATCGTGAAGCATGTAACGAAACAACTAACGGTAGGTAATGGAAATCTGACGTGGCCCATTTTGGATTTGCATTTGTTCTAATAGTCAAGCCCTTTCATTTGATACACATTTTGATTCAATTTTGAAATAAAATATATAGCGCCATTTTGTGCTGGCGGCCATTTTGGATTGGAATTTTTCAGAAACAACTGTGTTCTACTAGTCAATACCTTTCGTTTGATACCCATGTTGCTGGGGTTCTGAGAAAAAATGTGATCCAGCATTTTGTACCGGCCGCCATCCTGGATTTACATTTTTCATCAAAAATTATATTCCGCTAATCAATATTCATTTGATACTCATAGTGATAAGATTTGGAAAAAAAATATATAGCGCCATTTTGTGCTGGCGGCCATTTTAGATTTGAATTTTTCAGAAACAACTGTGTTCTACTAGTCAATCCCTTTTCGTTTGATATCCATATTGATGGGGTTTAGGGAAAATATGTATTCCACCATTTTGTAGCAACTGCCATCTTGGATTTACATTTTTCATCAATAATTGTATTCGACTAATCAAGCCCTTTCATTTGATACCAATATTAATGAGGGTTGGAAAAAATATATATGGCGCCATTTTGGATTTGAATTTCTCATAAATAACTGTGTTCTGATAGTCAAGCCCTTTCGTTTGATACCCTTATTGATGGGGTTTAGGAAAAATATGAAATCTGCCTTTTCATAGCGGCCGCCATTTTGGATTTTCAAGATTATGAAATACGCAGTTTTATAATGACTACAGAGATAAAGGTGTGTTCCAAGTGTGTATTTTAGTATAGAGCAATTCCACGCCAAATGAGCGTAACAGCAAATTTTGATGCGACCCTCTTCGATTTTATTGAAACTTGGTACATATGCTGGAAGTTGCCTAAAATCACAAATTTCATTATCATATTAGCTGACCCGGCGAACTATCAATTGATATTTTCATTTAAATAATTTCGAACACTTAAGTCCCCACAGAAATTATTTTACTGTACGTGATCTATATTCGTGGTACATTATTTTTTTAGGCATATAAACCTGATGCAGACTAAGACGCATCAAACCTGAAACTGCCTGTTGAAATCCGTTGCTACGTTCTCGAGTTAAATCGTGAGGGACACCAAATCATTTTTATTTATAGGGATTTAAATTACTACTGCTTTTGAAAATAGCATATTCAAAATCATTGATCTTTCTTTCAAAAAAGCGTAGTTCAAAATTCAGATGTCTGATTAAAATATAATGTTTCAAAAAGTTGTTGGGAAATTAATGAACCGTTTGAGAAAAATAACAAGTGCTCTGATGGAAAACCTCACTCGAAAATTGAATTTAATATCAAAAACTTTGGTATCTCAAAACACCAGCTCTCCTTCATTCTTTATTTTTGGTATGGATTTATTGGAAAACCCTTACAATTTAACAAAGATTGACTTACAATGGTGGCGTGGCAAACTCTCCAAATTTTCGCTACTAGCGAAAATCGAAGCATCGATGATAATTTAATACAAATGGGCGTCATTGATTATAAATTTGATAGCGAAGAATACGAAATGTTTGATATGGTGTAGTGAATATTTTACCATATCAAAGAAATCCGATTGATGAAAGTGACGCTATAAAGTCATTCGTTTACGAATGCTGCAATCGAACGTCGTTTCTAATTGTTGGGAAGGGGGGAATTATTTGTGCTAAGTAATTCGGAGGAGGAAACCATTTCTCTTTTAAGCGTTAATAATCTTGCTCCGAATCAACGAACGGTATGATAATTATTTTAAACAAGAGATAACATGTTCAAGAATTATATTTTTGCTGCTTAATGGCACGAAAAATTGTTTTAATAGTTTAAAAACCGCTTTGAAACCAGGCTATTGAAATCACACAAATCTATATATAAGCTGATGCCCGCTCGGAAATCCATCATTCAACAGATCTTCGTTTGGTGGTGCCGAAAGCAGACTCGATTTGCTGAGAAGCGTCGAAAGACAATGGAGTGTCTTTGTCAAGGCAGTTGGAGGAAGAGTTTGGATTGAAGTTGTTCACATTGGCCATCACATCAGGACTTGAGACGAATGGACTTCTCAGAGTTTGAAGTCTCTATAATTCAATATCGGTCAGTCAGTCAGTCAGTCCAATCCATTTAATTGCGATGTGAGATAAGAATGGTAACGCTCTCACACACCATTGAATTATGTCCTTCTATCCCAATTCCATTACTTTTCTGCAGCCGGACTGAACGGAGCCGCATTGTTTGACGAAAACAGAAATTCTATTATCGAATGCTCACCAGTGCCACTGGTCGGACCGATGATTCCAATTGTCGAGGCTTGGGGAGGGGATATTATTTGCGCTGGGTATTTCCGAGAAGGAATCGATTCCTCCTTCGAGCGTTAATAATAAACTTGTAATAAAACACAATGTCTAAAATTTTTTCTCCATGCATATCATTTGCTAAATGACCATTTGAAAATGCTGGACACATTCGTCATAAGGTTTGTAAAATCAAGAAAAATTTAATTTTTGAGGAGAACTGCGAATGCGAGTTTTAATGAAGTATTGTTACTTTTATTTAAAGGATGAGATGAGTAATGTGAATTAATTGTGCTAATTTCTTTCAAGAAATATAGTCATGAATAGAACAACAGAGATGAATGAGAAACTAAAAATTTCTAAAATTACATATTGGGCCCTATTCCGTCATCTCTATTTTGCTGTTATAGATACAGTTGGGTGAAAGTTGTCGGCATTATTTTTCGAGTTGTTTGATTTGCTTGTTTCATTCCTAATATTTTCCCTTAGAAAACATTTCTACAACAATTCGAAATATGCAATTCCCAACACATGACGTTCGAGAAAGAACTCGATTCGATAATAGTCTATCGAATTACAAAATACGAAAATTTGTCAGGCGAAAACATTTCGAATCGATCGCAATCACGTTCTTTACTTTTGGTGGTTATCAAAATCTAAGCAGTATCCTTAATTTGCAAGGTTCGTTCATCTTTCAGTTCCTTGCAGTAGTATTTACAGTGAAAGACTGTTCTCTGAAACTAGCCTGGAGTACGAAGCAAAGCGTAATCGGTCGTTTAAAAAACATTATAATAAAAGTAATAGCGTTAATGAATTAATGTTATGAGTTAATATTAACCTAATTTTGAGAAAAAAAATCATCTTGTGTTAATGAGAAATTATTGATTTATTTCTAATATCCGGTGTCCGGCCGGATAGCAATTATTGGCCGGATAGTTACCAGATAGACGTTCCATCTCTAGTTCTTATACCTTTTGGTAATTGAGGAATAGAATAATCATCTTGGGTGTATTTTTATGAAAAATAAATGCTATGTAAAATATAAATGACAATTCCCTTGACAAAAAATAAACGATATTGATTGATGAGACTTTACAGAAAACAAAGTATAACTTATCAATTATTTAGTGACCGATAATTATTTTTTTAGAATAATTTATCATTGAATATTTATTAGTTTAACCTATGATTTTCCTTTAATTAACCCTTCTATGCTCGAGCATACGATATCACTGACCGAGAATCAATAATTTTGTTTTGAGGAGGCTGTGTTAACACGTTAAGGCCCACGTCGGTCTCGGGGGACTGACACTGAAATGTCCGTCTTTATTTGCGCCTATCTCACAGCAGACCGCTCATTCGGATAGTGTCGGCATTGGGAACAGCAACAACAAAGTTACAAAATTATATTTTGAAAAGCCCACTATCGATTCGCTGGGACCGACACGGGCCAGACGAAAAGTTCATTGTCGGTCCCCTATTTCGGTGGAGGCTCAACGTGTTAAATGACAATTGAAACTGAATGAAGTTGGAAACTCGGTACCCCATTTTGTTTTTTTTTTGAACTAAGCTCTTGGCCAATGGTTTGAATTTCTTAATATTACGCCAGGGATCTATTGCGGACATTTCCCCGCAAAACGATTTCAAAAATCTTGGTTTGGCTCGGAACTTTGAGCATTGAAGTGAAACAACTCAAATTCGAGTACCCGAGATGCCTGGGTATAAATTTGGCACCCCATTTTATTTTTATTTTTTCAAATTAAAAGAATCGTCCTAAAATCACTGAAAATGTATTTTTTGACATTTTCATACAAAATAGATGTGAAGTACACTATCTTACGTAAATTAACTCAACTTTGACGAAAAAGCATGCAATTTTACAAAACAAAGAGGAACAAAAAAAAAACCATTTTTTCAAGAAAAAGTGAACAAATTTCATCTCGATTTATTTCTAACTAAAAAAATTAAGTAAAGTAAAAATTTTACTGCATGGGCATGCAATACTTAGCATAGAGTATCATCAAATCTATGTTTACATTGGGGTGTCAAATTACCCGCATACCGAATTTTCATTTTGGAATCAAATCTATGAATTTTGTGATTAAAATCTCGATACACTTACTCGAATTTGTTGGAGAACATCAATTTCTTGATCCAAATCTGCTTTAATATTTGAATTTTGCTCACTATTCGATTTTTAATGATTTTTCAAAGGACGCACATGGAAAATTTTCGAAATTTCAAAAACAACAAAACTTGATTTTTTTTTAAAAACACAGATATTCTGGGTTTTTGGCATCTGACGTTTGCTACTACATTACTAGAACACTTTTTTTTTATTCACCACCAGAGTGCGCTCATTACCGCCGGAGATCCGGGTGGGTACCAAATTACCCACGGGGTACCGAATTTGAACCAGTTCCTCTACCAATAACGCCTACAAATACACAATAGCAAAACTACAAAGCCACGCACGAGTCATACGAGTTATGACTTGGCGCGCGAGCACAGGAGGGTTAAAATTTTGTTCTATCTTTTAGTGCTGAATACATTTTGACGTAGGACTACGTCTCTCATTTCTGTACCGGGGTGTAAGTTCAAAGTTTCGAAACCGAGAGAGTGACGCTGGACTGCAAGGTTTTGCACGTTAATACCTCTTTAACGGCTGAATGGAGTGGTATAACAATCACTTCATTCGAAAGATAAAATGTCAACGAATTATATGATTGCCACTTATTGGTCCAAAAAATCGTTTCAATAGCTTAAAAATGGCTTTGAAAGCAAGCTATTGAAATCATAACAGTCTAGCTCATTGATGATGATTGGTGATCGCAATGTGTTTCCGAACACGGACGCAAAATCTAGGCACCTGGAGAAACCGTCATAGTGAATACATGCAAGCTGTGATTTCTTTTGCTCGCTTGCATTAGTGTTTGGGAAACCATAGCAGACACACGGCAAGGCGAATACAGGTCAGACTCGATTATATACAGACTCGATTATATGTGATTCGATTATATACAATTTTGGATTCGATTATATACAGTTTGGAATTTTTTTTTATATTTCAAATATGGCTTATTTCAAGAAGAAATGTAATCTTTCAGCGTCAAGGTGAAGTTTAAGTGCCTTTTACATGAACAGTGGGGTAAAAATCGTGATTTTTGAAGATTTTGCTTAAATTTTCACCAGGAATTGTTTATATCGATATTGCAGCCAAATTAAGAAAGATAGAAGTTGGGTGTCAAAGAACAAATTGTAGAGCGATCAAAGAACTTCAATTTAATTGAAAGAAACAATCTAGCTTAATAATTTTTTTTAGGATGAAATTAATAATAACACATTGAAAATTATTAACTTTTAAGTTTTTCACTTCCAAAATGTTTTTAGAATCCTCTAATTTAGTTGTTCCACTACTATATACTGTACTAAATTCTCTCATCTTAAAATGAAAGCATCAGAACTGTCTTCCGTAGCGGACTTTTTAATGTAGAGCCAGTTTGAGGCAACAGATTCTGAAACAAAAAAAAAGTTCTATAACTTTGTCATTGTTGAAATTCGAACATATGCGTAGGAGGATTTTTTTCATCATATATGATCGTCTATCACTTCCTGAGATAATCTGGATAATTGTATTTTTTTCATGTCAGAAAGGTGTTTTCTGATTTTAAGGGGATGAATCAAAAATCAAATTCCTCTTTTATTTTTAAAAATCGAAAAATACATGCAAAAAAACAAATAAATGTTTTTTTGACTCGATTATATACAGGATTCGATTATATACAGTGAAAAGAAATCAAAAACTGTATATAATCGAGTCCTCGCTGTATTCGTACCCATTCACGCATTCGACTTGGTGTTCCCGTGATGCAATTCAATAGGCATATGTTTCTGTTCTGCATGAAAAATTGCCACATCACGATAAAAACGAAATGAATTTTATGCAAGGTTATTAGAATTTATTTCGTTTTCACCGTGAAATGCCGCCCTCAGTTTCTTTTCTGCGCATGGAGTGATCATGAAAAAGCTCGTGTTATTCTCACGAAAACAAAAATGAATCATGTATCAAACATCTTCAGTTGCTTTTACACTCAAATTCCATCGGTTCGTTTCGGGACCACCAACAAGTTCGAAAGAGTTGAGTTTTTCTGTTAACAACAATTCTATACTTATACTCATTCACCCACACACTAACAAGAAAAACTTTCAGCAATTTTTCAAAATATTCATTCATTCATGCATCAAAAATTGATTCAGATGCAATTTCAAATAAATGATTACTGAGCCAATGGTAGTCCTACGTCTACTTTGCGGTTATATCACATATATAACCCACTCCTTGTTTTATAATGACTTTTTGATACAGTCAACGTTGGTAGACCGCAGCCTAACATTTGAACGATTAGTCGCCCGCAATGCCCAAAAGTTTGGCCACCCCTGCGCTAGAGGCTCCAATCAGATCGGCAGTAGAAAAGAAACGGTAAATAGTACTTTGGTGAGTAAGCGGAAACATTCTACACCAGCTTCACAATTATAACCAAATGGATTTCCAGCTATGTTCTGTTCTTTTTGTTTTTAACCCGAAGGTCACTCGTCCCTAAATGGATTTCCGAGCGGGCGCCCATTTATATACAGATTTTTGTGTTTTCAATTATTCTGTCTTCAAAGCTGTTTTAAAGCTATAGAAACAAGTTTATCGGGTCAACAAATAGCGAGTATATCACTGTTAGACATTTTATCATTCGAATAAAATGATTACCATACCACTTTTAAGCAGGAAAAGAACTATTAACGTTCTCAGGGGGGAATTGATTACTCCTCGAAAATTTTTTTTTTTTCCAAAATATATTTTTTATTAAGGCACATGTGGCGTTAGCCTGACGGGGCCGGGAGTCCAATATTTTGACAATTTTTGTCTTACAACTATGTTAGTAATATGTAACCGATTACTCGCGGTTGGCTCGAGGTTAGTATTACAAGTGTTCTCATAATTGGTATGTTGCAGTCTTCGATGCTCTATACGTGTGCCCGACACGGGCTACTTCCTATTGGGATGCAGCTGACCATTAATCAGCAACGCTCCCTAGTCTGTACCCCATATCTAGCGTGGTGCGTCTTTCTCGACTCGAGGAATCCAGGATAGAATGGTCACTAGCCGGCGCAATCATCAGTTCGTGCAGAGTTGTCATGAGCGGTACAACCTTTGGCTCTTGTTGAATGATCAGTGGACTGCACAACCTTTGGCCCGTGCATCTGTAAAGAGTGTGTGTATGTATTGCCGCGACTAAGTAAAAGTTTATCGATCGGATAGGAGGGATATGAAACGGGGACACAACGAAGGAAACATCATTAAACGTTGACATCGGCGTTTCTGAGGAACAGGTATAGATGAAGCAGAAGATCAGGATCCCGGCTACCTAAGATATCCCGGACGGGGATATCCGATTGTCTGCCTTTTGCTCTCAGTGCTCTAGAGAGCTGAGAGCGAGCAGCATGGAACCGGATACACGACCAGACAACATGCTCGATGTCGTGGTAGCCATCGCCACAATCACAAAGATTGTTTGCTGCGAGCCCAATGCGATAGAGACTCCTCGAAAATGTCCATGTCCAAAATGTAACCAAAAAATAATAAGCAAATTTTAAGTTATTTTAAGTTATTTTAAGTTACAGGAATGAAGAAAGTAGTCCTACGTCCAAAAATTCACACACAAAATATTCTACGAAACAGATACAAAATAATTTACGGTCTCGTAGATCCGTGGTGAAGTAATGAAAAACCAATATAAAGCTTTGCAAGGAGTCATTAGGCACGGATTTCTTTCAAAATACTATTGTTCGGATTGTTTCCCTTGAAACTTTGATTCAGATTTTAGTTGGTTTTATTTAACTCGATTCATGCCAACAGAAACAACTGAGAACATAACTTATTATATTTCGAAGAGGTGTAACTGTGATCCTTCGAATATTCGATGCCACAAGCTGTTACGTCGAAACCGTGAAGATGAGCCGCCTTTATCGTTCATATCATTTAAAATAAGTGTTTCCGGAGACAATCGTTAGACAGATTTTATCCGACGATTTTTGGCCTAAAGGAGTTTCTATATCTCCATTTTTGAAACGGAAACCACCAGCTGATGCAGTGCAGCTAATGCCACCTGACGATCCACGGGCTGTGTCAGTTGATCATCAAAGAAGAATTGCTCAAACAGAACAATCAGCTTTTTTATAAAAGCCCACACTCATTGTGACTAGAGCAACGAACGAGCGATTGTACTTGGAAAACCTCCGCAATCTCCCAAACACTCTGAACCATGGCAGCATCCGTCAAGTAGAAGTGTCGCTGGTGTAAATCATATAATGCTGCTTTACTATCAGAGTGTCGGCGGTATGAATGCTGCAATTTCGGATTATTATCAAGCTTGCTCCGGTGCCTCTTACGATTGCATCGCTTTCACTGAAACATGGCTTAATGGTAATACTTTGTCGAAACATTCTCATTTCGTTACGTGTTCCACATCCAGCCGAATTCGCACGCACGACAGAATCAGTATATTACGATTATAGGAAAGCTAATTACTCATCAATGAATAGATTTTTCTTGAGCATGAACTGGAACGAAATTTTAGACTACTCAGATTTAGAGGCAGCTACTCTAGCCTTTTCTCATGTGTTGCTCTATGCCATCGACCAATTTGTTCCGAAAAAAAGGAATCGTACAACCCTTCATCCACCTTGGTCAAATTATCAGTTGAAACGCTTAAAAACAACTAAATGATTCGTTTTAAAGAAATATTCTAAAAATAGATGTATTTTGTGGAAAGCACGTCATACAATATCTAACAACAATTATAAACGCCTAAACAGTTCATTATTCGGCAAATATCAGGACCGCATGCAATCTTCATTGAAAAGCAACCCGAAACGTTTCTGGTCATTTGTTAATGACCAAAGGAGAGAGTCCGGACTACCGACTGTAATGGTGCGCGACAACATTGAAGCTTCGGCTAGAGAAGATATCTGCGAACTGTTCCGAGTTCAGTTCAATAGCGTTTTAGTGGAAGAGTACCTTGATCATGATCAAATCACCGCTGCAGTTAATAACACACCCCTGTTTAACTCGCCTGTTACACCTCCTATGATCAGTCCCAATATCGTGGACGCAGCATGCAGTAAGCTGAAACAGTCTACAAATACTGGACCTGATGGCATTCCCGCCATCATTCTGAAGAAGTGCTCGACAAGTTTGTCTCAAACACTAAGCATCATATTCAACTGCTCCATCCAATGTGGCATCTTTCCGAAAACATGGAAGAATTCTTTCATATTCCCTGTTTTCAAGAAGGGTTGCAAAAAGACGGGTGGGTAATGTCGGGGACATAACCGGAGTGACGTAGGACTATACAAAGGGGACAGCTTTTGTTAAATATATAAGAGACGAATGAACTCTCTGAGTTTAAAGTCTCTTTAATTCAATACCGTTACCGTTAAATATATATTTTAAATATATTGTTTTATTTTTTTCTCACTATCTGTTAGTTGATTTTTGATCTTTTCTGAAACCTTTGTAATTATCAACGCCGGGCAACGTTTGGCGTATGCACATATCGTACAATTAAAATGATGGCTGTGATAGGGAATGCATAGGTGGTCATCAGTGGTTTTGTACTCTAGCGGTACACACTCACAGGATAGAGACAAATCGGCAGACTCAGCCAAAGGGGCGAGTCCAACGAGACGAACGAATGAGCGTTAAAAGGGAGCGATGGCAAAAAAATACATTCATTACGATTTTTTCGCTCGTTGGATTCACATGCAGGCTAAAAAGGGTCCTTTTCAGGATCACAAAATTATCTTCAATCTAAAGAGTTTAAAAGAGAGTTATCACTCGATATCCCCATCTTGTTCGGCAAAACCTTTCTGTTTAGCGATTTCATTTGCCACTCGCCACCGCTTTCACAGTTGAAAATTTCTTCCCATCCAGCTTGTGACATATTTTACAGTAAATTACATTCAATTGTACGTCGCATTACCACCACTCAGTGTCGGATTGGAGGTAATTTTAACCTGTAATTGAACATTTGCAATGACAGTGGTACAGTGTCGACTTTCAATGTGGGGTCATAATTTGGATCTCTATGTTTACAAAAATATCCAACTAAATAAGTCGCATTACATGTCCGTCCAATCAACTAAATGTCGAACTAATTGTAAATTACTGTACTTTCAATCTGGAAACAATTTAAGAATTGGTGAAAATTGAATAATCAGGAAAGTCCCCAACTATCAATAAGCTCAGAAAAACTGCCAAATTCACATACTCATCATATCCTGGCAAAAAAATTATGAAAAAATCAATTTGTGTTTTATTATTATTTTGGATATTGTTTTAGAAAGCATTGAACTGTATTTCCTAAACTCTTTTTTGGAAGGTTTAATGGCCCTGAAAAGCGCCTTGTTTTATGGAATGGTTCCAATTTAGAAAACTTAGTACTCGTGGTTTTGAAAAAAACCATTTCGAACGCCCTCGATGCCGCCTTGTTCTGGATTTGCCACCAAAGCAGTTTGTATAAAGAACAAACTTTTTTCTTCTGCTACCTGATGCCGTTTTGCGATTGCGTTTGCCACTCGCCACTCGCTGCAACTGCCTGTTGTCTTGATGTCCACCGAACCGAATGTGTTCTGTTCCGAATGCGGGTTTTCTTATCGTCGCGAGCAGCTTTGCCAGCTAACTCGATCACTTCGGCGGCCGAAACTATATAACGCCGGCTAGGTGGACTGGTGCACTGGTACTAACGCGCTCGGCCTAGCTACCTTTGCAGGGAACTACAGATCAACACGGTTCGAGCGGGATTTTGCCTTTCCCTTCACTTTTCCTCCTTTACCATGTCCAGACATGGCTGCTTGGGTTGGTTTGTTGATGTGTTGTGATGCGAACCGATGTGGTGTACGGTTTGGATGAGAATGATCGTTACGGCAGCGGAGCGGGGATTTTTAAGCTGACTGGCTGGCTCGAGAATTACGCATGTGTCAGACTGCGACCAATGTTTCCCTATTTTTTTTTCTTTTTCCTTTCCAATCGTGCTTCATTCTATTTCGCTGCTGCTCTGATTGCCCGTTTTGGTCGGTACGATTTGAGGAGCACAAAATGGACCAATCAAAAATGGGCACATAGTGCATTTGGACAATGCTTGATATTTCACAATTATTCAATTATTTATCTCAAGAAAAATGAAATGTTATTCGTTATGATAGATGCGTAGATATATTTCCTATCAATTGTTGCAAAAACCTTTGCGATCTATTGAGAAATGCTCGAGTTATAAGCGTTCCAAATCTTGCATTTTTTCCTACATGTTCAGTGCCTAGATTTCCATTTCACCCCCTATATCTTCCGGTTAGACGTAGTCCTACGTCAAAAGGATGTAAAAACTATCGAGGAATTGCTTGCTTATGCGCGGTTTCGAAATTGTTCGAAATAATTGTACTGGATTGCATTTCTCATTACTGTAAAAGCTACATAGTCCAAGAGCAACATGGATTCATTCCCAATCGATCCACATCAACGAATTTGATCGTTTACACATCTTCAATAACACGGGCTCTACAGTCGCGTCAACAAATCGATGCGATATACACTGATTTTTCAGCAGCTTTCGATTCCATAAATCACCAGATAACAATCGCCAAACTTCAATGTCTTGGCTTCAGTGGCTCTTTTCTGGGTTGGATGCAATCATATCTGACAGGCCGAAAAATTTCAGTGAAAATTGGTGACACTATCTCGAAGCCCTTTCGGGTTACTTCAGGAGTTCCTCAAGGAAGTCATCTCGGTCCATATATTTTCTTACTTTACCTCAACGACATCAATTTCTCTCTTGAGTGCCAGAAATTATCGTATGCGGATGACTTCAAACTGTACCATCAGATTGAATGTGAAGCTGATGCTGAGTTTCTTCAGACACAAACAAATACCTTTGCTGCGTGGTGTGACGCGAACAGGATGATTTTGAACCCAAACAAATGCTCGATAATATCCTTTTCTCGTAAACGTTCAACAGCTTATTATGTTTATAAGCTTAAAGGCATAACTCTACAACGTGTTGACTGTGTTAAGGACTTAGGAATCATACTGGACTCAAGGCTTACGTTTCGTGAGCATAGCGCATACATAATTTCTAAGGCATCATTTTAGGGACATTTATTGCATAAAAGCTTTATACTATGCCCTGGTCCGCTCATTATTGGAGTACGGCTCTATTGTTTGGGCACCCTACTACCAAAACGGTATTCTACGTGTGGAAGCTGTCCAGCGGAAGTTCATGAGGTTTGCATTGCGCCGTCTACCGTGGAGTAATCCTCATAATCTCCCCAGCTATGAAAATCGCTGCAAACTTATCGGAATAGGAACACTGCATGATCGTCGAAGGATTGCCAAAACCTGCTTCATATCAGATTTGATATTGTCACATATTGATTGTCCAGAGCTTCTGCAGAAGGTTAATTTCAACGTGCAAACAAGAAACCTGAGGTCTCTCAGTTTCCTTCAAATACCGTTTTCTAACACAAACTATGGCTACAATGAGCCTTTGTCGAGCATGTGCCGTGAGTTCAATTGCTACAGTCGTTTCTTCGATTTCGGATTGTCTCGCGCATTACTTAAAAAACGATACACCTCCGCAATTACAGCCACTGCTATTAGCGATTAATTTTTTTTTCACGTTCATATATATATATATAAGTAAAATGTAAGTTTAGTTCAGTAAGTGATCGTCATTAGGGCATAATTGTACCCGTTGATAAGAATAAATAAATAAAACTTTTAGTTCAATAAATTAAGCCACATATCGAAACAAGAGTTCGACAAATAAAAAGGAAATCGAATTATATTTTTCATTCGATAACTGACGCATGGGTGTATCCCTGTCCAATTATTGATCGCATATTTCAATAGAACAAACCGGCGCGACCAGAGATGACAATCGCGGCCGAGTCCCGCAGTGCCAAGTGGCACCACGCTCCGAAGTGCCGGAGGTAATTGAAGGCTATTTACGATTCGTAACGCAATACGCAATAAGGAAATTTACATGATCAATAATTAGCGGAGACACATTTATAACGAGCGTTCTGCGGCAGTATTTGCCCGCAGACCTGAGGGCATCTCTTCCCGATGTGGTTACTGTCAACCGTTATTAATATGGGAAGAGCCCGGACCGGGTGAAGGGCCCGACCGGGACACGTTGGGGGATTCGCTTTGCCTAATAAAACAGGAACCTAAACGAGATGCTACAGATCCATACATAGCGAGCACCGGGAAGAAAATAAAACGTGATACATGAATGTCTCATCTCTTATTATAGCTCGGGTTTGTCCAATTTAATGTTTACACGGATGTCGATTATGTTGGGCTCGCTGCAGTGGGTGACGATCGGACATTCTGCGGGTGGCGATCGTAAGCAGCACTGCCGGCAGCAGTGACTGGCGAATCGATTGTCCATAGCTCCTAGCATGGAGCCATGCAGTAACAAACGCATATGAATTTCAAATAATTAGAAAATGATAAAAACCTTCTCCGCAGCGCTGCCGAGAATTGGCGATAGTTGATGGCTGGGAAAACCCATTTGCTAAATGGTACGGCGTTGAAGTTCTTGCTGGGTTTGTAATTAAGAGAACAATAACCGATAGAATTTTAATTACGGTCGAAATGTGTGCGCATTTGTTGTACGATTCTTCAGTTCCAGAGGTCACCTCAAGACGGAAGCGTTAGCTCTGGGAGCCATCGGAAAATTTATTCCGCCCAATGTGGTTCGTTGAGCATTGCAGCGGATATTAATCCGAAGTTTGAATGACTGAATGAATATTATTTCGAAAGTCACAGGTTATTGAGAAAACCACGTCTAGAAACGGCGTGGAACTGAATTAACTATCGGTAGATGATGTGTAATTTTGCGCCTTATTGCGGCTTACACAGATGGTTATCGGAATATAGCATGTTGCGCACCTATCGGTGTTGTTATTACTATTATAGGGCCGAATCACTCAATATTTGAGTTTGCCGTAGAACTTTGCAGTAAATTCATCATATTTTCCCATCAGAACCTACAATTCACATTATTTGAGGATGAAACTCTCTAATTCGGATTTCCTTTTCTCAGGGTCGTTTAACCTGCTGCTGGTTACTCGCAAACATCTGTTCCTCCAGCAAAAAGGAGCAGTTTCGGTTTTGTACGTCTCCACTAGATCTACGCACCCTTGTAAAGCCATCATCTATGCCTACACTCAACAATGGCTCAAAGGTTCAGCAATGTTAGTCAACTCCGCTGACCAATCGAGGACGAGGGCTGGCGACTCCTTTTCAACACCGCAATAGAGGAGATAAATGTGATTTTTTTACAATTTTCTTCGTTTATTCCTTCCTTTCAAATCTACTCTTCAATTTACTTCTGTCCCTATTCTATTTTCCCCATTACTTCCCTATTTCCTTATTTCCTATTTACTTTTGTCCCTATTCTATTTTCCCTACTACTTTCGCATATATCCGTCACAGACTTTCATGCTTCCATACTTGGAGTATTTTTCGTATCTTTCTCTCCTTCTCTGTTCTTTCTCCGTGGTATTAACGGGACCCCCGCTGTAGCCACCAAGAGTTGATCGGATTCTTTTGGTTCCAGTATCCTGAATCGTCGCCGAATAACAATGGCGGATAGTTCAGTGGAACGTCCTTTTTCCAAATGGCGGATACTACACTTGTCGAAGGAGAAGAAAAACGAAATATAAGAAAAAGCCCTCTGAAAGGACCTGTCCAGCGCATTATTTCTTATTCTTGGTTCTCGTCATTACACTACTTTATCTTTTCTCTCTTTCTCTCTCTCTCTCTCTCTCTCTCTCTTCCGGTTCTCCTCTTCTTTCTAGCTCTCCTATCTTTTCTCTTATAATTTCTATAAATTAAATATTGAATTACTAATATTTCCTTCCTTTTCCACTAACCTTTTATTTCTTATAACAATCTTTCTCTATTTTTTCTATTTGCTTTCGATGCACTCTGGCGATTAAAATTTACTTGTTCCGGCGCGCACTTCCTATTTCCTTGATGGTGGAAAGTCGTTAGACGGCACTACTCTTTACCGATCATTTTTTTCTTTTTTCTTTTGTGTGAATTCATTTATGTTTTGCCTAGTTGGCAGCTCTGTTGAATGACAGATGGTCCCATGAAGCGTATTTCGCATTTTTACCCGAGATGAAGAATAGAAGGTGGGAAGATTCACGGGTTTTGGTTGTGTTGAACTTTGATTGTGTTAGTAGCCAGTAAGATAGGAAGTTCACATACCAGGCATACCAGTCAGTTACTCAAATGGTAGAAAATTGAATGTGTCAACGAATAACGTTGAAAGGGGAAGCTAATTACAGATTTCCAAATCATATTTTTCGCATTTTGAAAAAAAAAACAGAACATATCACGAACTAAAATGTTTAATTTTTTCTTTGATTTCAGAAATAGTATTCTAATGTCTACTATGTTTGGATTCTAAAGCAACTTCATGGAAGTTTGACTTTTGTCAACAATTGGAATTACTTTTTTCACCATTAGGTTGCTGAAAACTTCAGTCGTGAAACTAAAACTAAACTCAAGCAGAAACTAAAACTCAAGCAGAAAACTTTTCGTCTCAATCTAAGTCATACGGAGTCAATTCAATTTATCAACTTGAAAAGATTTTACATGAAAAAAACTTGCAACCTTTTATCCCATGCACTGCCAAATGTTTATCCGTCAAAGGAACAAAATATTGTGTGTCTCTGACTTAGTTCGTTTACGTTTTTGGACGACGTAACGAGAAGTAGAATTGAATTGCAATTAAGTTTAGAACACTTCAAAAATACTGAAATTTTAGTTTCTGTTGAAATGACGGGCCCTTATTGTCGTGACCAGGTTCGCGAAGCTTAGAGGCCATCTTGGAATATTTTGCCTTTATCTCGGGAGACACCTTTAGCTCCAAAAAAAATCCCTAACATTCCCTGATATTTCAGTAATTTTTCAGAAAAATTCCAGTTGGAAACTAATAATCAATTTATTACTATTTCTTTAGTTGTAGTCCTTAAATCATTTAATTAGCTAAAACAATTAAATTTATGAACGTCTGTCGATATCTTACAATAAATTAAATGTAGATCAGTTTCACGAAACTGTTACGATTTCAACAAACGATTGTTTCTTGCAATCTTTCGGTTTCCCTTTGTGCGTTTTCCAAAGTTTTCATCGAGATTCCGCTTTTGCTGCTAGAAGCCGCTCCATTAACTTTGATTCATTTGACGCAAAGCATTCTTTCTTCCGGCTTTGCTTGTCTTCTAGATGAAGGGTAGCAGAGTTTCAAATTCGTTGGATTAACTACCACGACATTTTCATTGGTGCTAAAGGGTGTGTCACATCAAATTGCATCACGGAAAAAACGCTGTAGAAATTCGCCCAGTAGACCGATCCTTTTGAACATTTTAGACAGTAAAATAAAAACTATTAAACAACTTTTGGCATTTTCTTCTTATTCATACTTCGAGCCCAAGCCCGTATGCTCGCACCTTCCTCTTTACCCCGTCCATAAGGTTCTGTACAACGTCAGGTTGTAGTTTTTTTTTGAACAGAAATCCATTTTCTCTTGAAGTCCGCCTCCAATTTGACAACTTTTGGGTTCTTCCGAACGGCCTGCTTCATAATCGCCCAATATTTCTCTATTGGGTGAAGCTCCGGCGCGTTGGGCGGGTTCATTTCCTTTGGCACGAAGGTGACCCCGTTGGCTTCGTACCACTCCAACACGTCCTTTGAATAGTGGCACGAAGCGAGATCCGGCCAGAAGATGGTCGGGCCCTCGTGCTGCTTCAATAGTGGTAGTAAGCGCTTCTGTAGGCACTCCTTAAGGTAAACCTGCCCGTTTACCGTGCCGGTCATCACGAAGGGGGCGCTCCGCTTTCCGCAAGAGCAGATCGCTTGCCACACCATGTACTTTTTGGCAAACTTGGATAGTTTCTGCTTGCGAATCTTCTCCGGAACGCTGAATTTGTCCTCAGCGGAGAAGAACAACAGGCCCGGCAGCTGCCGAAAGTCCGCTTTGACGTAGGTTTCGTCGTCCATTACCAGGCAATGCGGCTTCGTCAGCATTTCGGTGTACAGCTTCCGGGTTCGCGTCTTCCCCACCATGTTTTGCCTTTCGTCGCGGTTAGGAGCCTTCTGAACCTTGTATGTACGCAGGCCCTCCCGCTGCTTGGTCCGCTGAACGAATGAACTTGACAAATTCAGCTTATTGGCGACATCCCGGACCGAACTTCTCGGATCACGTCTAAACTGCTTAACTACGCGCTTGTGATCTTTTTCACTGACGGAGCATCCATTTTTGCCGTTCTTCACCTTCCGGTCGATGGTTAGGTTCTCGAAGTATCGTTTTAGTACTCTGCTGACCGTGAATTGAACGATTTCCAGCATCTTATCGATGTCCCGATGTGACAACTCCGGATTCTCGAAATGAGTGCGCAGGATTAATTAACGACGCTCTTTTTCGTTCGACGACATTTTTACAAATTTACGAAAAATTGACAGTGAAGCATGGCCAACGTGATCTATACACTCTTATCTGATTATAAGCGAAAGCTGAAGATATAATTCCTAAAAATTAAATTTCTACAGCGTTTTTTCCGTGATGCAATTTGATGTGACACACCCTTTATGTACCAAAACAAGAAAAGCAGTAAGCAGTAAGAAAAGCGGTTGTCAAAAATAAACTGAACATTCAAAATAGCTGTACTTGTCAGCATAAGTGAGAGACATGAGTACCAACATAATGACATTAAAAAAAATCTAGAATCGAGTATACGTAACCCGCAAAAATTCGAAAGTCTCGATACTTTTTGAACAGACCTCGTAAGTGTCCCTAACATCCCTATCTTCTGTTCACTGAATTTCTACGCATACCGTTTCATGGTTAGGCAAAATGCTGACATCGAATTTACTTGTAACGAAGAACATAATTTATTACAATGCATGAATTGGTGTTGGAATTTGTTAAAATTCTTTACTTACAAAGACAATATATCGAATTCAATTGATTTCGAAAATTGTTCCATTCAATCAATAATTTCATCAATACAAAAAGAAAATGATTACTAAGCTAACGGTAGTCCCACGTCAACCTTGCGGTTATATCGTAAATATAACCCACCCAATTTTTCTAAAGATTATATAATACTGTTGAGGTAATATAATAGGTGTACCGGAAAGTTTCTTCGGTTTTACAACAGTTGGCGTAACTTGATAATTATTCCAGTGAATCAAATTTCCAGACATTCGTTGGGAAGCTACTGTCATTGCGCGTCTTTTTCAGTATATGTCGAAAAGTTGAAGCGTAAACAACGTAGTTTTTTGCCACTTCGAATATGTCGAATTTCGTACCAACGAGAGTGTTTTTGCGGGGAGTGTTACTTCATTACTTCAATATGAAGAAAAAAGCTACGGAAAGTCATCGCATTTTGGTGGAAGTTTATGGTGACCATGCTCCAACTGTGCGAACGTGTCAGACGTGGTTTGCACGGTTTAAAAGGGGTAATTTTGACATGAAATAAGTAGAACGTTCCGGACCGCCAAAAAAGCTTGAAGATGAAGAATTGGAGGCTTTACTCGACCCAGATCCGTCATAAACGCAAAAAGAACTTGCAGATACACTTGGAGTAGCTCAGCAAACCATGTCCGATCGTTTAAAAGCAATGGGAATTATCCGAAAAATTGGGTGCCGTATGAATTGAAGCTGCTCCAACGGCATAAAAGAATGTTTTTTTTTTGCATCGAATCGTTACTGGCGTTGAAAAGTGGATCCATTACGATAATCCTAAACGTCGGGCTACGTATGGATACCCCGGCCATGCATCTATATCGACGGCCGCGCGGAATATTCACGGCCAGAAGGTTATGCTGTCTATTTGGTGGGACCAGCCGGGTGTGGTGTACTATGAGCTGCTAAATCCGAATGAAACCATTACGCGGGACCTCTACCGACGACAATTGATGCGTTTGAGCCGTGCACTGAAGGATAAATGGCCACAATACGAGCAAAGACACGATACAGTTAGTTTGCAGCACGACAATGCTAGTCTAGCAAGTCGTGAAACCGATCAAAACACACTTGGAAACGCTGAAATGGGAGGTCCTATCCCACCCGCCGTATTCTCCAGGCTTTGCTCCGTCCGATTACTACCGTTTTCGACCGATGCAACATGGCCTGGTTGACCAGCATTTCTCCAATTTTGATGAACCATTTTCCAACTGTTCTACTAGATTATGTATTTTGCAAAAATTGTTTTTTTTTTCGAATTAAAAAAATTTGGAAAAATAGGACAAAAAAAACGCACATATTTTATTTTTACAGTATCGGCACCAGTGTTGAAAAAAATCATCTTCGCTAAGCTCAAATGCATAGATTTTCGGGCTAGGTTGCATCGAAAACCTATATACTCCAAACGAAAATCAAAATGACAGATCCAGACAACAAGTGAATATGAGCAAATGAACTTTTGTTCTTCAATATGTTTTGAAGTTTATTCCACCCAGTGTCATTTTTATCATGATTATTCTAGATGCCATCATTGAATTTCATTTTAGCCAAATGAATATCAGCTGTTGTTCACTTTTAAACTGAGGCAGCCGTGTGCGGATGGTTTTTATTTATGCCGTTGTTACCGTCTCGCCAAACAAAATCATGCGCGATTTCTTGCAAAGTTCGTTTCATCGAACTCTGGCGTTTTTGTTCTCTGAATGGTTTGACTAAATTTTTTATTTCTGAATTTTGACTCAAAATCAATGCCATAACGAATATCGTTTCGAAAGTGATGAATATCAATTTGTTGCTTTTGATATTCCAAGTATAAATAACAGCAATGTTATGAACCCCACTCAATGCCGCATTCATTCATTATAGCAAATTTGTTCACGCGTAAACGATATGAACAAAATGAACTTGTTTGTTATTGTCATCAATATAATGAGGACAGTGTGTTCCAAGCTGAAAAAAAGAATAAGATCATATTCGTTACTCGTGAATATTTGTTGATATTCTAAGACACTGATCAGCACCATAAACGCCATTCACGATTTCGGCTTAAAATTTCCCCTTCATAAAATAAAAAATGAAAAAAAAAAACCGAATTACTCCAGGTTTACTTCCATTGTTAACACCCTGTAACTCACAACTGAATTAAGCAAACAAAAAATAGCAAAATATTTTTTTAGTGTGAAATGTCAGCTTTGCAACGAGCCTAAACGTGAAATTGTATGATCGTTATTACGCGAAATATTGATCAATAAAGGCAGCTGTCGAGAAAATAATGGATTACTTTTTGCCCAACCTAATATATTCTGTTCCTGAGTCAGAATTTTGGTTTCAAGTAGAATATTCCCAATTCACTGCTGCAGATTCCTTGTATATTTCATGTACGAAAAGGGAAATTATCGGGATATGCGGTTTTAAAAAACGGCATAAACAAAACAATCTGCGCACTTAGCATCTCCAGCTTGTCCAACTGATTCGTCAAAATATTTTTCCATAATCAATCGGCATTGTACGGTGACAGGCCCGAACGCGGTTAAAAATTGTTTAAACTTGAATGAACATTTTTATTTCGCACTAGCTAACCCGGCAAACTTCGTCCCGCACAAAATTTGTTTTTTTGTTATAAATACCTTCAAACATTCACGTTTTAATACTATGAGCAAGTTCATGCGTCCAATCGCAGAATTGTTCATTGATTGATCTTCTAATCGATCACGTTGAATTTACCTTTTACTATAAAATTCCTAGTATTTCTAACAAAAATAATCATTATAATATCAGATTATTTTCAGACACAATTCTCATTCAAGATTTTTCAAACACTTGCAAATAACATGTTTCTCCGTTACATGGAATAAATGTTTTGTACAGAAAAAATGATAGAATAAAGACAGTCCTAAATCGGACAAAGGTGGCAGAAATTTGCCTTTCGTTTGTATGGCAGCTCCCCTTTAGAGAGGGGGGGTGGAGTGTCTAACCGCCGTAAACCATTTATTGCACCCCAAAACCTCCACATGCCAAATTTGGTTTAATTTGCTTGATTAATTCTCGAGTGATGCAGAAATTTGTGTTTCATTTGTATGACAGCCCCCCCTTAGAGTGGGGGGAGGAGTGTCTAACCACCTTAGAATCATTTATTGCACCCTAAAATCTCAATATGCCTGATTTGGTTTCATTTGCTTGATTAATTCTCGTGTAATGTAGAAATTTGTATTTCATTTGTATGGCAACAAAAATTGATCTATGGAAGAATTTTAGGAAAAAAACTGATTTTTTTTAAATCCTACCTTAAATCCTATCCTATTTAAGTAAAAAAAAAGTTTTTCTAACAAAAACTTTGTGACATAATGATAAATTTATTGGGAAACTTATCTCGTATCCAGATGTCGACACCGTACCGTTGTCATCGCGGATACGTTTCATTCCGTTTTCAACGGAAGTGTATTCGAAGTGTATTCAAGAAGCAGGCCCATTATGAATTTCAAATTTCTGTTGATGGGATCCCCTCTACATGCTATTCTGTGCTATTGGAACCATCCTATGACAATGAATTTTTCAATTATTTAGAAAACCAGTAGATTAAACTGTAAGAAACTGCTTTTAAGTTTTAGAAAACATGAGTTCCCAATGATACAATTGAAGTTCTTTTTATCATGTTCATCTTACCCCCACTTCCCCTAACAATGTTTTATTATGATAAGGGTTGCATTAAGCACGTTATAGGTAATTCAGGGAAAATAACACATCCCACTCTTGTCACTCGTGATCTGTAGTACAATGGACTTTTTTTTATCCCATTTGTTTATTTATTAGGCTAATTAGCATTTTAGCTGTAACAGAGCCGGGTTTTAATCGTGTACATGTACATACCTATGTTTATGTTTCTATAAATTGTAAATTACACAGTAGTAGTAGCCATCTAGGCGTTACGTTTTTTGTTCTATTACACTATGGAATTTTACACAGTGGTAGCCATTTAGGGGTAAGGGTATTCTTTCTGTTCTTCCATTGTTCAGCAGACCAGACAGCGGAAACAGTTGATATTGATTATTGTTGGGTTATTAATAGAACAGCAGCCCGATGTTTCTTGCAGAGCAGAACAGTTGAATGGATGAATAGATCTTTGTTCCACCGTGGATCGATCTCCATCGCTGATGTTGGTTGCACGGACTTAGTTATTCTACAACAACACAAAGATGGTCAATTAAGGGCCCTGGGTTTGAACTCACGATCGATCGCTTAGTAAGCGAATGCATAACCAAGTGGCTACGAAGACCCCCCTACAATGGACTTGATCTGTAGTACAATTTTTCCGGAAACAATAATCCTTTATACGGCTAGAATCATGTGGCCTTCATACCCCTAGTGATGGCCAACGTTTAGTATCACCATTCTTAAACCTTTTTTGATTTATCATATAACATTATGAGATAAAAAATAAACCTTCTGTAAATCAACGTGATTGTAGAAAACATCCTAAAGATCGATACTGACGCAATGAAATGCTTCAATTTCGTTCACATTGTGTTTGATTGTACCCCATGCTTAGGGTGGCCTTCTTACCTCGTCCTCCCCTCATGACGTAATAGATAGATCAATTTCAGCCCAAAAGCATGTTTTGAAAATTTCCGCGAAAAATCTGCCAAACTAACGTTAAAGAATTTTTTCAATAAAACGTTTTGTAACCTGAGTACCAACATACAGGGTTTTCCATTTCGGGCTCCCGAAAAGTATACAGCCCTGCGCTGACAACCGTTAGACATAGCTGTCAACCAAAGCGTCATATTGTTAGTTGAATGTCTGCCATTTTACAATAAGGATCGTGCTGTTGCTGCCAGTGTGGAGGATGACCCGAATGTTTCGATTCCACGGCGTGCTCAGCAATTGGGCTTGTCAACACATCATTGTGGCGAATTTTGCATTTGGACTTGCACCTACATCCATAAAAAGTCCAATTGGTACAAAAATTAGAGCGTGGTGACCATGGAATGCGTCGGGCATACGTCGATTGGGTGAACGAACAACAGCAGCAAAATGCTGAATTTTCGCATCAAATTTTCTTCAGCGATGAGGTACATTTCGAGCTCGGTGGCTATGTGAACACCCAAAATTTCCGTATATGGGGCTCAGAAAATCCACACGTGATTGTTGAGAGGTCATTGCATCCGCCAAAAGTCACTGTTTGGTGCGCATTATGGTCTGGTGGAGTCATCGGGCCGTATTTCTTTGAAAATGAGGACGGCGAGACGGTAACTGTGAATGGTGAGTGCTATGGCCGCATGTTAACCGATGTTTTTTTGCCACAAATTGAAGATATGGATACGGATGACATGTGGTTTCAGCAGGACGGCGCCACGTGCCACACAACAAGACCGAACATGGCCATATTCGAACGAAATTTGAGGGACGCATAATTTCGCGTTTTGGTGATGCCAACTGGCCGTCCAGATCATGCGATTTGAACCCGATAGACTTTTTTTTGTGGGGTTATGCGAAAGACCGTGTCTATGCCAACTCTCCGCAAACTCTTGAACATTTGAAAGACAACATTCGTGAAGTTATGACCGAGATACCGCCCCATATGTGCCGAAAAGTCATCGAAAATTACCTGTTCCGGATCAAGGTGTGCGAGGTGTGCCCTAGGTGAACATTTGAATGATGTTGTATTTCACACATAATGGCATAAACCAAACTTTAATTTGAAATAAAAGTTTCATCGAAATTCGAGTTCTAAGTGTGTTTTATTTTTCGGAATTTAAAGTTGGAAAACCCTGTTTAAATTAAACAGAAAATTTCGGAAATAAAAATTCCGAAGATGTGATATAAATTTAAAAAGCATTTCTGCTAGAACTCACTCAAAAACTAAAGTGTCGAAAGTATCCCATCACAACGGTAATCAACTTGTTCATAAATGTGGCACAGAGATAATGACAGTGCAATGCAATTATCACTTCAGAGAGATTATCATAACAAACATTTCTACCAGACAGCTCATCAAATTTAACCCAATGGCCGATGGCTATGGAATGAAGAACGAGATCTGTGGAGAACTGCTTGCAGCGAAACACTGAGCTCAACCACCCAATTAAAGACAACGGAATGCAACGACCCGTGGGTACTTTGACAGCTTCAGCGAAGCCATGCCCAAACAAACAACCTCCAATTATTGACGTGTTGAAATCTGGAAAATGTGTTAAATGGGGGAAACATGCGGCCGAACTGTTTTCGTTATATGATCTCGTGCGGCATCATAAATTTGATTCACGATGCAGTATAATTAAGCATCGGGCGGCTAATGTCAACCGAAAGCCTTTGTGGTTGTTTCCATTTTACCTTTCCTTGGTCTCGATATGTGAGGTCAACCATTACACTCCAGTTCTGATCTCGGCGTTACGTTTCCGCCTCCATCAACCGCCGGGTCAGTGTTTTAGCCGTAAAATTCTCATTCAGCTTTACGATACCTCGTACATCTCATTTCACTAAATTGAACAGCAATCTGTCCTGGGTTTATAATGAAACTGCTCTCCCTTAAAGGTTGCAGCGTGGCCCAACGGCATCTGGTCGCCACACGCTATTCAAATGGTGTAACTAAACCCATTATTTTCCAGCAGAGCCTCGACGCCGATAGCCGGCTACGGGATAAGATCCCCCTAGACAGGGTCTCTTCCCTCCAGTTTAGAGCAGACATAAACTGTGAGAGTATGTCGCACGTGTCACAAAACGATACCTGCCTCCACTTCAATTCAAAGTTCCTAGAGTGGGTCAAATAAAATGAAGGTAAATGCAACGTACTTCCATCCACTCTCATTATAATTTGGTGACATTTGTAAACGTAAAATGATTGAGTTTCCAGGAACATTTCGCACCAAAGGTTCCCTAGAAAAGCATGAGGTCTGCTGGAAAAATATTGACAAATCATTTATCACCGTTCAGCGGTAGGAAAAGCTGAACGTTTTAATCACGGTGAAGCATGAAGTGATGTGGTTGCGTTTGAAATTGCAGTAAATTATCTCTCAACCGTTACCGTACACCTTAACTATCAAGGAAATACTCTTCTGGGAACAGTGCCGGAATCCCAATGTGGTCCGCCCCCTTTAACGCCATCATAGCGGATCTTCAACGCAGATAAGCAGTCCCGGCGATAAAGGCACAAACCACTCATATATGTCAAAAACGAGGCATATTATTGCAACTAATAATAGTTTATCTGTGGGCTTCCGCGGCTACTGATGCTATCGAGGCGAGGCAGAACCAGTGCTGTGGGTCTGAAACAGAGTGCCTCGCTGGCTGCTTACCATTGCTGCCTTTGGGTAAGCAACGCTACATAATCGTCGTATAATTGAATATCAAAATTTATAATCTTTACGTGCGTTGTCTCAATGTCGACGGCCAATTTGTATCGGTATAGAGTTATTAACTGCATTCCTAGCGATATGCAACGCTTTTTATGAGGTAATATTTTATAGGGTTTAACTATTTGCACCTGATTCATATCGCCTCCTGATTGTTTCTTTGGTACGGCGAAAGAGCCATGACTATGCCTGAATATATGCACCAAGTTGAAGTAAAAAGTGTTCGATAGGTCTACGTATCGACATATTCCCTACATTATTTATTGGAGAGATGAAGAATTTTGTACCAAGGCATGTGCACAGCAAACCACAACCAATAAAAAAAATGTTTTTTCCCTTTTTTTCCATATCAGGGATAATTCATTATAATCAGGAATGATTTGACTTTAGAATAACATGCCAAATCATATATTCTAAGCGAACTTTAGTAGCTCTTTCGTCCCCAAATGACCAAGGACCTTACCATTTTCAAATGCGGCTTGAAATTCATGCCTCTGACTTTAACGGTTCAATCATCCATCTCCAAACAGTCGATTACCTTGCCATACAGCTTTCTTTTGTGCTTCGTTGCACTTGTTTCTGCACTGTTTTCCTGATCCGGTTCCGATTCGAAGTTTCGAGTGGCTTAACAAAATCAAAACATACATATTTCTTCATTTTTCCGACATAAGACGATGACGGTTGTGTACCATTGACCCGAACACCATTCACCCGAAACACGTTTACCCGAAGTACATTTACACAAATGCGACAAATATCTGAATGCGACATTCACCCGAATGCAACGTTTACTCGAATGAAAAAAGGAAAAATTCCGACAAATCAGGTTATGAGTTTTGGCGAATCTTCTGATACTAAATAAGATTTAATCAATACAACATGAAAGAACAACAAATATACACCGTAAAATGAAAATTGTTCAAATTGTTCAAAATCCGCATTTTTTTCTCTTTTGATACATCACATGAATGCCCTGGAAAAACCGTTTCCTGTATGAGCCTGTATCCTTTGACGGCTTAGATGGGATAACGCGGTAGAATCCGGAACCACATTCTGTTCAAAAATGTACACAAAAATACCGTCAAAGCCATTACTACACCCAAAATTGATTTTTAGCTCATGTTTTGTCATCCCAATTGTTAACAACGGCTTTAGCCGTACTGCCCGGCTTAGCTCACCTCGTGGTTAATCACTCAGGGTCGGCTTGGACCTCGGGAAAAATGTTCCGACCTTGCTTTCAATACCGAAAAACGAACAGCGAAAAGAGGAGAAACGAAATGCGGACACGAGAAGTTGTCTGGACAAACGGGCTGGCTTGGATGATAGAGGAAAATAGAGAGTAGTTAGAGTTGAGTTTTCTTTAAAATTGTATTTTTTCGGTTTATCGGGTTAGTATGGTATCGTAATCGTTGGGGCCCTTGCTGTCCTTCGTGGTCGTCGTCGCGCTGCTGATCACCGTTGATGCTGGAAGGAAGGAGGTGTTTTCCTGGATTCTCCGAAATCTCGATCGCCCGAAAAGCTTCGCGTGAGAACGTGGTGGTAGGTGGCCGGTGTTTTTCAGCAGGGCACCCAAGGATGGTGGGTCCGCTTGACGAAATCAGTAGGAGGTCCTCTCTCTCTCTCTCTCTCTCTCTCTCTCTCTCTCTCTCTCTACTTCTTTTACTTCACTCTACCACTCACTTTTCACTTTCACGACACTTTTGTTTTCTTAATGTTCAACTTTCCACAGCTTGTCCTTTACTCTCTTTACAATTGACTTTCTCTAACTTTTCCGTTTGTTTTTCGTTTCCTGCCTCCGGGCTAGGTGTCCGAGTCAACCCAATCTCTCCTTCTAAGTCACCTCCTTCCCTTTCCTCTCGCTCATTTCCTGCTTCCCTTTCCTTCTTCCATTTCCTCCCGGAAGGACATCTGTCAATCCTGACAGATTTTTTTTTCGCCTGATGTCAAACCACGTCGGCCTGATGTCGGGTTAGTCGGTTTACATCGATTTTTTGTCAAGGTATTTACATTTAACAACAATTAGATCAGTCACAACAAAACAAAATTTTACTTACACACTAAACAGATATTATTTGACACAGACAACATATTGTGACCGATGACTTAAAAAATGATCGGTAACACAATTTATGACATTAAATGAGACATAACAGAAAATGTCATGACTCGCATTTCTATAATATACATAGTACAGCAATATAAGATTAATATGTACCCAGCCTGTCATCGGTCGGAGCCTGCCATACGATTAATCGTAATGTTGTACAAGATGCCTGCTCTAGATTGAAGAAATCTACGAATGCTGGACCCGACAGCATTCCATCTATCGTACTGAAGATGTGTTCCAGTAGCCTCTCGCTACCGTTGAGTATTTTGTTCCACCGCTCCATCCTGAGTGGGACTTTCCCGACTGCTTGGAAAAATTCTTTTGTTATCCCTGTCTTCAAAAAAGGCTCTAGGAAGGATGTAACTAATTATAGCGGAATCGCGTGCCTTTGTGCCATCTCCAAGCTATTCGAAATCATCGTATTGGATTTTATCACCCATGCTTGCAACAATTACATCGTCGAGGAACAACATGGTTTCGTGTCTAAACGGTCGACTTCCACGAATCTTCTTCTGTACACATCATACATCGCTCGTTCACTTGAACTGCGACAGCAAATCGATGCGGTATTATCTCACTGATCGTATTATGTCGGTGAAAATTGGAGACACTATATCTTCTCCTTTTCGTGTAACGTCTGGTGTTCCGCAAGGGCATATGCACCTCGGCCCATATATTTTTCTGCTATACCTTAATAACATTAATTTTCGTCTGAAGTGCCTGAAGCTCTCCTACGCCGATGACTTCAAGTTGTTTTTCCGTGTGAATTCCATTGGAGATGCGGAGTTTCTGCAAGAGCAGCTGAATATTTTTGCTGAATGGTGCGCAACGAATAGAATGATTTTAAATCCATCCAAATGTTCGGTTATTTCGTTTTCTCGAAAGCGCATATTGATATGCTTTGAATATAGACTGCACGGTGAAATTTTGAAACGTGTGGACATTATTAAAGACCTTGGAGTTATGTTAGACTCTAAACTAACCTTTTGTGATCATATAGCTTACATCACTTCTAAAGCATCCAAAGTCCTCGGCTTTATTTTCGGTGTCGCGAAGCAATTCACAGATGTACATTGCATCAAGGCCCTATATTGTGCATTGGTTCGATCCGTTCTAGAATATGCTTGCGTTGTATGGTCACCATATTACCAAAATGGTGTACAACGTATTGAGTCGATTCAGCGAAAATTTGTAATCTGCCATGGAATGACCCATTTAATCTGCCCAGCTACGAGGATCGCTGTAGTCTCATAGGATTGGATTCATTGGGCTCTCGAAGGAATGTTACCAAAGCGCTTTTTGTATCTGATATTATTTTATCAAATATCGATTGCCCCGAATTGCTATACTTAATTAATTTTAACATTAGTCGTCGCAATTTGCGTACCCGTAACTACTTGTACCTTCCACCATCTCAAACAAATTACGGCTACAATGAACCCGTAACCAGTATGTGTCGTGTGTTCAATCTTTGTAGTTCGTCTTTTGATTATCACCTTTCCCGTTCGTCCCTCAAAGCGCTCTATTCTGCTATTCTTAAGTAGTTATAATTGTTATAGGTTTAATATTTAGTTCTATAGTTTTATTATTAGTTTTATTATTTAATAATTAATTCTCGGTCATTAGGGCAAACATGTTAAGCCTGTTGATGTTTGTAAAATAAAATAAAATAAACAATATTAGCGAGCGAAACAAAAGACAAATTAGCTTTCCGCATGCTTTGCCACATCAGGTGGCATATTATCACGTATTTGCTGAAGAACTTCTCAAGCATCATTAGCCGTGTGGATAGCGTGGTCGGGTGAATTAGTTTTGCATTTCAGCCGGCCTAGGTTCGATCCCCATTGACGTCGAATGGACTTTTTTTTGGCACAATCCCAAATGAAATGAGAAAAGAAAACAGAAAGAGATGTCTGCACGCATACATACAAACCATTTTTAAGCTTTCAATATAGCTCATTATTTGCGCATTTGACTCAACAGCACACTTAATGGCATCATTTCTGCCAAAGATGACATGTTTTCTGCCAACGCTAGTTTGGGTGTACCCTTTTCTTCTGTTTATTCAAGTATACAGAAGAAGACCAAGAGTCATCGTGTATAATTTTCAAACACAAGTCTAAATAGTTGAGATCTACATAAATATTATAAATCTATGACTACAGAAAGATATTATAAAGGGTGTGTCACATCCAATTGCATCACGGAAAAACGCTGTAGAAATTTAATTTTTAGGAATTATATCTTCTGCTTTCGCTTATAATCAGATAAGAGTGTATAGATCACGTTGGCCATGCTTCACTGTCAATTTTTCGTAAATTTGTAAAAATGTCGTCGAACGAAAAAGAGCGTCGTGAATTAATCCTGCGCACTCATTTCGAGAATCCGGAGTTGTCACATCGGGACATCGGTAAGATGCTGGGAATCGTCCAATCCACGGTCAGCAGAGTACTAAAACGATACTTCGAGAACCTAACCATCGACCGGAAGGTGAAGAACGGCAAAAATGGATGCTCCGTCAGTGAAAAAGATCACAAGCGCGTAGTTAAGCAGTTTAGACGTGATCCGAGAAGTTCGGTCCGGGATGTCGCCAATTAGCTGAATTTGTCAAGTTCATTCGTCCAGCGGACCAAGCAGCGGGAGGGCCTGCGTACATACGAGGTTCAGAAGGCTCCCAACAGCGACGAAAGGCAAAACATGGTGGGGAAGACGCGAGCCCGGAAGCTGTACACCGAAATGCTGACGAAGCCGCATTGCCTGGTAATGGAAGACGAAACCTACGTCAAAGCGGACTTTCGTCAGCTGCCGGGCCTGTTGTTCTTCTCCGCAGAGGACAAATTCAGCGTTCCGGAGGAGATTCTCAAGCAGAAACTATCCAAGTTTGCCAAAAAGTACATGGTGTGGCAAGCGCTCCCCTCGCGGAAAGCGGAGCGCCCCCTTCGTGATGACCGGCACGGTAAACGGGCAGATTCACCTTAAGGAGTGCCTACAGAAGCGCTTACTACCACTATTGAAGCAGCACGAGGGCCCGACCATCTTCTGGCCCTATAGAGAAATATTGGGCGATAATGAAGCAGGCCCTCCGGAAGAACCCAAAAGTTGTCAAATCGAAGGCGGACTTCAAGAGAAAATGGATTTCTGTTCAAAAAAAAACTACAACCTGACGTTGTACAGAACATTATGGACGGGGTAAAGAGGAAGGTGCGAGCATACGGGCTTGGGCTCGATGTATGAATAAAAAGAAAATGCCAAAAGTTGTTTAATAGTTTTTATTTTACTGTCTAAAATTTTCAAAAGGATCGGTCTACTGAGCGAATTTCTACAGCGTTTTTTCCGTGATGCAATTTGATGTGACACACCCTTTAGGTAAAAATAGCATTTTCTTATTCGTCTCCACGATGTCCGGAACACTGTTTGTAATAACTTTATAGCCCGGTGATGTATATTGAGTATTCTATGGTCATGAGTGCTCTCTTGGGAAAATTGTGTAGCTGCTGTAGTGAATTGATCTCATTGGGTGCTCAAGTTCTGCTTATGTATAGGAAAGGGAAAGGAAAATGGACACGCGCATTCGAGGAAGTGAAGCGGGTTTCTTAAGGCGGGTTTACATTAGGGAGATCTATAGCTATAGATGGATTTATTCACGTGAAAATAGGTGTAAACGGGTGAGAATAAATATGATACACTTATTCTAGGTATATATAACTAGAATAAATTCAGCATATGTAAACGCTTGTGAATTTCTCACTGGTGAGAAATCACTAAAGTTGGATGCAGTTCTACTTCAGGTGAATAAATTCACCGAAAATATGAATGTATTCATTATAGAAGTTCACGCTAGTGTAAACGGTTGATGCGATTTCTCTAAATCTCATCATTATTTTCACATGAATATATCAGTAGTCTAAACACATCCTTAGGAAGATATATATATATAGATAGCATAATATTACGATCGCGACTACTCAAACTATCATAATCTAATATGCGCGAGTATACCCTTTCGAAATTCTAAATAAGGAGCCAGTTAAATTGATTAATTGCATTTTTACATAACCGAACAACATGCTCGATATTAAAATATCCTGGACCACAATTACATAAATTTTTAGTAGTAAGACCCACACGATAAAAACGTGAATTGAGCACAAATTGATTGGACAACATACACTATAATAACTGATAAATGCCTATTATCGATAAATTGAGAATAATTCATTATACGCATCAACTCACATTGTGAACTAACGCCCGAATTTAGGCAAAAATATTGCACGTTCGTCGGGGAGGGAAGCGAGTGGTTAGTGCAATCGAAAAAAAACATATCCATTTTAATCGTAAAATTATTAACTTATTTTTTACCATGTTCACTGTTCATGTTTTGAGCAAGAAAAATGCTGAATAAATTTCCTGTCTTTTCCTGGAATATAACACAACATATGACGCAATAAAGATTTTATGCAACATGCGTTTGAAAACTCCTCATGAGTCGTTACATTTTTCGTAGATTGACCCCCCTATATAGAAATCAAAGCTATAGTCCTATGTCAAAAACAAATGGTACTCACGTATTGACAACACCGTACCGCAATTTTTATTATGAATTTACTTTTTTGGTAATGAAATTTATTATGAGGTCAATATTATATAAAGGGGGGCGAAGTCCTCATCTAACGAGGATGAGGGACCGAGGCGGCCCCGAACCACCGAGGTATTGCATCACCTCGACCGCCGACACGCGTGTCGGAAGCGGTGGTCTCTCGCAAGCAAAGCTGTGTTCAACCGATTGCCTGGTTAGTTTGAAACATAGGATCCTTTAGTTAGGTCCGACCGAGCGTTAGCGAGCGTCGTACGGCATACGCTTGCCCGGTGTATTATGTTTGCCCGGTTGATTTTTGTTTTGAAATATATCATTCATATTTCAATGTAAACATTAAAGAAGCTTCTCTGTCGGGTTGTGTTCAACTGATTTTTGTTTATTATCAGAGAATATGAATCCTTTGAAAATTATTTCTTTCCTTCTTATTCGGAATTATTAACCAATCGGGTAAACTTTTTTATGTTTCTCTAACATATTTCAATATCTCATTCTATAAATCTTCTACGTAATCCAAATGACTGGAAAATGTTTAAAACCGGATTTGAAAGTTCCTCATTTATACAAAATTGGTAATTTAATTTTAAAAAAAGTGAAACTATATATATTTTGCACAACTTCGAAAAATATAGTACGTAATGCTATTTTCTCTCGTTTTTTGCTATTCCCACGAAATATACTAGTTTCTGGATGTCAATTAATGTACGAGGTATGGTTATTAAATAACGAGACTAGTTACGAAAAAGTGTTATATTTTAAAAATTACGGTACAACGGTACGCTTCCCTTCAATATACTCCTCTTGGCTCCTCACACACCTTTCCATACGTTCTTTCCATTGTTCGAAGCAGTGCTGAAACACTTCTTTTGTGATGGCGTTCAAAAGCCGCGTCGCTTTTTCCTTCGCCTTTTCTACGTACTGAAATCGGGTATCTTTCAACACGGATTTGATCTTGGGGAGCAGAAAAACGTCGCATGGGCGAGTACGGATCTGGCGAGTACGGGGCTTGTTCGAGCACTGGAATGCTTTTATCAGCTAAAATTTGCTTCAACGACAGCGCGTTATGGGCAGGTGCGTTGTTGTTCGTGTTTTTCGTCACACATGATTTCCGACGCGCACTACAAACCACGTTCCATTCAAACCACTGCTGCTCGCAAACTACTATAGTGACAAAAACGTGTTTTCGTACGTTTATAGCAGACACTTCAAGCTACCGAACGCACTGATCGTTTCCCCCCCCCCCTCTCTAGGGTGCCCTCCAGGTGCGCAGTCTCGTTATTTAATAGCCATACCTCGTATTAATGTGGTCATTCTAAAAACGCTTGTCAGAATTATATATAAAAATACCATCTAATCAAATATAGCTGTAAATAGTACATTCGAGTAAATGTTGCATTCGGGTAAATGTTGCATTCGGGCAAATGTTCATTTGGGTATCTGTTGCATTTGGGTATTTTTTATTCGGGTATTCGGGTGATTGGAATTGAGGTGAATGTGACACAATCGACGATGACATCCTAACTATTTCGAATGCGTCTCATACGGAAAGGCTCGAGTTTTGCTTCATCATTCTAAGTACTACCTCCCGCTTCGATGAGGAGTCATCTCGAAAAACTTTGACGTATGACAACGGCTTTTATTTCTATACTGGGGTGTAAGTTAAGAGTTTCGAGAACGAGAACGTTACGCCGGAGCAACAAGATTTTGAGCATTAATACCTCCTGAACAACTGGACGAAAGCTATCTTCGTTCATTATAAAAGCGCTGATGAGTGTTGCCACAAAAGCCTGTTTGTGCTCAAAAAACGACATTGGTGCGCCGGGTTCATTAAAGATTAAAGATAAAGGCCAAAAGGGGATCCATCGGAAGAAGGCGACCTAGAAAACATCAGCATCGAAAAGGCTTGAGGCATTGAAGACTGCCGCTACACACAAACACATACAAACGCGCGCGCAACTCTTTTCATTTGAAGGTCATCGAGTCAGCATTGATTGCCGGCGGGCGTCATGCGTCAAGGAGAAGAAACCGAAAAGATGTCATCGTTGCAATGATCCGCTGGCACCGGGGAGAAGAAAACAGCTACCACTGCCGAAAAAATCAAAGTTACTACTGTGAAGAAGGTGAGCAACAAGAAGAAAGCTCCTGATACTGTCGGTATGGCTGTAGCACAGAAAAAGCCAACTTAATCATCGAAAACCGTTAAACGGAAGCCAAAACCACCGATGTCACAGAAAGAGTAGAGCGGTTCTGAGCACAGCACGAGGGATTTTGTTTTCAACAAATCAAACTCAGTTCTTCTTAGAACATTGAATTACTTTGAAGTGAAAGAGTTTATTTTGTTTTCTGTTTATAATATATTACTGCGATCAAATACATTTTGTTTTTTGGATGGGATCTGGCGTAGTGGTCTATACCTCTCACGCTAAAGGTTCAATTCTCACTCCCGAAGTCACGAACCAGCCAAAGTGTTGAAAGTCACTATAATACAGAAAAAAAAAACAAAATATTTTGTTTTGTAATTTTTTCTATCAAATACAATCAACGTAAGATAACGTCTTTCGGCAATTTATTAGGGGTACAATAAATCTTGGGAAAGACAATTCCTGCTCTGTGCTCAACGGCAAACGATGTCTACTTAACAATTTCTCAAAAGGGAGTGTTGTGAGGAAGGATGAATGAACGAAACATTTATGTAGATTGATTGGGTGCGACAGATTTTTCGTTACGTATTGTCTAAAGGAAATGATGTACAAATTAAATCGCCCTATGCAATATATTGGCTTCTGGAAAAAGTAATGCATTTTTTTCGTAGTAGCTGGCTGATCATATAATCAATCATACAATTTCGTTTTTATGCTTGTTGTAAAGGTGACATTTCACACTAAAAAAAAGTTCTTTTGCTATTTTCTGTTTGTTTCATTCAGTTGTGAGTTACAGGGTGTTTATAATGGGGGTCAATAAAGAGAAAATTCGGTACATTTTACACTTTTTCTTTCATAAAGGCTAAAATGCTGAAACTGTGAATGGTGTTCATGGTGCAGATACTGAAACAGCTAAATACGTGCAATTTAATTCTTTTATCGTAATTTATTTTTTTAAGTTTCAATTTTTTTAATCAAAAATTTTTGTGTGCAATACACTAAATTCGGACCATAACTGTCAACAACTGGACCGTTTGGAGCTAGCGATTGATCTTAAACGTCCGGAATTGGTCAACAAAATTCAACAATAACACTTTCCATTAATATGTTAAGTTTCATTCTCATAACGAGTTGGTTCACGTAACACCACTTATACAGTAACATGTCGACCCCTAGAAAACCAAGTGGTCGACCACTTTGACAATCCCTGCTCTAAAGCAACCAAGTTGGCAAGTGTGCACAACATTCCAATTCGAACAAAGTGATAACTTTATGTGATCTCCGCAAAGCACGCGTACAAAAACCAAGACAGAACTCCGCCAGTGAAGGAACAAAATAATTAGAGGTTTTTGGAACACAAAAAATAAATTGGAGGCATGCGCACTACCGCTCCAATTAAGGTTCCTTACGTTGGTTATCATTCGCGAAACGTAAGCACCACACATCATGATTTCCACTAATAAGACATCCGGATCCCAGGAGGAACCCAGTTGTTTTAATAGAATATCTCAAATTAATTACAGAAATTACCCCATACCATTCTGTCTTTCGATGCAGTTTTACGTGAGAGAAAAATTGAGGCATGTTCGACGCGAACATGCGTTCCTAAACCTCCGCTCTTCTATCCCGTGATGTGCCACCCAGACTGCCAGTGAACCTGTTCTCTGGGGATCTGACTGCCACCACGTTTGGGCTCGTTCCGTTTTGGACTGCAGGTGAAGATGTTGGAAATGATAGTGAACATATCTGTACGTAATTTAATAACTAATTTATTTAATTAGAATTAGTTGCGTAATGATTTACTGTTTCGTTCGTGTGGGGATAGTAATTTCGGTAGTGGGTCGTGTACGTTTGTGGGTAATTGCTGGTCCGTTTCATATATATTTACACTAGTGATTTATCACATGCTCTAGGGCATAGATGTACCATAGTGAACGTTTTTGCAACATTGTTAAGATCTATTTATATAGCTCGAACCGAATGAGGGTCATTTGCATTTAAAATGATACGCATGTTTCATTCAGGCATTCTTCAAGCCCAGCGCCAGACACCAGATTAATGCATCCCATAGCTGAGCATTGGTTGCAGGTACTCAATGGTGCCAATGAAATTGCACAGTGTTATTACAGGCCACATGCGATCAATTAGAAAATTTATTTCCTTCGTTAGATGTTACAATATATTTCAAAGTTTTATTGTCGCTCGTGGCGTTTCCCGAGACGCGGAGAACGCTGTAATCAGTGCTCACTACCGGCTGCACAAGGCAAGTGCACAACGGACCGCCGCAACTGATCTTTGTTCGCTGATTGAAGATGTCTCACGCTCGAATCCTATAGGATTACTGAGGGAGGATTAGCTCTAATAGAAAAACCTAGACGGGAAACGGTGCCCCTTGATGCGGATCTTTTATACTCATGCTGAATTACTCAATTCCAGAGCGAGATAAGCAGATAAGCGGGATGGAGCGCAGTATAGTATAGTGCATTTATTATTCAATGTTCAATTTTGCAGTTTGTTATGGGTTTCTGTTAGAACGGATGAACAAAAAAATATGAGAGGTTGTGTCCAAGACATGATCACATTGTTGACTTAGAACTACGCAGTTATTTTTTTTAGTCGCTTGTTAAAAATTCCGGATATTATTTTAGAATACTGCGAAATTATAGAAATAACTGTTTAGTAGAAAGGTTTGTTCGGAATAGTTTTTTTATTGTAGAACCAGTTGACGATAATTGATAGATGATTCGTTCTTGTCCTCGTAGAACAATACACAAGCTGAACGCATGTCGCGCTTTGTTTCATGACAATGCAATAAAAATTTACCTCGAACTGAAAGGAAACAACAACAATGGCAATACTTGCAAGTATCAAGTATCATGCTACATGTTATTTAGTATTGTCTCAGTGAAATCGCACCTCCAGAAATCGTTCGTACAATGAAAACCAACCAGCACCAAACAAGCGTTCAACATAGCAAGCATACAGAGCCATACATTGGCGGTTTGAAGTGACTAAGAATATAAATACATTTACTTCCTTGGTGAATGAATGAACTAAATAAATTTTGTCTGTTAATCTGAATGACCTCGAGAAGAGAGGCATTACTTCATTATGATCAAGATTAGCGCAAATGCCATCCTTGTTGAAGGCAGTTTTGCGATTGGCACGCGAACCCAAATAACTCACAACATTCCAGCACGACATTCACTATGGTTTAGCTCGATATTCCTCGAACAAGTATGTAGCGCACAACCTTAACGCCTGCTTCGCCACAGCGTCAGTTCGATGCATTGATGCAATGTCAAATGCACCAACGAAGCCCTTATGATGACGGAGAACAAGCGATGTTAAATGCATCGAATAAAGAAAATGTCTGAATATTTGCCTCAGTAGGGATCCATTATTCATACCCTAGCGCAAATATTTCTCTTCCGCTACTTCCCTCTTTGTTTATATTTATTATCGCAGCTGCATAATTTGCACCACCAAAAAATCGTCCATCATAGCATCAAAATATTAGGCGATTGTTGCATCGCGACGGGGCCAATGCGCACGGGAGTAGATGCAAATGGGGTTTCTGCGTAGCGAAAATGCTATTTGTACATACGGGTTATGAAGCACGCACGTACGCACACAAAGCCATATACCGGGCCCTACAGAACTTTTCGAGTTGTTTGGTTCACTTGTTGCATATCATCAGAGAATTATTTTGTTTTGGTTTGCGTCCCTGATATTTTCCTTTGGGAAACATTTCAGAAACGCTTAAATATATGCAATTTTCAACACATGGTCGTTTGTTTTGATAAGTATTTCTTTAACGGTGCTGCCAGAATAGTCTATACAAGGTAAGTGTCCAATCCAGATTTGGATTGACATGAGGTGAAAGGTAAAGAAAACACTAGCACACAACAAGCGAGAATTTAGGGCCACAGGGCCACAATAAAGCTATTGACGCCGCTACCATAAGAATTCATGTGTGACTTACGGAATTCCATAGATTGCAGTTATAGAAAAACATGAAAAGAATCATTTTCTAATAATTAAATTTCTTGTAAAGCAAATTGTTCCATGATGTCGTTTTTATTACACATCCATGCATGCATTACGCCTGTTAAGCTTCATTCGTTGAGGGATTATCAGTTTTCTCTAAAACATAACCATTTTAACACTTTTGGAAACATAGATATTTATAATTTTCATAGCAGATGTCTCAAAAAAAGATTTGGCATCCTTTCTATAGTGCTTTGTGAAACATTTCAAATTCGTTTCAAAATATTTCAGCACCGCCACTGACATTCGAGCAGAGTAACGAATCGAGCTGTTTTCCTCGATCTCTATAATTTCAGATTTTACTCGGTGTGATAGTGATAGTGATTGTATCGAATTCTCGGTTGGATTTCTATAATAGGGCCCATCGATGGCTTGAAGCAACTAACTATACACACATTTCTCTCCGTTTTGCGTTCTTCTCAACAGAAGCCCTTTCTGTTAATATTGCTGGTTTCGATTAGCGTAGCTATCATCTTCGGTGAAGAGAGTTGAGAGTGCTACTGGCATGCGAAATCAAATTACAAACAAAATTCCTGAACAATTGTTTTCTAAGTTAGCCGATGATTGCCTAGTTTGATGATTCCCCACACAATTGTTTAGTTCAGAACCTCAAAGGAATGGCATCAGTTTGATTGCAACGCCAGAGACATCAGCGTCTAAGTAACTTGGTTGCGCCCACAGCTCAAACTGAAACAAAGACATGTGATGACGCAAAACAAGAAATACCAAGCGATGTTCATTGCTTCGTTTCTAGAACGATGCTGAAAGTTTGCCTTAGCTAGATCCAATATTTATGCTCCAGGCAAATATTCCCCTGCGTTCTTCTTCTTCTTTTCTTTATTCACGTTACACGTTGCTCGTTATTGACGGTATGGGTAGGGAAACACACAAATGGACAAAACAAATCTATGGGAAAATGGAAATCCTTCTAGTTTTCATCAATCCAAACCGTTTACACACCAGGGGATATAGCATAAAAAACAAATCTTAGGGATTTTCTGATTCGTTTGGTATTCGTCAAAATTCGTTCGCGGCAAAAATAGTTATTAACGTTAACTTTATTTCATAAAAACTTGACCTGTTTTCTGATTTGACACCCTTAATGAAAGATGTAGTTCTACGTCAAAAAATCTAGAGAAACGAAAACTGCGATTTATTCACCTTATAAGTTTATGAAGGGTGTTTCACATCAAATTGCATCACGGAAAAAACGCTGTAGAAATTTAATTTTTAGGAATTATATCTTCAGCTTTCGCTTATAATCAGATAAGAGTGTATAGATCACGTTGGCCATGCTTCACTGTCAATTTTTCGTAAATTTGTAAAAAATGTCGTCGAACGAAAAAGAGCGTCGTGAATTAATCCTGCGCACTCATTTCGTGAATCCGGAGTTGTCACATCGGGACATCGGTAAGATGCTGGGAATCGTCCAATCCACGGTCAGCAGAGTACTAAAACGATACTTCGAGAACCTAACCATCGACCGGAAGGTGAAGAACGGCAAAAATGGATGCTCCGTCAGTGAAAAAGATCACAAGCGCGTAGTTAAGCAGTTTAGACGTGATCCGAGAAGTTCGGTCCGGGATGTCGCCAATAAGCTGAATTTGTCAAGTTCATTCGTCCAGCGGACCAAGCAGCGGGAGGACCTGCGTACATACAAGGTTCAGAAGGCTCCTAACCGCGACGAAAGGCAAAACATGGTGGGGAAGACGCGAGCCCGGAAGCTGTGCACCGAAATGCTGACGAAGCCGCATTGCCTGGTAATGGACGACGAAACCTACGTCAAAGCGGACTTTCGTCAGCTGCCGGGCCTGTTGTTCTTCTCCGCAGAGGACAAATTCAGCGTTCCGGATGAGATTCGCAAGCAGAAACTATCCAAGTTTGCCAAAAAGTACATGGTGTGGCAAGCGATCTGCTCTTGCGGAAAGCGGAGCGTTCCCTTCTTGATGACCGGCACGGTAAACGGGCAGGTTTACCTTAAGGAGTGCCTACAGAAGCGCTTACTACCACTATTGAAGCAGCACGAGGGCCCGACCATCTTCTGGCCGGATCTTGCTTCGTGCCACTATTCAATAGACGTGTTGTAGTGGTACGAAGCCAACGGGGTCACCTTCGGAAATGAACCCGCCCAACGCGCCGGAGCTTCGCCCAATAGAGAAATATTGGGATGGGGTAAAGAGGAAGGTGCGAGCATACGGGCTTGGGCTCGAAGTATGAATAAAAAGAAAATGCCAAAAGTTGTTTAATAGTTTTTATTTTACTGTCTACAATTTTCAAAAGGATCGGTCTACTGGGCGAATTTCTACAGCGTTTTTTCCGTGATGCAATTTGATGTGACACACCCTTTAGAATCAGAGTAGACATTTGTTGGCAGAAAAAGCTCATTGGTGAATAACGTGGCATTATCGGGGCAAGGACATCGCGCGCAACTGAAATTTCGAATTATGGCTCTTCCCGAATGGAACCCGGAGTTGCTATCGAGAGACACGGGAGAAATGACAGAGCTTTCGCAAACCTATGCCAATAAGTTGAAGATGAAGACTGGTTTGAGAAGTTTCAAGATACAAGTTCTACAATTTTTTTTGAATATGGGAAATACGTATTCATGGGAAATAACTAACAATATTTTCAATCATGCTTGTTTCAAATTCCGAACATCATTTTTGTCGCCGACTCAAATCCCGAACACTTTTGTCTCAAATCTTAGCTGTTGCAAGGGCTGTTGCAGCTTGTTCCCAAAGGGGAGGAATGTTAGTTTGTCTGCCATACCAACGAAACACAAATTTCTGCATAACTCGAGAATTAATCAAGCAAATGAAACCAAATTCCACATATGGAGGTTTTAGGGAGCAATAAATGTTTTTATCGTGGTTAGACATTCCTTTCTAAAGAGAAGGAGGAGAGGGTGCTGTACACCACGAGAACTAATCAAACAAATAGAATCATACTTAGCATATTTATATAGAGGTTTTAGGGATCTTAGATTTATATAGAGGTTTTAGGGATCGATAAACGTTTCTATGGCAGTTCGACACTTTTCACCCTCTCTAAAGGGGGAGTACCATACAAATGAAGCATAAATGTCTGTATAACTCAAGAATTTATCAAGGAAATGGAGCCAAATTTGGGGTACGAGAAATGTTTCTATGATGGTATGGCACCCATTCGAAAAATATAATGCCTATGTGTTCTACAATTACATATTGACAAATCCATTTGATGTTTGCGGTAACGAAGTTGATCTTCGTTCGAAAGTGGAAATGGATTTCAATGTGATAAAACGCACTCCTATATCGTCTTCTATCTATATAAATATAAACGGATCGCCGAATGTGTTGACAAGAGAAAAACTCAAGAAAAGAAATGTCCGATTTAGGGCTGTCTTCATTCTATCATATTTTCTGTGTCAAATATTTGTTCCATGTAACGGAGAAACATGTCATTTGCAAGTGGATGAAAAGTCTTGCACGAAAATTGTGTATGAAAATAATCTGATGTTATAATGTCGAAGGGGGTCTTCGTAGCCACTTGGTTACGCGTTCGCTTACCAAGCGATCGATCGTGAGTTCAAACTCAGGGCCCTCAATTGACCATTTTTGTGTTGTTGTAGAATAACTACATCCACGCAACCATCATCAGCGATGGAAATCGGTCCACGGTGGAACAAAGATCGATTCATCCATACAACTGCTTTGCTCTGCAAGAAACATCGGGCTGCTGTTCTATAAATAACCCAACAATGATCAATATCAACTGTCTCCGCTGTCCGGTCTGCTGAACAATGGAAGAACAGAAAGAATACCCTTACGCCTAAATGGCAACTACTGTGTAATTTACCATAATGTAATGGAACAGAAAACTTAACGCCTAAATGGCTACTACAAACTACTGTGTAATTTACAATTTATAGAAACATAAACATATGTACATGTACACGATTAAAAACCCGGCTCTGTTACAGCTAAAATGCAAATGAGCCTTATAAATAAATAAATGGGATGAAAAAAAAGACGGGTGGGTAATGTCGGTGACATAACCGGAGTGACGTAGGACTATACAACGGGGACAGCTTTTGCTAAATATATATTTTAAATATATTGTTTTATTTTCTTCTCCTACGTGAATACCTACCTATCTACCTGAAAAATGGATTAGTTTACTGTTTACTCTTTATGAACATGTTGGGGGTTCTGAAAAGAACCTTTGGTGTTGTGTTTTTGCGTTTTTTTTACAAACTTGATTCTTGATTTTTTTCTGAAGGCTTTGTACTTATTAAATGTTCAACGTCGGGCATCTTTCGGCGTATACACATATCGTACAATCAAAATGATGGCTGTGATAGGGAATGCATAGGTGGTCATCAGCTCGTTCACTATCATATATTTCACTATTGAGCACATTACCGTACCTTAAGCTGTGGTTTCGGAGACGAATGAATTGTAAGATTTGTAGTCTCCGCAAACAAAGTAAATAAAAATGAAAAAGAACTGAGGTTTTGGAGACGAACTCTACGATCTGTCGAGAAATAAACGAGCTATAAGCGTTCTGAAAAACCAACAGTAAATACAGGGACGGATGACCTTCGGATTAAAGCCCTTTAAAATAAGAACAGAGCAGCAGGAAATACATAGCTCATCGTGTTGCTCCTTAGTTATTTCTCTATGCAATGCATATGTAACGTCACAGCTTTCACAGTTGGAAAATTTCTTCCCATCCAGCTTGTGACATATTGTACAGTAAATTACATTCAATGGCACGTCGCATTACCACCACTCAGTGTCGGATTGGAGGTAATTTCAATGTGGGGTCATAATTTGGACCCCGAACTCTATGTTTACAAAAATGTCCGACTAAATATGTCGCATTACAGGTCCGTCCAATTAGCTAAATGTCGAGATAAGTGTAAATTACTGTACTTTCAATCTAAATAGAAGCAATTTAAGAATTGGGAGAAAATCAATAAGCTCAGAACAACTGCCAAATTCACATACTCATCATATCCTGGCAAACAAATTATGAAAAAATCAATTTTTGTTTTATTATTATTTTGAATATTGTTTTAGAAAGCATTGAACTGTATTTCCTAAACTCTTTTTTGGAAGGTTTAATGGCCCTGAAAAGCGCCTTGTTTTATGGAATGGTTCCAATTTAGAAAACTTAGTACTCGTAGTTTTGAAAAAAAACCATTTCGAACGCCCTCGATGCCGCCTAGTTCTGGATTTGCCACCAAGGCAGTTTGTATAAAGAACAAACTTTTTTCTTCTGCTACCTGCTGCCGTTTTGCGATTGCGTTTGCCGCTCACCACTCGCTGCAACTGCCTGTTGTCTGGATGTGTTCTGTTCTGAATGCGGGCTTTCTTATCGTCGCGAGCAGCTTTACCAGCCAACTCGATCACTTCGGCGGCCGAAACTATATAACGCCGGCTAGGTGGACTGGTGCACTGGTACTAACGCGCTCGGCCTAGCTACCCTTGCGGGGAACTCCAGATCAACACGGTTCGAGCGGGATTTTGCCTTTCCCTTCACTTTTCCTCCTTTACCATGTCCAGACATGGCTGCTTGGGTTGGTTTGTTGATGTGTTGTGATGCGAACCGATGTGGTGTACGGTTTGGATGAGAATGATCGTTACGGCAGCGGAGCGGGGATTTTTAAGCTGACTGGCTGGCTCGAGAATTACTCATGTGTGAGACTGCGACCAATGTTTCGTTCATTTTTTTTGACGTAGGACTACGTCTAACCGGAAGATATAGGGGGTGAAATGAAAATCTAGGCACTGAACAAGTTGGAAAAAATGCATGATTTGGAACGCTTAAAACTCGAGCATTTCTCAGTAGATCGCAAAGGTTTTTGCATCAATTGATAGGAAATATATCTACGCATCTATCATAACGAATAACATTTCATTTTTCTTGAGATAAATAATTCATAATTTCATAATTTCAAAAAAGAGTTTACGAAATACAGTTCAATACATTCTAAAATAATATCCAAAATAATAATAAAACACAAATTGATTTTTTTATAATTTGTTTGCCAGGATATGATGAGTATGTGAATTTGGCAGTTGTTCTGAGCTTATTGATGGTTGGGGACTTTCCCGATTATTCAATTTTCACCAATTCCTAAATTGCTTCTAGATTGAAAGTACAGTCATTTATATTTAGCTCGACATTGAGCTAATTGGATGGATCTGTAATGTGTCATTTTTGTAAACATAGAGTTCGGGGTCCAAATTATGACTTCACATTGAAAGTCGACACTGTACCACTGTCATCGGAAATGTTCAATTACAGGTTTAAATCGCCTCAAATGCGACACTGAGTGTTTCTCCGGCACATCGCATTAAATGTAATTTACTGAACAACATGTCACAAGCTGGATGGGAAGAAATTTTCCAACTGTGAAAGCTGTGGCGAGTGGCAAACGCAATAGCTAAACAGGAAGGTTTAACCGAACAAGATGGGGATATCGAGTGATTAAACAGTAAACTAATCCATTTTTCAGGTAGATAGGTAGGTATTCACGTAGGAGAAGAAAATAAAACAATATATTTAAAATATATATTTAACAAAAGCTGTCCCCTTTGTATAGTCCTACGTCACTCCGGTTATGTCCCCGACATTACCCACCCGTCTTTTTCTTTTTCCTTTCCAATCGTGTTTCATTCTACTTCGCTGCTGCTCTGGTTGCCCGTTTTGGTCGGTACGATTTGAGGAGCACAAAATGGACCAATCAAAAATGGGCACATAGTGCATTTTGACAATGCTTGATATTTCACAATTATTCAATTATTTATCTCAAGAAAAATGATATGTTATTCGTTATGATAGATGCGTAGATATATTTCCTATCAATTGATGCAAAAACCTTTGCGATCTATTGAGAAATGCTCGAGTTATAAGCGTTCCAAATCTTGCATTTTTTCCTACTTGTTCAGTGCCTAGATTTCCATTTCACCCCCTATATCTTCCGGTTAGACGTAGTCCTACGTCAAAAATATAATGTCGAATTGTGGTAGAAATACTGAAATTTTATAGTAATAAATTATTTTAAAGGGTAGATTAGAAGAATCAATGAACAGTTCGACGATTGGACCCATGAACTTGTGCTTAGTAAGAAAACGTGTATGTGATAACGGAAAATAAATTTTGGGTGGGACGAAGTTTGCCTGGTCAGCCAGTAGAGTGAATAACAATGGACGCTAGACGCAGTGGTTCACACCCAACAAAAGAAAAAAAAATACCACAACGAACTGCAACATAATTTTCTCGTATTGTAGACCTTTTCCGAAAAACGGTATGAAACATTGATCTGAAAAACGTTTTCAACCGTGGTATTGGTTGAGAAACTTAAGTTACTTAAAATTCCCAATTGGTGTGGAAAACTCATATTTCTTCCAATCCAAACGGAATACAAACATTTCGAATCAAAAATACATGTTGTTCAAATCTGCATTTTAGGACGATTTCATTTGGAATTGCACTATGGACCCACTGCAATGTGCTATTCCAATTAAGACAACGGTTGCCCTGGATCCCCTTTCGTTCAAATAGTCATTCTAAATTAAAATTTTCCCTGTTCGTCTTCAACCACAGCCATCGCATCACATCAATATTATTTCAACTGTTCAGACGGTATACGACAACGACCTTGAAAGGTCAGATACACTCTCGATCAAAACTGTAGGAAGCTGCGGCGCAGTTGATATGCGCTTTGTTTATCACTTTCTCGATAGTATTTGCACTGCAAATGGGCCGAGACATATCCCAAGAGTAACAACAACCACGCCCACACACTGCGTCCGAGAAGACTGATAATAAACGGAAAGCTTTGCGAGTTGTTGAGTATTGAACCTCGATTCGAGCAGTCGATGAAAAACAGTGGCACGACGCGCAGGAACATAACCAAACGCGTTGATCACGAATAGCAGCGCATATTATTTTTGTCAGTTTCAAAAATGATTGGCACTTTTGCTATTTTCGTTGCGGCACTGATGACTGTTGTGACTGGTCAGTTCAACACGAATCAGTGGACCGATCGCAGTGGAATTGTTCATTTGTTCGAGTGGAAGTGGAATGATATTGCCGAGGAATGTGAACAATTTCTGGCGCCTAAAGGCTACGCCGGAGTTCAAGTTTCTCCACCGACGGAAAATTCTATTGTGACTGACCCACGGCGACCATGGTGGGAACGATACCAACCGATCTCGTACAAATTGCAAACGAGATCGGGGTCGGAGCAGGAATTTGGCAATTTGGTGCGTCGGTGTAACAAGGTGGGAGTTAGAATCTATGTTGATCTGGTTATCAATCATATGGCTGCCGTGACGACGAACGGAGGCACCGGCGGTTCGACGGGCAATGCAGGAGCTATGACCTTCCCTGGTGTTCCGTACGAAACGAAGGATTTCCACGAACCGTGTACGATCAACGATTATAACAACGCCCAGGAGGTACGCAACTGTCAACTTGTCGGACTACCAGACCTCAATCAGCGGCAACAGTGGGTTCGAGAGAGAATCGTCGATCTTATGGATAAATTTATAGATCACGGAATAGCAGGATTCCGTGTGGATGCTGTGAAGCATATGTGGCCCGAGGACTTGAAAGTTATATACAACAGTATAAAGAACCTCAACACAACACACGGGTTTAAGCCTGGTTCGAGAGCATTCATTACACAGGAAGTAATCGATATGGGAGGGGAGGGAATTTCCAAATATGAGTATACCGATCTGGGAACGGTAACAGAATTTCGCTTTTCAGCTGAAATAGGTCGAGCATTTCGTGGTGGTAACAAACTGAAATGGATGCGGAATTGGGGTCCCGATTGGGGATTTCTCCCGTCCAACCTGTCTATGGTCTTCGTCGACAATCACGATAACCAACGTGGACATGGACCGGGCGGAACTGACGTACTCACTTACAAAAGCTCCCGAAATTATAAAATGGCAACAGCCTTTATGCTCGCGCATCCTTATGGCAATCCCCGTCTAATGAGTTCGTTTGCATTCGACCACTCAGATCAAGGGCCACCACAGGACGCTAAGGGGAATATAATTTCCCCTAAATTTAACAAGGATGGATCCTGCTCGAATGGATGGGTTTGCGAGCATCGGTGGCGACAGATCTATAATATGATTGGTTTCCGAAATGCCGTTGCAGGAACTGATCTGAACAGTTGGTGGGATAATGGTAATCAACAAATCGCATTCTGCCGTGGGAGAAAAGGATTTGTTGCGTTCAATCTGGAGACTAGCGATTTGGATCAAGAACTGTTGACATGTTTACCGGCTGGAACGTACTGTGACGTAATATCTGGTAGTTTGCGCGGTGGGTCTTGTACTGGCAAACGCATCGTGGTTAAATCGACTGGCTATGCAAACATCCAAATTCCGGCTCAGGGTGCGGATGGCGTTCTAGCGATACATGTCAATGTAAGTTAACAATTAATTTGTTCGAAACAATTCTTTACATTTTCATATTTGTTCCAGGCCAAACTATAATCGTTTGAGGATTGTGAGGTTTGACTTCAAGAGAAAGAATGGCGCATAGTTCACATACTTTATGCAGACAGATCAGTCATTCGTCAGCATAACATGCATCATGAACCCGTTCCAAAATAACGTGTTACTGATACCTGTATATTAGAAGAAGAAAATTTTAATAAAAATAATATAACAGGCTCGACTCAAGTTTTGCTAGCAAGATTCATGAAAGAAAATGTCACACTTCCAATATTACATTTGATTTGTATTTGATTCGTGTTTCACTATTATGTCAGCATCTTTGGGTTCTTATACATACAACTAATAACTGATGAAGAGAATCGTCGAAAGCCATCAGCGCCTTCCGTTTATTTTCCCCTCCTCATTTTACGCTTAAACTGCGCTGCCAGCTCGCACCAGATTTCCTCATTCGTATATTCCGCTTGAAGTGTGATCGAACTCAAGAACATGCAACAGTAAGGCTAAATCATACTTCCATGAGAGATTTATCTAAATACGTTGTATCTAAAAAAAATGTAGTGCATGTTCATATTCCAAAATTCTGGATACTCTTCCATATCCGCGTGTGTATGTGTGTGAAATCAACATTAGGCATGAATGTCCGCTTCTTGTGTTATACTTGCTAACTCGCTCGCGATTGTGGCTCGATTCCAATTCATTTTCGTTTTCGTAGGATTTAAACTTCTTCAGTTCACTCGCCACTAGCCCCGACAAGGGCCCTTGTGGAAAAAAAAACTCTACTCCATCCTCCCCCTTCATCTGTCTGTGAAGGGCAATCCACTCCCGCTCGACGCTCGCCGGCAACGATGTTTCGTCAATGATCACCAAACGAGAAGTGCATACCAATCCGTATCATCAGAATTCGCTCACTGTGAAAATAGATATTTACGTATAGTTGATTCACTTGGCACATTACGATGTTGCAATAATTCACCTCCTCTATGTTTGGCTGTTGGCTTCAAACACTCTTTTGTTAGATTTACGTCAGTTCGTCGCCATTTTCGTGTGATACCATTTTACTCAAATAGCGTAATGTTAATATCATCTGATCAATTTACCTTCTTCCAGAAATCATTTGTCCAATAAATGTGATCATCTTGATTGTTGTGGTTTCTTGGGTGCCACTCGGCCCATAAACCTTGTTTATGAAGTCGATTTCGCACTATTTGAGGTACCACATGGATGATAAATTTCAGTCTCTATTTGTTTTGAAATTTTAGATGCTGATAAACCTCGATTTTGATCTGCTTTTGATACGACAGTCCTGATATTTTGAGAAGTTGTCTTTGATGGACGTCCTGATCGCGTTGCAGATATTATTTTTTTTTTGAACTCTTCCAGCCCTCATATAATTGCTTAGCCGGACGATGCCAGCAATTTGACGGTAGCTTTTGTTGGAGGCATGGTATTCTATTGACATAGGACTACGTCTAACCGGAAGATATAGGGAGTAAAATGAAAATCTAGGCTCCGAAAATGTGGGAAAAATGAAAGGTTTCGAATGCTTATAACTTTGAATGCTTATAATTCACAATGAATAACATTTAAATTTTCTTGAGATAAACTAATAATTGTGAAATGTCAAGCATTGTCCAAACGCACTAAGTTCCTCGTTTTGATAGGTCCAATTTGTGCTCGTCAAATGGTTACGACCAAAAGGAGTCCCACGTCTCCTCGGTAATGTGACCGACATTATCCTCCCGTCTTTTCATTAAACGGTTTTATTTAGCTTGCCATGTAACATGTATGTTTGTATGTTTGCATGTTTGTAACATGTTTGCCTGTAGCGCTGGACCACATTAATAGAAATTTGACCTCTCTTTCCGTTGAGCGATTGATCTGAAATTTTGAATCTCATGTTTTCCAAACCTTAAAAGCAGTTTCTTACAGTTCATTATACTGGCTTTCGAAATATTTGGCCAAATGTTTTATAAAAATGTGTTTTTTCATGTTTTTTTAATGAAATTGAAACAAACCGAAGAGTAGAGCTTTTTTATCGATGCGGGTATAATGGACATGTAGTGGGAGGAATAAGGACAGGTCAGTAGTATACAAAGCGTAGAAATTTATCGCTCGCGAGAGGAATAATTTCGCTCTCTCTCAGTGTTTGTGCGTCCAGTAACTGAAATAGATCCAAAAGAGAAAGCAATATAAAAAAGAATTCAATATTTTTCCCTTCACTTTCCATCATGCATTGGATGTGATTATGGATGTAACTGTCCATTTCAACCCCACCAATGCAATTATCTCAATAATTTAAATTTACCACTTACGAATGAATTTACTTTTCCCTACATACCTCATATCGCTTCTCTGTCAACTCACAAACCGAAATATAACCATCAGCGAATTAGATTTTGCAATTAAACCACTCAAAATGCTTAATATCGAAGGCGCAAAAATAACATCCACACGCGGAATCATGTTTGATTTTCGGTTTTTGTTTCCCTATTCCACTTTTGATCAGTATTCATTGTCATAGGATGGTTTAAATAGCACAGAATAGCATGTACAAGGGGTTCCCATCAACAGAAATTTGAGATTCATAATGCAACTATACAAATCAACTACTTGTCCATCATACCCCCACTGTCCGTGGTACCCGTGGTTCCAAAAAAAAAAATCCAAAATGGCCGCCACCACAATATGGCGATATATAAATATATATATATATATATATATATATATATATATATATATATATATATATATATATATACATATATATATATATATATTGTTCTGCCATATACATTATTTCTAGTGAATAGTTTCGCTGTTCAATAATAAAATACTAATGTATTGATAGTGTGTTATGTGATAGTGTGCTGGGTCCCGTTCATGCTTTTTGGAAAACGCCTAGTACATTTTCCATCTGTCATGCATGGTGATAAAAGATTTAGATCACCACGTAGGCTATGAACCATATTTGTGGTAACAATATCGAACAGTCACCCATATTTTGGAATCCGATCGACCTCATTTCATTCGTGCTATAAAATGTGGCAATCTTGCCTTGGCACATAATAAACATCAAAATAATTTATCCGTGTTCATATTCGCAATTTATTAATATACTATCTATCAGATCAGCAGACACGAAAGCAATTCTAAATTGCTAAAATTTGATTGAAAATCATTACTCGAAGTTGTTTGAATACTTAGAAAACAGTCCTAACTTAAAATTTCTTCTATAAATCTCTTTGAATTTCCGCCAAAACTTTATCCATAATATTAAATCATTATCAGAAACAATTTGTGAATGAGGTTTCCTATTACAGAACACAAATTAGGGACTATCTTCCTTTTTTCCGTAGAGTCCTTGGTGGATCACACCATTGAGAGAGATGGCGGATCCTTCGACTGAAGAAGGGCTGGATTTTGCTGAAGGAGGGCTAGATTTTGCTAGATTATTGGTACAACTCAAGACATTGTCCTGACTGCGTCAATTCATCAAACGACACACATAATAATCGCACTCTCTTGTTTGATTCGTCTCCTCCAACCACATGTTTAAAAATATTAATTCAAAATGAGTAATGATGTTTATAATGATTGAAGTAACTGTAGCGCATTAGATCTACACACGTGTCCTCCAGCGGTTTTTTTTATCAGGATTGACCACAATAGCGAGACTGTTACTACGCATTCCGAGCATGTGTGTGTTCAGAATAATTTCAATAATTCATTGTGCTCATCCAAAAAGGTTTCCAGCTCGCCGGCGATGCATCTAGCTTCAGTCGAATTGAGGTTAGTTGCGTATGTATGGGGTGAAAGCTCGATGAAGAGGACGAAGTGGCATCTGGAATTTAACAATGTAAATAAATTCGTCCTGTTTTTGATATTGTTTGTATAAAAATACAAATTTCGTGATTAAAAATAGGAGATAGGCGTGAAAATTGGTTATATAAACCAAACGATTTTCAAACCAAATTTATGCAAAAAATACAAAAAAAAAAGATTCAGAAAAAAACTCTAGCATAGGCTCACCCAAATTGGTATTAAATATACAGTAATCGATATCCTAGCAGTATCATATATAGTTTACGACCTATTCTCATGCTGACCAAGTTTTTTGAGTATGATTTCATTAAAATCGGTCGAGCCGTTTCAGAGGAGTTCGACCACGAACATCGTGACACGAGAATTTTATATATAATATATATAATATATATAAATATTTTATATATATATATATATATATATATATATATATATATATATATATATATATATATATATATATATATATATATATATATATATGTATATATATATATATGTATATATATATATATATATATATATATATATATATATATATATATATATATATATATATATATATATATATATATATATATATATATATATTTGAGGCTGTCAAAAAAGAAAAGTCCTGCGGTATGTTTTTTGAATTTTCATTTGTTCATAAAATTAGTTACAATCATCTATTTTAAGTCAACGAGATGCCAACTTCATAATACCCCTGTTATAGAAGCTCGCTTCCTTATTGGCAAAAAAACTCGGATAGCCGATTTTCACAGGCCTCTTTTGTGGCTAACTTCTGACTACCTAGCTCGTTCGCCATGGACAAAAACAGGTAGTAGTCACTTGGTGCAAGGTCCGGACTATACGGCGGATGCAAAAGAACCTCCCATCCGAGCTCCCGGAGCTTCTGGCGCGTCACCAAAGAAGTGTGTGGCCTGGCGTTGTCCTGATGGAAGACAATACGGCCTCTGTTTATCAAAGATGGCCTCTTCTTCATGAGTGCTACCTTCAAGCGGTCCAGTTGTTGGCAGTACAGGTCCGAATTGAGCGTTTGGCCATAGGGAAGCAGCTCATAATAGATTATTCCTTGACAATCCCACCAAACACACAGCAGAACCTTCTTGGCCGTTAATGAGGGCTTGGCCACCGTCTGAGCCGCTTCAGAGGGCTTCGACCACGACCGTTTGCGCTTCACATTGTCGTAAGTGACCCACTTTTCATCGCCAGTCACCATCCGCTTCAGAAACGGGTCGATTCTGTTGCGATTCAGAAGCGATTCACATGCGTCGATACGGTCAAAGATGTTTTTTTTGCGTCAACGTGTGTGGCACCCATACATCGAGCTTCTTTGTGAATCCAAGCTTCTTCAAATGGTTAATAACGGTTTGATGACTTTTCCCCAGCTCTTGTCCGATGCTACGGCTGCTACTATGCCGGTTTTTCTCGGCTAATTCAGCGATTTTGTCGCAATTTTCGACGACAGGCCTTCCGGAGCGTGGCGCATCTTCGACGACCTCTACACCAGAACGAAAACGTTGAAACCATCGTTGTGCGGTGGAAATGGAAACTGTATCGGGTCCATAAACTGCACAAATTTTATTGGCAGCTTGAGATGCATTTTTGCCTTTGTCATAGTAGTAGTGTAAAATATGTCGGATTTTGGCTTTATTTTGCTCCATATTTGCGACACTATAACTCACGAACGACTTAACCAAACAAAACACTGTCAAGGACTTTATTATAGCGCAAAAATACCTTTCCAACAAGATATAGTATGACTCGATACAATGAATGCAACTAGAACTACGCGCTTACAACGACACCTCGCGGAAATACCGCAGGACTTTTTTGACAGCCTATATATAATTTTTTTTTTTAAAAACCCCCATATGGGTATCAAATGAAAGGGCTTGGCCAGTAGGACACAGTCATATATGAAAATACAAATCCAAAATGGCGGATTACAAATTTTCTCAAGACAAACCCAATTAAAATGGATATCAAATGAAGGGGCTTGATCAGTAGATCAAATCTATTTGTGGAACATTCGAATCCAAGATGGCAGCAGCAACAAAATAGTCAATCACTATTTTAAACGGATTCTTTCAACTTGACCTGTTTGTATGTATGTTTGTATGTTTGTAGGGTTGTCCCACTTACACAAAACAAAACCGTGGGACACGTTGGATTTCCGTTATCCATAATTAATAGTTCATCATATGCCCCACGATTTTATTTTAGTCTCATCAATGCCCTAAATTAAAGGAAGAGGTTATCACTACTAACTGCTACTTGCCTAATTATTTTCTAGCTTTTAGTACATTATCTGTATTATTATTATATTTTATCCCAATGAAACCGTTAAACTCAAAAAGTTTTTTTTTATTTATTATTAGTTTACAGATACCCTGAAAAATTAGTGGATTTTTGGTCAAAATAACGCCAACTTTTCCCGACTCATGTCCAATCATTGTTCGTTAGACGCGCTACTCTTTCGTATTAATCTTGCCGACAACAATCTTTGTGTTTGTGGCCAAGGTTACCACGACATCGAGCACGTTGTTTGGTCGTATGAGCTGTATCTTGTCGCCAGATCGAACTTAGAAGACACCCTTCGGGCCCGAGGAAGGCAGCCCATGGTGCCGTTGAGAGTCGTGTTGGCTCTGCCTTGATTACATGTTCCAAATATATGTATTCCTTAAAGCTATCGATCTTCGTGTGTCCTTATACCCTTAGTTTTTCCTTTTCCTTTTCTATTGTGAGAGATCGGATCCCTTCTTAAGAATAACATGAAATGTAAATACATATTAGATATAAGATAGGTTTAAGAATTGAGTGTGATGAGTGTGATTGAGAGTGTGAGTGTGATCATTGTCAACATATCCTCATATCCCCTCCTTTTCCTGAAGAAAATATGTCGCCCTTCTAAACTCGAGTCGACCGCGAGTAATCGGTTTCCTATATTATTAAAATTAGAATTAAGGAAAAATGTATATATACTAGTAACAATACAGTAAGGAGTTCGGCTCCTTTAAACCTATGTAACTAAGCCTGTAAAAATAAACGATTTAAATAAGAAAAAAAAACGCCAACTTTGATCACGCAGCCGTCCAACCGAAAAAATAACAACTGTATGCAATGTTTACGTTCTTCAGAGTGACAGGAACATCGTAATACTCAACAAAATGGTACTAAGCAAAATTGAATGTAAAGGTCATATAACAAACAGACAAAACGATCATCAAAAATTCATTATAAGTCGAAAATTAAGTCGAATAACATTTCATTTTTCTTGAGATAAATAACTGAATAATTGTGAAATATCAAGCATTGTCAAAATGCACTATGTGCCCATTTTTGATTGGTCCATTTTGTGCTCCTCAAATCGTACCGACCAAAACGGGCAACCAGAGCAGCAACGAAATAGAATGAAGCACGATTGGAAAGGAAAAAGAAAAAAATGAACGAAACATTGCTTGCAGTCTCACACATGCGTAATTCTCGAGCCAGCCAGTCAGCTTGAAAATCCCCGCTCCGCTGCCGTAACGATCATTCTTTGTGTGGACACCGACTGGACAACATCGTTGCTGGACGAGCTGGACGGCGAGGGATCGAGTGCCTTTTTCAAGGCAAGAGAGCGGAGGTGGTAGCGCTGGAGTAGAGTAGTAGAGTAGAGTAGAGTTTTCAAAGGGCCTTTCTCAAGGCTAGAGACGAATGAACTGCAAAAGTTTAAAGTCTCTATAATACAAGACCTTCCTTCCTTCCGTAACGATCATTGTCATTCAAACCGTACACCACATCGGTTCGCATCACAACACATCAACAAACCAACCCAAGCAGCCATGTCTGGACATGGTAAAGGAGGAAAAGTGAAGGGAAAGGCAAAATCCCGCTCGAACCGTGTTGATCTGGAGTTCCCCGCAAGGATAGCTAGGCCGAGCGCGTTAGTACCAGTGCACCAGTCCACCTAGCCGGCGTTATATAGTTTCGGCCGCCGAAGTGATCGAGTTAGCTGGCAAAGCTGCTCGCGACGATAAGAAAACCCGCATTCGGAACAAAACACATTCGGTTCGGTGGACATCAAGACAACAGGCAGTTGCAGCGAGTGGCGAGTGGCAAACGCAATCGCAAAACGGCATCAGGTAGCAGAAGAAAAATGTTTGTTCTTTATACAAACTGCTTTGGTGGCAAATCCAGAACAAGGCGGCATCGAGGGCGTTCGAAATGGTTTTTTTCAAAACCACGAGTACTAATTTTTCTAAATTGGAACCATTCCATAAAACAAGGCGCTTTTCAGGGCCATTAAACCTTTCAAAAAAGAGTTTAGGAAATACAGTTCAATGCTTTCTAAAACATTATCCAAAATAATAATAAAACATAAATTGATTTTTTCATAATTTGTTTGCCAGGATCTGATGAGTATGTGAATTTGTCAGTTGTTCTGAGCTTATTGATAGTTGGGGACTTTCCTGATTATTCAATTTTCACCAATTCTCAAATTGTTTCCAGATTGAAAGTACAGAAATTTACAATTAGTTCGACATTTAGCTAATTGGACGGACATGTAATGCGACTTATTTAGTTGGACTTTTTTGTAAACATAGAGATCCAAATTATGACCCCACATTGAAAGTCGACACTGTACCACTGTCATCGCAAATGTTCAATTACAGGTTAAAATCGCCTCCAATGCGACACTGAGTGGCGCTTCGGCACGTCGCATTGAATGTAATTTACTGTACAACATGTCACAAAGCTGGATGGGAAGAAATTTTCCAACTGTGAAAGCTGTGGCGAGTGGCAACAAATCGCTAAACAGGTAGGTTTAGCCGAACAAGATGGGAATATCGAGTGATAACAAAACAATAAACTCTTTAGATTGAAGATAATTTTGTGATCCTGAAAAGGACCCTTTTTAGCCTGCATGTGAATCCAACGAGCGAACAAATCGTAATGAATGTATTTTTATGCCATCGCTCCCTTTTAACGCTCATTCGTTCGTCTCGTTGGACTCGCCCCTCAAGCTGAGTCTGCCGATTTGTCTCTATCCTGTGAGTGTGTACCGCTAGAGTATAAAACACGCGGACCCCAAAAAAATATCTTATTTTCTTTCAAACCGTAAACCCGTGTGGTTGTACGGCATCGGCATCGTGGACGTAACAAAGGAGGACAAGTTAAAGGAAAGGCAAAGTCTCACTCGAACCGTGCAGGTCTCCAGTTCCCTGTTGGTCGCATTCACTGATTGCTCCGCAAGGGTAACTAGGCCGAACGGATTGGTGCCGGAGCACCAGTATACCTAACAGCGATTATAGAGTTTCGTCCGTCGGAGTGCTCGAGTTGGCTTGCAAAGCTGCTCACGACAATCAGAAAACCCGCATCAAGAACAGAGCAGCTTCGGTTCGGCGCTCATCAAGGCAACAATTAGTTTCAGTGAGTGGCAAAGTGTTTCTCCGGCACGTCGCATTAAATGTAATTTACTGAACAACATGTCACAAGCTGGATGGGAAGAAATTTTCCAACTGTGAAAGCTGTGGCGAGTGGCAAACGCAATAGCTAAACAGGAAGGTTTAACCGAACAAGATGGGAATATCGAGTGATAACAAAAACACAACACCAAAGGTTCTTTTCAGAACCATCAACATATTCATAAAGAGTGAACAGTGAACTAATCCATTTTTCAGGTAGATAGGTAGATATTCACGTAGGAGATGAAAATGAAACAATATATTTAAAATATATATTTAACAATAGCTGTCCCCTTTGTATAGTCCTACGTCACTCCGGTTATGTCCCCGACATTACCCACCCGTTTTTTTTTCAACCTCCTCTCCTAGCTACCCATCAAATCCTTGCGACATTTTTTACGTATGACCACGTTTTTCATTTCTATACTGGGGTGTGAGTTCAATGTTTCAAAAACGCGTTACGCCGGAGCGATGTTTCCCTAATAATGACTTCAAAACCCTGGAGCCTGGGGAAATCAGCATTGCAAAATAGATGCAAGCTGCGGGATTTTTTATCACCCGCTTGCATTTTTGCAAACCGGGATGTGTTTTCCCAATACAGATTCCGAAACCAAGCAGTAGGGAAAAACGGCATTGCAGATACGTTCAAGTCCTCCATTCATTTTTACACTACGGAATTCGTTTTGCTAACACGGTCTACAAAAGCGGGTACAAATGCAACGCTTTGACTCGGTTATTCAAGACTGCATTAGAAGATATCCCTTCATGTCGCCAGCTCCCTGAACTTCTACGCATTCCGTTTTATGATTAGGCAAAATGTTGATAACTATCACCATAATTCATGAAATTACCTAAATTGGGATTTGATTGTAATTGAATTCGTAAATTGTTTCATTCATTCGCTAGTTTAATCAATACACACAAAAGATAGCTCTGCGCAGAGGCGATATCGTACCCAATGAGGAACATCCGAGGTGTGATTTTTGCTAATTGAAAAAAAAAAATCCATGATTACTAAGCCAACGGCAGTCCTACGTCAACCTTGTGGTTATATCATAGGTATAACCCATTCATAGATTTTTTTATTATCCGATAGTTAGTTTGATAAAAAAACTCGAGCAAATATCTTGTAAATCTATCAGGAATTGACGCTGGACTGGACAATTTCTGTGATGCGGCAGATTTGTCATTTTTCAAATTACACTTTCAATATGTTCCAGAAAGACGTAATCCTGCAATACCAGCTCCCAAAGATACTTATTGTAAAAATAGAAAATAGTAAGAAATTCGACCAGAAAGTAGTCACATTCTGTAATACATCTGGAAACAACCTTTATATATTTTTATTTTCTTATTTTGTAACTGTCAGTCTCAGTCAATCATTGCTTTCCTGCCAAAAAGCTCAACGTTGGGCCCTAGGGACCGAGACTGGGCTCGACGTGTTAATTCCCCCACACTGTTTTAAAAAGTTCGAAGAGAATCGGGTCAATTGTTGTACGGTTAATTTGGGGTGGAATTGCTCCATCATCCTTATTGGGAAGCACTGCGCTAGCGAACATATCAAAATAGAGACGCAAACTGCTGAAAATGTGTGAGTTGAAATCCGCGGCCAATTTCGACTGTTTCCGGAACTACGCGATGCAGGTGTGTATACGTTGATTCGAATGATGGACTAGCAAACCAACAGAAAAGATAGAAAGCACCGGAGCCTCAGAGCCTCTGGAGTCTCGGATTCTAACCCGCAGGTGCATCTGTGTTAGCGGGTTGTCGTGTTTTGCATTCGCTTGTGGTGATGTTTCTCCACCGTATCCAATTCTATTGAATTGATCTCTTTTGACAGTTTGAATCTGGTGGTTTGTGCCCAGCACTTCAATCCACGAGATTTTGCCTGAAATTGAAGCTATTTTAATGAGACACAACTAAATAAAATACTCCACTCGGGAGCGATGTTCCAATGTTGGCCTTCAGCGCGATTCGTTTCACCAGAAGGTTGAAGTGATCGAGTGGGTTTTCATGATTTTTTTAAATTCAGAGCACCGAGTACTGGACGATTTGCATAACTGTGTCCGACTGTTGAGTCACCAAGTGATGACAGCTTTGATGGCGGCATTCCAATCCAGGTCATGTTCAAATTCGCTATTGTGTTCCGGCACAGTTTGTTACAATGTTGCGCAGCTAAGACAAACCATTTTTCTCCTGGACGAAAATTTTCCATAATGAAACTGTCGAAGTTGTCTCGACCGAAGCAGAAATAATTTTCTGCCGCTTCCTAGGATCATATGGTAACCAACAAAGAATCCGCGGGTGTTCTTACTTTGCAATGAAGCCTCGCGCTGTGACAGCCTCGGTTCATTTGAATAAAATTATGAGTCGTTCGAACTGTAATTATTCGCATATGCAAATTTATGCAACGCATTAGATCAATATAAACGATCCACGGAGGCTCATTTTTCCTGTGCTATCGTCTAAGGGCAGTTCGTTTCACCAATTGACAAGTCTGACCCCGGCGTCGGAGCTTATTTCTCCTTAGCGCACATATCTCCGACTTCCATATCGGTGCAACATTGTTATTTTCGTACTCCCGCGGAATGATGCTGATATGCGCTGGACCAAATATTGCAGCTTCTTCCTCAATTCCTGTGGGCCCCTGATATGAAGCGCGATGAGGAGAGGAATCTAATGGAATTTCGATGTTTGAATTTCCATTTCACCATCATTTCAAGGAACACATTTGCTGCTGCTGCTGCTGCGCGTAATCCGCGCGAATGTCGTTGCTCTCGGTGCTTGTTTGAATGTAACCAGGCTACCAATTAGGAATTAGCGGACGAAACGGAGCAAATTGCAATCGACGGAAGTGGGAAAGAATTATACTAATGAACCGCGAAGGAACATTCCTGGAGTGTAATAATTGCTGGAACGAACCTAGCGAAAAAAGGGTAGAAGTTATTTGTGTTTCCTATCCACAAATTTCAGAGAAAGAAAAACAATAATGCGATGCGGTGTATTCAAACAGCGTTTGCACTCTTAGTTGTAATGTGATTGAAAACAATAATTAAAAATGTATAGAAGAATGTGCCCGAGAAACGACATTACGATCCCATAGTCTGCATATGGTTTAAAATGATGAAAATTGGAAGCATTTCCATTACTCCATACAGTTGTTCTGTCCATTTGTGTGCTTTACCGAACAGAGCTGTCAATAACGGGCAATTTATGCAACCGCTAGAATAGAAACAACGAAGGGGGATAGCGAAAAGAGAATATTTGGGAAGTAAACTCCACCCTTGCATAGTAAGTAAGCTGTCGCTAGCGTATAAGTATTGCATCTCCTCTGAGGAAAATTCTCACAATCTTTCTGTTCTAACAAACAACAAAGGTCGCTTATTCTGCTCGTTTCGTGTTTTATATTTCCCCTCGAGCTGTGAACGCTGGCGAATATTTCACTTGAAGTGCATCTGGCATTGCAATCAACACAACCATCCGAGCCATGGCAAAGCAGGCGGAAAAAGAGAAGAGTGCAAATGACTATAGGTCGCTTCTAGCCATCAGTGTTTGGCTTTGTGTTTGTTGATTGTTTTCGTTGCGCGAAACTTAGAACGTGTTCATTTCCTGTACATGTGAATATCACACCTTCGATACTTTTAGTTGCCATTCGTATTTGCTCTCGTGCGCATAGGCTCTGTTCTGATGCAACAAGTTCCTAGCTTTGTTGACGGTTTTGACCGAGAGTCGAGAAACAATTTTTCATAAACGGTCTTTCTCGCGATGTTTCTTTTTTTATCGCTGCAGCTGTGTGCATCTGTTAGACCTGTGTTTGAGGCTTGTTGAATGACGATGCACGGGAAATGTCTCTTGTTAAATACTCAGTGCAATGCGTGCATTGATATAAAAAAATTGCGACATATGTGTAATTAGTGCATTGTTCTCGCAATGGCAAGAAAGAATCGTTGCTTCTCAAAATGATTCTAAAAAATCAGCAAGCCATTAAACCTTTTCAGGGTCCCCGGAATTTTTTTACTAAAGAGTTATTTATGAAATTTCGACGTATTCGCAATTTCATAAATGATAAATGATAAGCGTTATCTAAACGTCCTAACTGCCACATTTTGATTGGTCTGATTTACGGTTTCCCCAACATATACTTCAAAATCAATGAGCCTGGAGGAATCTGCTTTGCAAATACATACAAGTTGGGAGATTTTTTGTTCCCATCGAAGTATGTTCCCTAACACAGCCATCAACACCAAGCTGCCTTACATTACGTGGCGTTTGATCAAATACTTTACTTACACAGTAAATATGTTGAATTCAATTGAATTTCAAAATTGTTTCATTCAAACAATAATTTAATCAATACAAACAACGGTTGTCCCACGTCTACCTTGTGGTTATCTCATAGATATAATCCATTCATTTTGACCTAGGACTACGTCTTTGATTTCTATATAGGAGGGTCACACTACGAAAAATATAACGTTTATTAAGAGTTTTAAAATAAATATTACGCAGAATCGTGAACAATTTAACAAACAAAAGAGGTATGTTTGCGAACGGATGTGAGGGTAAACCATGTTTTATGCATTCTTTCTTGCAACTTCATTCCCATGAATGTTGTAGTTAACACAAAATTGTGTGCAATAATTCGTTCTATCAAACACATTACCAAGATCTTTTTCGAATGTCAACGTGTTGAAGTAATCAGATGCAAGATTTCATGTATCAGTCAAATTTCATGCAAAATTTCATCAAAACAACGAGGAAAGTGTCACCCACAGAGTGATCGTTCGTTAATTGGGCCGGAAAATCAATACTGGACTGCAAAACAGCAAAAGCAATACATCAAATTGAAGATTACATCTATTGTTGATACATAACTGCTTTGCAGCCCAGTTAACGTACGCCCTGTTAAAGATAAGTCCAGTTGAAGATAATCCAACTAGCGAGTGACTTCTGTATATGACGGAGTGACGAACATCTTAAGCGAGTGTCTTCCGGGTTGCGGCAACGTGGGCAATTGTACAGCGAAAAATGTTATCAATACGGGTGGCAGCGACTATCATGCGAGGATTTATTGAGATCGGCATTACATCGCATCACAAAAATGAAACGAAATGAAATATTAATAATCTTCATGACTTATATTCATAACTCATAACTCAAACATAACAATGACTCAATTCCTTCTATGATTGAGCAGTATAACCAATACGACTTGATTACGATACCCTGCAAACGAACATTATTTCACAGAAAAAGCTACAACTCTCGATAATAATAAGACTAATAAAAAGAATAAGACAGTGGAAAGAAATCACAATTCCATAGCCAATACCATTAAAAATAAAGCAACTTCATGATTTCATTCGTATTTTACCTCAAAATATCACGAAATTGTAAGTATTTCCAACTTGTTTTTTGTTTGTTCCCTATAAACTTCATATTAAATGTAGGGTAGGGTGGGGCTAGTTGGTCATTTTTGAATAAATTTGGTTATAACTTTGCAGTACGAAGTTTTGTGTTAAAATGTTATGTACCATAATGAAGTTTACCTTTTACCCTTTCAATGAAAAATAACCAGAGAATCAATTATTTGACATTTTTCTTTTATTTATCGTCTTTATATTTCAGAATAAATTGACCAACTAACCCCACACACGGCGGGGTAAATTGGTCAGTAATAGGCATGTTATTTTTGATTAAATAATAAGCGTTTTTCCATTAGAAGTTTCCTTCATTATAAATTAATTAATTAAATCAAAACAAAGTAAAATACAAAGAAATTTTGAAGACATTATGAAATATGTGTAGACATTTCAGTATGATAGCGTACGTGGATTTTTAAAAGATAATATTTCCATGAAATTCTAACTATTAGCCAAATCAAAAAAATAGGGCTTTAGTCTCAGCGAACGAAGCGGTCTGAATACATATTGTCTCTAGAATACATTAGTTCATTTGCGCTTGCAAATTCGAATGATTGTGACACTCAATTTCTATTATTTTGGCCCTACTATACAATAGATTAACCTAGATCTTTCAAACAACCACTTCACAAATCGAAGGTTTTCCGGTTACATACTTTTTCTACAATTAGTTTCATGGATATGGTTTAAGTTACAATCAAAATTTCTAAGCTGAAATAAACAAATAGAGTTATCACAGTTCCGTTTTTTTGTGAAGAGCTTTCCTCCGATATTATGGTGAGGACATTTTCTCGTACCATGTCAAGGCTTTTGAAAAAAAATCACCTGGCATCCCTGCGACGCACAACCGCTTGCATTTGTTTTGATGACATTTGTACCGTTTGCCCCAAAGTATATAGAAATAGCCTCCAGGTATGCTACATTACTCAATGCATTATTGTGAATTCTGATATTCAATGTTAGTGTTTATTATATTTAATGAAAATTTTACAGCAAAAAATATAAATATGACAATTATATTGCAAGTGGTTTGTGTGGTGGTTATCTCGTTTCAAATACATTGGGTTTAGCAGTAAAACATATGCTTTCTATATTTGTTTATAGCTTGCGTAATGAAACACGGCATACATGGAAATTTTATATGCGTTGCTCTCAAACGAGCAATTTGTGTGACCAACTAGCCCCTCTATATATGAAAAAGAATATTCATGAAAATTCAATAAAACTAATTTTCAAAGCGATTCCCATTAACACTTGAAGCTAATACGTACAATAAACCTTTGTTTTACGTTTGAGCCGATTTTTTTCATGGTTATTAACCAGTTTTAGAACATATTTTATAATGCGCAAACCGTGAATGATTTTTGGCAAAATCGGAACCATGTTCGTATTTTTTAACCTACTTAATAAAAAGTTTTTCCAATTTGCTTATTTTATTTTGTATCAGCAATTCACTATTTTTTGGACCCTCAGATTCCAAGATATCGTCACTGATCAATTCACCCCTATGCCCAACAAGACCCGCCCTACCCCAATCAATGACGATATTTTTTTTATTTACCGATTCACATATACTTCATCTACCATTCCACCCTGTTATGTGTCACACTGATATTCATTAATAATTTTCAGTTAGACAGTTGAACTACCTGTCAGAAGCTTATTTTCCTTTCTTGTTCGTTACAAACCGTTCGACGCTCATAACTGCAATATAACAAAATATAAATATAACAATCGGCCCTTTCCAGGGCTACTATTTGGAGTAGATTTCTGAACGATGAAAAGAATTACATTAAAAAAAAAACAACTGTTCTGAACAACAGTCCTACGTCAAAATTCCGTCCGTGCCCCTCTAGTGTCCAACACTTCTACTTTTTTCTTGTGTATATTTTTATTGTTTTCGCAATCATTGTAGCTAAAATCAGTCATAGATTCTAGAATCTATAACTTCACAAAACCCATCATTTGGGGTTTCAAACTTCATGATTTTCGAAAACAAGCTTATTTGTGATGAATTCAAGTCTTTATGACCTCATAGACCGAACCCGGATTTGTTCCGGATTAGGTTTCCTAGAGAAGTGACACAAATTTCAGCATTATTCGAGAAATAATCAATCAAATGAAACGAAATTTGGCATGTGAAGGTTTTAGGGTGCATAAATGTGTTTACGGTGGTTAGACACTCCACCCCTCTCTCTAAGGGGGAGCTGCCATACAAATGAAAGACAAATTTCTGCATAACTCGATAACTAATCAAGCAAATGGAGCCAAAAGGAATGTCGGTGATTGGCACTAAAGTGGCGGAAATAGGCCGACGAAAAATAAGCGAAGATAAAAAAAAAAAAAAAAAAAAATGGAGCCAAATTTGGCATGTGAAGGTTCTGGGGTACACGAACAGTTTCTATGGAGAATAGACACTCACTGTCTGACAAATGAAGCATACATTACTGCATAATTCAAGAACTAATCAAGCAAACGGAACCAAATTTGGCATCTGGAGGTTTTAGGGTGCAATAAATGATTCTATTATGATTAAATACTCCTTCTGCCATACAAATGAAACACAAATTTCTGCATGAATCGAGAACTAATCAAGCAAATGGAACCAAATTTGGCATGTAAAGGTTTTTGGGGGCAAGAAACGTTTCTATGGTGGTTTGAAACTCTTCCCCTCTCTCTATGGGGGCTACCATACAAATGAAGCATAAATGTTTTCCTAACTCAAGAACTTATCAAACAAACAGAACCAAATTCGGCATGTGGAGGTTTTAGGGGACAAGAAACGTTTCTATGATGTATGACACCGCTCCCTTCTCTGGAATGGAGAGGGGGGTTCCACAAAAATAATACACATATTCCAACCAAACATGACGATTGAAAATTTTCGGAAAACTTTGAAGGAAAATGGGAAAATTCGAAAAATTCAATTCTCATGTGTTCTACAATTACATTTTGACAAGCGTTGTTAGTCCATTTGATGTTTGCGGTAACGAAATTGATCTTCGTTCGGAAGTGGAAATGAATTTTAGTGGGATAAAATGCACTCCTATATCGTCTTCTATCTATATAAATAAAAATGGATCGCTTATTTTAGGCGGGACGAAGTTTGCCAGGGCAGCTAGTTTCTTATAAATCAGTCAACCGGAAACATCGTATGAGCCATGGTCATGAGAAATATAATAATGAGCCGTCATATCTAAATCCCTAAGGTTTCAATCGGCACCGAAATTAACAAGAAAAGCCGCCAAGCGCGAATTCTCACGTGTCACTTTACTGAACTGACCCAGTTCGGACCAATAAATTCCTGCCAGCATTCTACAGCGTCACCGCAGCGCAATCGTACTCACTTTTTCCCGCTCTAATTTGACGAAAGGCACGCGGGTGACCGACATTTGTTTCGTTTTCCCTATTGCATTGGTCCCATCGAACATGCTTCCATCATCATGATTCCATTGATCACATCAGTGGCGGCGGAAGGCGGCTTACACACATCTCATCTGCCCACCACCACCGGGACCGCTGCAAGTAACGATGATCTGTAGATGATCTGCAATGATTTTACTACCCTTTTCCATATTCGCCACCGACTGTAGCCACACAAAAAGACTACAAGCCCAACGATAAACCAACATCATGCGGAGAGTTACGCGAACGAGCAAAAAACTTGCGCCAATCAAACAGACTAACAAGAAAAGTGAAGTGAGTCAATAAAATAGAATTGAATATTTATATCCGCAGGGGATCCCACGAAGAAGGAATTGCGAATATAACTATTGTACAGATGAAAAAAGAGATCTTTCTTCCTATGGTTCAAAATCGTCATCAAATCTGCTGATCGGCGGCAGTTTGGGCTGGGAAACTCGCGAAGTGCACCCGATAAACGACACATTGCACAGTGGGACTTCGCCTTGGATACTGGTACCGAATTCGATCGAATCATTGAGCGAACTTCTTTGCCATAGAAACGGTCCGAAAGATTCATATCTAACAGATGCCAGTTGAGATTGTTGCGTTGGCCAGCTCTAATTCCTTCGAAAATATTCCGTTGTGCAGCACATCTTCCACCCAGAAAGTAACACAGAAAAACTGCAATATGTCAGTCTAACTGGGTAGATCAACTCAGCTAACCGGGAGGCATAGGATGATGCTCACTTTTGTTTGTGGTTTCCTTTTTTTCCCATCGATGAAATTAAAATTACGTTTTTATACAAAATCACTGATCGGTCTCCAAATGGTCACAAGATAGTGCAGGCAACTGGAGAGGAAGAGCCCAAGCGCAAATGCATCATATTAAGAGGATTATCGGAGGAAAAACTAGGCTTGCGCTTTCTCCGCCGAGATCGGCACAGGAAAGCTGGAGAAAATCCGTCAATATTTTACAGAAAGATGCAAAAAAGTGTAATCATTCGAGGTGCCCACGGGGAGGGGTTAAAAATTAGCATAAAGTCACCTGTCAACTGGTTTATATCGACAAATGCCCGCTGACTTGGCAATCTTTTTCATGTCTATTGGGAAACAGCTGGTGGTTTACAATATAATGGCCAAGGTTCTCGGGGCTCTCAATCGCTTCGCCAACGGCACTTGAATATGGCCAATTGAAGATGACATGTTGTGCGCTCATTCCGATAACGTGCCGATAGTGGGGCGGCGGAATCGGACGTCTGTGTGGCCTGAATGGGTCGGCAAATTTGCTGGATGGACTCTTGCAGCCATATCAGGCTGCAATCGGGAGGCAGCGCACCTTTCGGAGATGCTAGCGTATCGATATGGGAGCTGAATCTGGGTTTGTGGGGTTGTAGTAGATTACGCTTCCACTGGAATCCTGTCCAGTGTGGCAGTGAAGTGACCGATTCATTGGCCGAGATAAAAGATTACAAACCACTGATAGTACTTTAGATGAGCTTGAAGCCAGGGGAGATTTTTTGTTTTGTTCGAAGTCATGTTACTGATAGCTGTCACCTGTCCTGAATTCATCAAACATACACCGAATAGTATTATTTGTAAATTCGGTCATCAAAAGTTTCAGTATTGGGGCATTGGTGGAATATACAGGATACATGGCGAATTTTTGCAGTAAGCGACATGTTTATACCAGTCAGTGGTATATGAGCGGAATGTTTAGTGGTTCATTTTGACGTAGGACTACGTCTTACATTAAGGGTGCCAAATCAGAAAACGTTATTATGAAATAAAGTTAACGTTAATAACTATTTTTGCTGCGAACGGATTTTCACGATTTGCATACCAATCGAATCGGAAATTTTCTAAGATTTGTTTGATATGCTATACATTACAATCCCATAGTCTGTATATGGTTTAAATTGATGAAAACTGGAAGCATTCCCATTTCCCCACACATTTTTTCTGTCCATTTGTGTGCTTTCTCGAACAGAGCTGAAGCTAGAATAGAAATAACGAAGGGGGATAGCGAAAAAAGAATATTTAGGAAGTAAACTCCACCCTTGCACAGTAAGTAAGCTGTCGCTAGCGAATATTTCACTTGAAGTGCATCTGGCATTGCAATTAACACAACCATCCGAGCTATGGTAAAGCAGGCGAAAAAAGAGAAGAGTGCAAATGATTATAGGTCGCTTCTAGCCATCAGTGTTTGGCTTTGTGTTTGTTGATTGTTTTCGTTGCGCGAAACTTAGAACTTGTTCATTTCCTGTACATGTGAATATCACACCTTCGATACTTTTAGTTGCCATTCGTATTTGCTCTCGTGTGCATCGGCTCTGTTCTGATACAAGCGCTCCTAGCTTTGTTGACGGTTTTAACCGAGAGTTGAGAAACGATTTTTCATAAACGGTCATTCTCGCGATGTTTCATTTTTATCGCTACAATTGTGTACATCTGTTAGACGAGTGGTTGAGGCTTTTTGAATGGCGATGTACAGAAGATGCCTCTCGTCAAATACTCAGTGCAATGCGTGCTTTGATATAAAGAAACAAATTGCCACATATGACCAATTAGTGTATTGTTCTCGCAAAGGCAATAAAGAATCATTGCTTCTCGAAATGATTCTACAAAACCACGCAAGCCATTAAACATTTTCAGGGTCCTCGAATCTTTCTACTGAAGAGTTATTTATGAAATTTAACGTATAAATTGTGCTCCCGTGGCCGAGTGGTTAGCGTCATAACTAACATGCCGGGTGTTCGGGTTCGATTCCCGTTCTGGTCGGGGGAATTTTTCGTCAAAGAAATTTCCTCCGACTTGCACTGTGATCACGCGTATTCTAGAGCTTGCCACTCAGAATGCATTCAAGGCGTGTTATTTGGCATAGAAATCTCAACTAAGTACTAATAAAAATGACGCAAGTAATACTACGTTGAGACGGCGAAGTTCCTCTAGGAACGTTAGTGCCATTGAAGAAGAAGAAGAAGAAGAAGAACGTATAAATTAATAATGAAATTTAACGTAAAATAATATTCGAAATGATAAACCAACAAATTTCAAAAAATAAAAGATTACGTAGTCCTACGTACTAAGAGGTCGTGTCTTGGAAACAACCCCTCGAATTTTTTTCGTAACATATGAGAATTGAAATCATATCATTCAAAATAATTGTCTCCCTTTTCGATGGAACTGCCGCATGCACGTTTTACCATGTTTCGATGTCATCACCTCCATGATCATAGCATTCAGCGACCTAAGTATGGTGTGAGGCGTTCTATTGGTATCCCGGTCGACGATGTCCCCCACAAAATAATCCAAAAGATTGATATCGGGACTGCTAGGGGGTCAAATTTCCTTCTCCCAAAACTCCGAAAAAATTTCAGCAAGTCCTTACTGGGTTCCTTGGTATTATGAGCAGGTACTCCGTCTTTTTGAAAGATGAAATAACGGTCTACGGCAACCTTCTTCGTCAACAACATCCTGCAGAACCTTCAAGTATACATCGGCTGTTACCTTTAGTGCTTAATCGAAGAAATACGGGGGCATTACATCCCCCTCGCTGGAGACAACGCTCAGAACCATCACATGGGTCACATGGATCACATGGGAAACTTCGTTGACATGACGATAGGAACCTGACTACGATCTGATGCAAGCCACCTGTCATTCTTTCGATTCACCTTTTGATCCCGATTGAAGTTTTTTCATCATAGAAAAATATTACAGGTTTAGAATGATGAGGAAGCTTCAACCGACTCAGGAGTTTTTTAGCTTTCTCCGATCGTCGGGATTTGGTCGCAGCGTTCATGAATTGACTTCTGCGTAGCGCATGCGACTTATAGCCAAGGTTTTTGGCCATTACTCTTCAGATTGAGAAGTCCCAACACCCGATTTCCCGAGCCACGGATCTCATTGATCTCGCTGGATTCTTTTGACATAGGACTATGTCTTTGATTTCTATATAGGGGGATCACTCTACGAAAAATGTAACGATTTATTAAGAGTTTTCAAACGAATATTACTAAAAATGGTTATTGCGACATATGTTGTGTGATATATCATTAGACAGGAAATTTAACCAGAACTTTTTTTGCTTGAAACATGAACAGTGAATATAGTGAAAAAAGTTAACAATTTGACGATTTAATTGGGTATGTTTTCTTTCGATTGCACTATCCGCTCGCTTCCTCCCCGACGCAACGAGCAATCTTTTCGCCTAAATTCGGGCGTTAGCTCATAATGTGAGTTGATGCGTAAATTGTTTGGTTATGTAGAAATGCAATAAATGAATTTAAATGGCTGCTGATTCAGAAGATCGTAAATCAGATTATGATAGCTTGAGTAGTCTTTATTACGTCGTTATTACAAACAATATTCCGGACAACGTGGTAACGAAGGAGATAATACTATTTTTACCTATAATATATTTTTGTAATCATAGATTGATTTGACTCAGGCTTATATTTATGTAGGTCTTAACTATTTAGACTTGTGTTTAAAAATGATACATGATGACTCTTTGTCTTCTTCTGCATGGTTGAAAAAACAGAAGAAAAGGGTAGTAATGGCTTTAATGGTATTTTTGTATACATTTTTGAACAGAATGTAGTACCGAATTCTACCACGTTATGTCATCTAACCCATTTGAAGGATACAAGCACATACAGGAAACAGGGAGAAAATTTGGTACATTTTACACTTTTTATTTTATAAATGTGAAAATGCAAGCCAGGCCGCTGAAACTGTGATTGATGTTTATGGTGCCGATACCACAACAGTAAAATACGTATAATTTAGTTTATTTAAAAAAAAAATGTAATTTTTTTTTAATTTCAAATATTTTTTTTTCAGTGCAATACACTAAATTATGATCTCTCATTTCAACAAATGGACCGTTTGAAGCGAGCGATCGACCAAAAACTTTCAAAATTAGTCAACAGAGGTGTTGTGTTCCATCAGCACAACGCAAGGCCACACAATTCCGAGAGCTTGATTAGGATGTTTTAATGCATCCACCATATAGTTCGGACTTGGCACCAAACGATTATAACCTTTTTCTCGTATAGGAAAATTTCCAGAGTGGAAAGAAATTGGGATTAATAGAAGATTGTTAAAATCTATTGCGATGGTTTTTCGCTAATGAGGACCAAGATATCTTTGATAGAGACATTATGTAGCCATTTGTATAATGTCAACAAATTTTACAACAAAACGGTGCATATTTGACCCAAATCGGACAATCCGAAGCATATTAAAAATAGTTTTGAATTTCATCCAAAAATAATAGATTACTTTTTCCCCAACCTAAAGTTATTCAAAATATTGGACATCGCTAGCCACTACCCTTTTCCATCATTTTGGCAATTAACGGATTTCATCACGAAAGAAACGTTCATCTTTTGAAGCCAAGAATGAATCCAGCCAATGTTTGATACCCTGTTCTGAAGTAAAGCGAGTTCCACTCGAAGTATTCTGCATCAATCGAGTCTGGCTATAAGGCAGGTGTTTCGTTGAGAGTAAAACGGAGTAAAGCCGAAATAACTGTTTTTTCACGATAAATCTTTAGTGTGTGCGTAATTGGGAAAGAGTCCCTCATTTTTCAGCGCTATGATATTAATATATACGAACTCGCCTCTCGCTTGAGTAAATGCTGTGCCAGTGTGTGTACGGCATGTATGGCTTTTCCGGAGTGTTGATTTTCTTGATTTTCGGGCGAGGGGTAAGGGAGGGAGATGAAAGAAATGAGCGCCATTGTGGCAGCCATTTGTGGCTAGCTCCCACGTCCACACCCACCTTAAGCTCATTTTGAGTAATGTATGAGGATGTCAAAAAATTGGTCCAATATTTATTTCAATCTAATATATAGAACAAAGGTATCAACCGAAACTTTGTTCCATATATTATACAACAACGAATTACGTACACTGAGAGAAATAATTAGTAAATATAACGAATTTTTTGGTAAATACTACCAATCTATAGTCATTTTCGACCGTACTAATAAACACATATGTCAAGCAGAACCATGATTCGGAAGCCCAATATCGGCTACATTTTCTCGCCGAAAATGCACGTATTAGAAATATATCCTTATTATACCTCCGTATTGCCTTATGGGAACAATGAAAATGGTTAATACGCGCTTTTCTCACCAATTTTCAGATATGACAATATCCAAGCTTACTAATGTTATCGAGTAAAATATACTAATCTCTGGTAGGGATGCGGGTTTGTTGACAATATGTACAAAAAATTTGTACATTCTACTAATTTTGCATTACCAAATGTATTTAGTAGTTTTCGACCGAGGATTTTTCTAAGGGTATACAGGCATACACGTTCATAATTTTCAATCGATTATCCAAATAATATTCAAGCCAAAGAAAATGTTTGATGCATGTTTGGTGTTTAGTGTTTGGTTATTTTTAGTTTTCAATCAGTTCAAATTGTTTCGACCAAGCTGCGCCATGTTGTAGTGTGTATCTCGTTCTACCCTTATTCATTAAAGCCACGACTACCACGACTTTCCGGATTCAATGAATTGATGCCAAGTTACCCAATTATCACGGTGTTTTTGATGCAAACATAGAATTAAATGATTCTGAAGTATTTCATTGCCTTTCTGACTGTGCATTTGTGTTGATGAAAAGCTATCTGAGACAAGCCTTTTTGAAAATATTTCCCTAAAACCATCATACTGCCGCCTGCAAAGTTACGAATTAGAATTTATTGTAATTCATGTGAAATTGTCGTTAGTTTTGTAAAGGAGTGAAAGTTTTTCCATATGGTTCTATAATTTTGAAACACTGGAATTTTAGTTTTTTGAATATTTCGCGCCTGGCCACAATAATAAAGTTCAAATGGTCAGGCTTATAAATGAAGATAATTATTATATCCTACATTATATACTTCAATTCAACCTACTTCTTACATATCTCGGGAAACTCAGAAAAAAGGAGTGGTTCTATAGTTATGAAACGCAGTGTATAGGTTTGTTCTGTCTCCAAATACACTCAGCGAAACAAAAATAGCACCACCTAGTTTTTTTTCGTTTTAAAAGCTGTCGGATTGACCACAATTTCTATGATTCTTTCCAACATGATTAAAAAAGCATTAGGGTTTAATCCACGGTAAATTTAGTTTATTTTGTAGGACCGTTTACATTTTAGCCACTGAAAGCTAAAAAAAAGTATGCGAAATAAAAATAGCACCATTTCTTTTCATTGCAAGAACCAAATTTAATTTCTCAAATTACATCAAGTAGGCGTGTTTACTAATGTGTATATGAGCCATTGTTTCGAATAACTTCAATCACTCGTGATTTCGTGGACAAAATCAGCTTCTCAATGGTATTCTGATCGATTTGCTGCCAACGCTTTCGAATTCGACATTTGAGCATGTTTACGTTGTCAACTTGCTTGCCATTCTCGTGAACATGGCGAGGTTTTCGATGGGGTTCAAATCCGGAGAACAGGCTGGTTAATCAAGAACTTCAATATTTTTATCAGTAAACGACGCTTTTGTCAGTTTTGAGTTCTGGATTGCAGCATTGTCTTGCTAGAAAACAAAATCAGGACCCATCAATGCCTCATCATGTTCAATCAAACTTATCTCCAGCATTTCTGCGTAATCTTCAGACTTCATTTTTGTCGTTATCCACGCCAATGGAAGTTTTCCTTTGAAGGAAAATGCACCCCAAACCATTAGTGATCCTCCACCAAAGTTCCTGCTCATCTTAACATCCGGAGCTTTGCGCAAATCATACCAGTAGTACTGCCAGCCATCTGGTCCATCAAGGTTGAACTTTTTTTTTATCCGAAAAGAGCACGCTGTTCCATTGCTCGGTCCAGGAAATGTAATTCGTAGCGAATTCGAAGCTATTCAATTCATGGCGTTCCGTCAAGTTGGGTTTTCGGAGCCTTTTACGCCACTCATAGTTTTCACTACTGGACAAAACATGTTGAATGCGACGTGTAGTAACTGGAAGCTCCAATTCCGCACAGATTTGAGATGTTATTCTTTTCTGGTTCAGTGCAATTCTACGAATTCTCCGTATATCCATCGCCGAGAGCTTACTCAACGCGGTCACCTTTGTCACCGTTTTTCAAGAAATATCCTACAGCCGTGTGTGCCCGATGAATCTTTCCTCCGATTTCTCTATTAGAGAGGCCGGCATCGTTGTAGGCTTTGATTTTCACCTTTTCCTCGAACGTAAGATGCTTTGATCGACCCATGATGTCTGAAGGGCGAACACGAAATTATTGCGACACATTCAACAGGGCATAACTTTTTCATCATTGGGTAAAAATCAACCAAATTTTGCACACTTTCTCATTGATGTGTATTGTCTACATGCTGTCAAACTCGAAGTCGTGTTTTTCGATTCAACGAAAATGGAGGTAAACCAACGCGAGTCGAGAGAACAAATTCTTTCCAAACACCTGGAATTTCCTGACCTGTCGCACCGGCAGTTGGGAAAAATGTTGAATATTCACCATTCAACCGTCTCCAGAGTGTTGAAGCGGTTCCAGGAGCGGTTGACGTTGGACCACGGCAAAGGAACTGGAAGAAAAGCGAGACCGGAGAACAAAAAGACGGAGGGAAAGGTGAAGTGGATGATTAAAGCAAATCGCAACGTCTCAAGCCGTGATTTGACTAAAAAGATCGGCATGTCGCAGAGCTACGTCCAGAATGCAAAGAAAAGAGCTGGACTACATACATACAAGGTACAGAACTTCCCAAACTGCGATGAGCGGCAACAATCGACGGCTAAAACTCGGGCACGGAAGCTCTACGAGAAGATGCTGACAAAATATAGCTGCTGTGTGATGGACGACGAAACGTATATAAAAGCCGATTTCAAGCAAATTCCGGGGTTGGAGTTTTTCAACGGCAAGAGCAGTTCGATGTGGACGACAAATTTAAGAAGAAGAAAATGTCGAAGTTCACCTCCAAATATCTCGTTTGGAAGGCCATCTGCTCTTGCGGACTGAGGAGTGAGCCTTTCGTGACAAAGGGCACAGTAAATGGCGAGATCTACAAATCTGAGTGCCTCGAGAAGCGCCTTTTGCCGTTCTTGCAGCAGCACGATGAAGCTCCGCTATTTTGGTCAGATTTGGCATCATGCCACTATTCTAAAAGTGTCCTGGAGTGGTATGAGGCCAATTCTGTCCATTTTGTTCCAAAGGACACCCGCCAAACTGTCCGGAGCTGCGCCCGGTGGAGCAGTACTGGGCAATAATGAAGCGGGAACTTCGGAAGAGCAAGAAGACAGTCAAAGACGAGAAGGACATGTTAAGAAAATGGAAAAAAACTGAGAAACTAGTACCCGATGACACTGTAAAGACTTTGATGGAGGGCATCAAGCGAAAATGCGTTCAATTTCACACTCAAGGCTCCATCGATTAACTTTTCTTTTGATTTTTGAAGTAAATATATGTATAAAACTACCCTAAAATTTTGGTTTGATTCTAAACATTATAAGAAAATTGGCATGACATTTTCGGTGTCGCAATAATTTCGTGTTCGCCCTTTAAATGACATAGGAAAACTTTGATCTCATTACCAAACGAACCCACTTTGAACACAACTTCGACTATTTTGAAAACCATAACAAACACCTGTCAAATGAGGACCAGGGTGAATTTATCACAGGGTGGTGCTAATTATATTTCGCATTGTTTTTTTTGGAAATGTTGGAATTAAATGTAAACAGTGCACAGAATAACCATCATAATGTTGACAAAAGATGATAAACAGGACAAAAGTAAGCTGTGATGCAAAATCAGATATTTATACAGGGAATTTGAAATCGCCAAAAAACGCAGTGGTGCTATTTTTATTTCGCTCAGTGTATTTCAGAGTAATTCAATGAATTTCGATTGCTGAAGAATTGATAAGTGGGATGGCAAAACCATGCGATTTCAGATTTTTGTTCTGTCCTGCGCAATTGTCGAGCCACAAAATTACGTTCTTGGAATCATAAGTTGAGAAAAACATGTAAAAAACCTGACAATGCGGGAATTGTTTCGTTCCACATGAATGCTCCAACATTTGATCATTATCAGGTGTGTGGGGAAAGAACACCAACAAAGTAGCCAAGTTTCCGTCAAGATTGCGAATAAACGTTCAACAAACATATTGTTCGTATAAATTGAGGTAATGCATTTTTCAACTGAATTAAAATAACAAAGGTTCAGAGTCATGATTATTCAGCTAAAACTAAGAAAAACTCGCATTTCCCAACACTGAGAGTTTTGATGGTTACGTCAACCATGCATATTAGGGCAGTTCAGTCTAAAATTCTACCTATTACAGTCACGCGACACTTAATGGATACAGTTTGTGTGAGGATAGCTCACAACCATATCCAATAACTTCAACAATTTTCTCTTGTCTGACACCCCAAGGTGACACCTTGAGATACATGGAAATGGTGCACTCAAGATACCTGCTCTGGAATGTACTTTGGCCCCTACTGCCCCGGATAACAAGGTGTAAAATAAGCAAAGTTAATTTGTTTGCCTTATTTGGTGTTTATTTGTACACTTTCAATATTAACTGCTCCATATTCAGGGTGCATTTTTCTCCTCGAGGGACCTCCTATTCCAGTGGCAGTGTGGTTGCGACGAATGTAACGATTTTTCTCATTTGCCAACAAGCCAACAACCACGAACCTGCCGGTGGCTGTGGAGGAGAAAATTGTACCTTTCTGCCACTGCACCGAACTATCGAACGGTTCACAGGTTCTCTCCGAGCACTGGTTGCCGACACAGGAGCCTTCTGGTAGTGATATACGGACAAATGATACTCTGTACCATGTAGTGTTGAGGTATTCCACCCGGAGGAGGTTGCTAAATTGGATGACGATGTGGAAACATTCTCGCAAATTGTTTTCGCACCCGTTATCGGCTGCCCCAAATTGATGCTGAATTCAATGAGAGAAAGTAGATTGGCGTAATGGGTCATATGGAATTGATGTGCTAGATTCGTTAGCCCCATGACAAACAACTTTTCGAAAGAAGGTTCAGTCTAATAACAGTTCCAATTTAGCATCGAGTTAGACTATCGACATATTTCCCCAATTGTAGGATTCTCGTTCATCTAGAGGTGAAGATTTTCATTGAAACATATTTTGATTTGGCAGTCTTCATAACGTTTTGCTTTCCCAGCAGAAAACGCATCATTTCTGATTGATACTGTTTTGATTGTTTATACAGCATAAGAGGTTATAATCATATACTCCCAACGTTTGCTACCTTTGTTTTTTCCCTCGATGATTTATACAAACAATACAATATCTAGCTCACTAAATAACCTATTGGATGGTCGGAAAAGGCTGATAAGTATACTGCAAAGTAATTTTGTAATGATCGCCTTCAGCACGGGGCGGCTTCTCTCTTTGTTCAAATATACTTCAAATATGCTCCTTCTTCCTACTATGAGGGCGATCAGTAGAAAATGGTGATGCGCGGGTCGGACCAGCTACTAATTTGCTAGACGACCCTCTTCTTATACGCCAATTGTACGAGCCGAACCCCATCAATCAATACACTTCAGGAGAGTGTTAATTGTATGTTTATTTTCCACAAAAGAGCCATTCATATCTCCCTTGTTTGGTGTATAATATCTTCTGAGATGATTTGGGGTTACGATATATTGCTCCGGGCAACTCGAAAACAAAACTTTACTGCACTAATAAGATTTATGTAAGCTTCGCCCTTTCGAGGTTCAAACGCATCGCGTGATACGATGAGTTTAGATTATATCGCATCGGGATGCGAAGATTGGTTTGAGAAAAAGTTTCAAGCCTAATGTATTCTTTCTTTCTTCCCAATTGAGATAATTTGGTGACCTTTCATGAGTACCTTGAATGAGTCGAATGGTTCGGTATATTCACCATATTAGAACCATTATTTCCAAAAGGGGTATTACACATTCTGTCAGATATATACCGGGAATTAGTAATTTGAAATCTTCCCGCTGAACATTTTTGACGTAGGATTACGTCTTTCGGGAACATATGGGGGTACAAATTAAAAAAAAGAAAATCGATCGCATCGTGAAAAATGTCCAATTTCAAACGCTTATTGCTCTGTCATTTCATGATGGAATGATGAGATTTTTGCATCAAACGATTTCGGCACTCTATAACAATTTTTCACCTTGAATAAAATAATATATATTATGTAACTAACTATCGAACAATTGAAAAATCTCAACCCCTATACTAACGGAAATACCCATTTCTGATTGGTCGAAATTGACGACATATGCGGCGGGTCCCTAACAGAGACATCAAAACCAAGCTGCCTGTGGGAAATCGACATTGAAAATACATGAAAGTAGCGGGAACTTTTGTTCCTACCGAAATGTGTTCCCTAACAGAGACATCAAAACCAAGGTGTCCGGGATAAATCGGCATTGCAAATAAATGCAAGTCGGGGGCATTTTTATATTGTAAGTAAGGTGAGTGATAGGATTAATTCTAGCCAATGAAATTTAAATTTGGAACTTGAAGTTGGTTGCTTAGTGAAATTTCATATCAATGACCGATCGTGTATTGTGAAAAATTTAGTACAAGTGTAAGTGTAAAATTGTATATGGTAGCATTTGTGTTAAAATGACTTGAAATATGAAACGATTTATTGCAATTTTCATAAATAAAAACCTAGGTGTGTTCCCGCTCAAGAACGGATCGTTTGGTTTAAGCTGTCTGTTTTGTTGTGTTCATTGTCACCAAAGGAAAGTTTATACGGCGAGAAAGATTGGAAAAGTGAAGAAATAGTATAAAAAGTGATTTCCCATATGCAAATGTAAATGTAGTATTTCTAGTAAATAAATGAGTAGTTTTTAAATATTAAAAAGTCACATAAGGTTGTGTCCGAGACACGACCGCATAGTTGACGTAGGATTACGTTAGGCTATCTGTCGCATGCTGATTTTAGATGTTTGAAAAAATATATTGCTAAACTCTTTGATAATAATCTGATGGCCCTAAAAGGGCCGTTTGGTTTGGTTGTTGGGTATTTTTTGTTCATTTCACCAGTGTTACAATCGAGCTTTCGGTATCAGTGATAGAAAGTTGTTTCAGCTCCGATGCTCGTTTACGAGATTGGCGCTCATATTGCGTGAACATATATTCCGACATATTTACTCGCGTAAAACTTTATGGAGCAACAAAAACAACAATTCACTTCTGTTATTTTATTGGCAGCGGTAGCTTTTTCGGAGCCGCTGCTGCTTATTTCTGTTTTTATTTTGGTGGTTTTCGTTGACACCATCACGTCGAGCTAAACGGCGAATAGCAAGTTTGATACACTGGATATTGTCATGTAGAACCTTGCGATACGCTTCGATCCTCCTTTGCCTTCCTTGCCGCATGAAGTCATGTTGGTTGATGTTGATCTGATGTGACCACACTTAAAACACTAAAAACATATATGTTTACCGATCTGAGCGTCGAACAAAATGAGAGATCTGACTGAGCAGCAGCATCAGCAGAAAGAGCGAACATGCCTGAAACTTTCTGCTCATGATGTTTGCTGTTGCCATCAGTACTGGACCGATGCGGGACACAGCTCGATTGTTGATGTTAGGCCTCGATGTTTACCTACATATAGTATTAGGTGTTGTTAGTCCAATTAAAATTCGCATTGGGTTGAATAGACACTCAGAAAGTAAAAATTATAAAAGAAAATTACCTTTCCATTTTAAATATGTTTTTTCTATAATAAAGTAACATTGATGAGGAAAATTGACAATTGTGTTCGGTATTGGTAATTATTTTATACTACATTTTCTCTTTATTTCATCCATACATAACACAGGAGGCATCTCGTCTAGGATCACAGAGGTTTTCATCATATCCCGTTCCACTTCGGTATCTTTTATCTGATACGCACCATCCAACGACTGTTTACTATCCTTCTGTCATCATCACTCGGTAAACACTGGTGGAGTGAACAAACAATACCCAACAACCAAACAAAACGGCCCTTTTCAGGGCCACCGAATCATTATCAAAGATTATAACGATGTAATTACTCAAACATGTCCAAAAACAACAGATAGCCTAACGGAATCCTACGTCAACTATGCGGTCGTGTATCGGACACAACCCTCCTGTAACTTTTTTATATTTTTTAAAGTTGGTACTCTATCCTCTCCTTTTCTTCCTTCGCGAGCAATCGGTTCTCTTCTTACTAACAATAGAATAAGTTGAAATGTAAATACATAGTAGTTATTAGATAGGTTTAAGAGTTGAGTGTGATGTGTGTGAGTGAGAGTGTGAGCGTGAACATTGTCAACATATCCTTATATCCTATCCTATTCCTGATAAAAATATGTCACCCTTCTAAACTCGAGTCTACCGCGAGTAATCGGTTTCTACCTTATTAACAATAGAATTAAGGAAAATTGTTCATAGATATATAGATATAATTAATATGTTTATTTAATAATTCAGTTCCATTAAACTTATGTAATTGAGCCTGTAAAAATAAACGAATTAATAAAAAAAAAGTTGGTCCTGCTGTTAGTGGTCTTAATGTCACATAAAGGATGACCACCGTTCAACTGTTGAAAACATCGATGAAATAAAAGGAATGGTACTAAGAAGCCACTATTTAGGTGTGAGAGTGAATTAGATATCTCTCACGAGACTGTTCGTCATATTTTGTTTGATGTTTTGGGCGTGAGAAAAGTCGCAGCACGACTAGTGCCCAGCGAGCTTAATTTTCTTTCAAAATTTCAAAGCAATTAAGAGGTTGAAGCCATGCTTGAATGATCAAGATCTGATCTCACGTTCATTCAACGCATAATGTCTATTTTCTATTCCCATATTTTTATACCGCTTCGTGACACCCGTTTTGGCAGCATCGAACAACTAAAGCCAAATTTGCTACGTGAAATGAAGGAAATTTCAGTGTTTCGATGTTCGTGGTCGAACTCTTCCGAAACTGCTCGATGGATTCTTATGAAACTATACACAAAAAACTGTGGGCATGAGAATAGTCGTAAACTATGTACGATACCGCTAGGATACCGATTGGGGTGGCTCTATGTAGAAAAAATAAAAATATATTTTTTTGTTTTTTTTTCTTAAATTTGGTTTAAAAAAATATGTATCACCTCAAATCCCCTACTTTTAATCCAGATTTTAGTATTTTTTTATAAACAATATTCAATTAATTTAAACGTCGTTCGCTTTGAGAATATATTTATCTACGTTGTCGAATGACAGATAGCGCTACGACCGCTTCATCGAAGCTTTACCCATACATGTGCACGTAATCTCGATTCGTCAAAGGCCATGCGTATAGCCGACGAGTCGGAAGTCTTCCTGAATGAGCACAATAAATTATTGAAAATCTTCACATCACACATGCTCGGATTGTAAGGTGCCAATCACGCTATTGTCATTAATACTGATGAAACACCGGCTGGAGAGCACGTGTGTAGATCCAATGCCTATGTTGTTGATGACATTGCTGGAATTATGGTAGGCGGCTGCACTACGATGCGTGAAATTGTGATTCCAAGAAGAAACAATAATCTGGAGTTCATCGTCTACACACAACGTTCAAAGGACGCTCACCATCTTCTACTCCAATACCATAACGTTCCTAACGTTCACTTTCTCAACGTAGTATTTCTTGCGTCATTTTTATTAGTACGTAGTTGAGATTTCTATGCCAAGCAACACGCCTTGAATGTATTCTGAGTGACAAGCTCTAGAATATATGTGAATACAGTGTAAATCAGAATTAAACATTAAACAACGTGTTCCCGCCACAGGTACATTCATTATGAACATCATTACACATTTTGATTTATTATCTGTAAATATATGGTTAAAGAAGAAGTAACATAAGATTAAGCTCGATAGATTTTTATGTGTATTATATGATGATTCGACGTGGTCAGGACAACGCCATTCTACGATGTCATGAGCTGCGCCAACAATTCACGGTCGACATGTACGCGAAAGTATAGAGCGAACGACTACGATTTTTACCAAAATTCAACTACGATACAATCAACAAAAGCGACTTAAGGAAGAATGAATTCAATTGCGAGACCCTAGCATGAGCTACGCTGACACAGTATTTGTTATTGTCAGGCCAAAACGCAATACATTGTCATGACAGTACAGTGCGTGTGTTCAAACAAAAAATGAAATCAGGTCGGATTCGATCCTACACATTGCAGGATGTGTTGAATGGCATAAGCGAGGATTACCTCATACACACATTTTTAGTTTAATTAGTCAACAAAATAGGCTCTGAGGAAATCGAAAGTGTAATTTCCTCAGGAGTTTTCAGGTATTCTGAAATCCGATCAAATCAGAATTATACAAACGGATCGCAATTTTGCGTTCTGTAATCCGTTTAATTCAAGTCCAATCGAGTTTTGCAAATGTGGCAACCTTCCCATACAACTCGACATAGATGACATTGACAACTTTCAGGAGACCAAACGTGTTAGATACGTTAATGAAATACATTGAATCAAGAAACATCATATACACTTTCGTTCAAATAGTTTCATTTGTTTTATTTTATTGACCACATTCGATTAATGTCATAGATCGTTAAAACATTCAAACACACTCACACTTACATAAGTTATGTTTCATTTAACAATCAAAATATTTCGTAGAAATAGTTTATATGGCAGAACAACGTTTGCCAGGTCAGCTAGTTTGTTTATATTATTATTATAATTTATATCATAGTACATATTCGGAATTTCCACTGTTTTCCTGTTATAATTCTCAGACAAAATTTATCATTTTCGCATTTATGACAGCTGTCATTATTCTCAAAGTTAAATAATCATTTTCGTATATATGTTTGAGAGAAATTTGACATCTTCAGAAACGCCTCAAGATTCTCGATTATTGAATACCAGGTATGCGAGTTGAAATTATTCGGTTGCTGTTTCAGGTGTTGCTAGCAGGGTTGCATGCATTCCTTCGATTTATATATAAGTAATTTTTTCATTCGATGTTTAACTTCAAAAATATGTTAGTATTTCGTTCCGAATAAAAAATACGAAAAAAATTAAATACATTCGCTTTCTTTTTTTATTCATTTGAAGAAAAAAGCGGTCGAAGCACATCGTTTGCTTGTGGAAGCTTATGGTGAATATGCTTCATCAGTGAGAACATGTGAGAGATGGGTACGGCAATTAGAAAGTCTTAAGGACAATGACCATCCTGGTACAACGAAAAGGTTTGAAGGCATGGAACTGCCACACAAATCAAACGAAAGACAAATGGAGGATCGCAAAACAATTTATAAAATGCTCCTTCAACGGCACCAAAGAAAGTCGGTTTTGCATCGGATAGTCACTGATGACGAAAAATGGATTTATTTCGAGAACCCTCAGCGAAAAAAAGTCATCGCTCTCACCTGGTGAACTGGTCAATCCACTGCAAAGCCAAATCGTTTCGGCCAAAAGACAATGCTTTGTGTGTGGGGAGACCAGGAGGGTACAGTGTACCATGAGCCACTGAAATCGAGAGAAACGGTGAATACAGATCGCTACCGGCAACAAATGATGAATTTAAACTTTGCATTGACGGAAAAAAATGCCGGAATGGGCCCTAAGACAAGGTAAAGTGATATGACAGTATAAAAACGTACCGGCACACACCGCTAAAGCCGTGACGGATGCAATAAAAACCTTTAACTGGGAAGTATTATCGTTCCTGCCGTATTCTCCAGACCTGGCTCCGTCAGATTATCACCTTTTGTTGGAAATGAATCTATAATTTGCCTAAATGATGGACGAAATGTGTAGAATCAAACACGGATTACTTCGAATAAAAATGTTTTTAGGTTTTTCTGAAAATTATTTGATTTATTCATCGAAAAAACTGGACAATTTAAGCTCGCACACCTCGTATTTTCTATTTTCGGCAGCGTATTTGTGATAGTAAGCTAAAACATATTGTTATGTTCTAAAGACACATTTTCTAGTAAGTTTAGTTCTCTAAATGATCACGCAAAATCTAATGTAATATTTAAAATGAATGTTTGTGCTAAAAATCTGTAGGGCCATACCACGAAAAAAAAGTTGAGAAAGCGCATGGATATCGAACTACAAGACAAAATGCTCAGAATTGAGGTTAAGTATAAAGCGTAAAGGAAAATGTGGTTGAAAATATCTCACAAGCTCTTGTGCGCCCGTGAAAATTGTCCTATATTATTATACATGACTTGCCACAAAGCTAAATCCGTAACAAACTTTCGAACTTTGAACAAATCTGGAAACGCCCCCGACTTAAATACCATAGAAAACATTTGGGAAACCCTACAAATGAGAGACTCAATCGACGATGTTCAAAACGTGCAAGACATTCAGGAATATACCCTAGAAAGGACTTTTCAAAAATCCCATTATTTATCGATTTATGCGATATCTATCTGACACAAACTGGTGTACACGATATCTCAAGTTATACTCAATGGATTTGTTCCAAATTAGGTGTGAATAAATCTTCATACATCTTTCCATCGCATGAATCGAAAAAAAAAATTAAATTGTCTTTCAAACAAAATCGTTATAAAAACGTGCTAAAAACTATTTTTATTTTCAAACGGCCGTCATTTGTCATTTGTCTTTTTGACTCTTTCGAAGTTCATACCATAGCGGCATCTTTACAGATTCAGAATCGGTTCGTTTTTTTTGTATCAGATAACCAGAACAGCTAGAATCGTCCACGCCATGGAACTATTTTTTCCAAGCGTCACACCCAACAGCGTTTAGCGTACATGAAATTTGGAAAATCGAAATTTTTTTTGGATGCCAAATGACTTCAAAATGCATAAAAGGTCGAGAAATTTTTGGCCGAAAATGAATCTTCTGGGACATAGCCCGAGTGTCAATGAAGGTATGGAAAACAAATTAATCATCCAATTTAAAGAACCGATCATATAAATTTTGTTTATTGACCCAAAAAAATGGGTGGGTTATATCTATGATATAACCGCAAAGTTGACGTGGGACTATCTTAGCTTGTTTGTATCGATTAAATTTTTGATGGAATGAAACAATTTCCGGATTCAATTGAATTCAATATGTTCTTCTTCTTCTTTAGGAGCATTGTACCACTGCGACCATTAGTTTGATCTATTGTAGTGCACTCCAGTATGCTATGTATGCAGTGTCAGTTCGTTCCATCACTCAGGGAATAAGTGATAGTCGCACCAGGACTTTGCATATCCCCCCACGAAGGTATGACTTCCTTTATGAAGTTCCTTACCTGTTTTGGTTCAGCAGACCAAATCTCGTTAGGCATAAGAATGCCCTTTCCAAGAATTTGCAGTCTTCGCTGAATTAGTGTACTGCATTGACACAGTAAATGTTCCGAAGTCTCAGCTTCGAAATTGCAGAAACGACAGTTACCTGCTCGGACAGTGTCCGGTCAATAGACCGGTTAATCTACTCAAATCTGCCTTATTCAAGCTGAGTAGGTTGCGTGTTATTCTGTTACAAGGTGTAATGAATAATTTGGATTGTCTTGGCGTTGATAGAGCCCTCCAGTTGGATTCAATCATTGATATTTCCCAGGGTTTGAGCTTCGATTTCATGCATGATGTAGATAATTCACAAAATGGCTCAGGCCCGACGAATTTAGTTGAAGATCCTAATCTTGCTAAGAGATCGGCTTTTTCATTACCTTCTATACCGCAGTGACCAGGCACCCAGTATAGGTTAACTTCGTTAGTAGCAGCTAGTTGTTTTAAGGATAAAATACATTCCCAAACTAGCCTTGTCTGACATGTGAATGCTTTTACTGCATTAAGAGCTGCTTGGCTATCTGAGAATATACAGATATTGGCATACCTGTATTTTCTAGTCAAACAAATATTTGTACATGTTAGAATAGCTTGTATTTCTGCTTGAAAAACTGTAGGCCACTGTCCCATTGGGATTGACATGTCGATTCCTGGTCCAGTAATACCAGCTCCCGTAGATTTACCGAGTTCAGATCCATCGGTATAAAACAAGAGTGATCCTGGACGAGTTTTACTTTTATTTATTTATTCAGTCTTCGCCAAGAAATTGTCGGACAGACTAAAATTCAATTATTGAATCCTTATAACAAACACATTTCTGGACATATCGAATTCAAACAAATGATACACTTCATTGAACCGTTGGCAACAAACATCCAAGGGATTATTCTGTCCGTATAGAGTACGATGTGCTGCTTGCCGGAAGAAAACAAATTGTCTGGTTGTTCTACCTGGAGCGTTGATTCGAAGCTTGCCCAAAAATTCAGCACAGTCAAGATTGTTGTTAAGAAGGTCGAAAATCAGCAGTCTCTGGAGAAATTCTCGTCGTTTTTGCAGTGTCGGTAAGTGAATCAGTGCGCAGCGTTCTTCATATGTGGTCAGATGTTGGTCGTTGCGCCAGGGGAGATGACGAAGAGCATATCGGATAAAACATTTCTGCACACGTTCCAGACGAGCGATGTGAACAGCGTGGTATGGGGCCCAAACAGTAACACCGTATTCCAATATACTGCGTACGAGCGACACATACAATGATTTGAGGCAATAGACATCTCTAAATGCCTGAGTGTGGCGTCTAATGAACCCAAGAACGGTGAAAGCCTTAGCGGTGACCATTGCAATATGCTGCGTAAATTTTAGCTTGTTGTCGAGCACGATACCCAGGTCTTTGACGGCTGCAACTCTTTCCACTTCGGTCGACCCCATCGTATATTCAAATGTGATTGGTGAGCAAAGTCGCGAAAATGTTATCGCATGACATTTCCTAATATTCACCTCCATGCCATTTATTGAGCACCATCCCAGCAGAGTATCTACATCCATTTGAAGAGCACAGCAGTCCATACTTGATGTTACTACACGAAACAATTTCAGATCGTCTGCATACATCAACTTAGGCGATTTGAGAACAGCGCAAATATCGTGAATAAAGAGTACGAAGAGCAGAGGACCCAAGTGACTGCCCTGCGGCACGCCAGAGGTGACAGAAAAGGGCGATGAAACTGACGAGCCAATCCGTACGTGTGCACTACGATCAGTCAGATACGAATTAATCCAATTGGTTAGCCAAAGTGGAAACCCGTATCGCTTCAGTTTTTCCACAGCAAGGGCGTGAGAAACGCGGTCGAAAGCTTTCGAAAAGTCCACGTCAACCTGCTGCCTTTTCTCAATTTTGTCAATCAGCAGAGAAACGTAGCTCATGAGATTCGATGTAGTAGACCGTTTTTTGACAAACCCATGTTGTTCGTTTGCGATGATGTGGCGGACAGATGGGTATATGAGATCCAGCAGCATACTTTCAAAAACTTTCGGCATGCAGCTCAGAATCGATATTCCTCTGTAATTTTGCACATCGTGGACGTCACCTGATTTATGAATAGGGATTATTGATACAGTTTTCCATAATGCGGGAAACTGCCCTTCTCTCAGCGAACGGTTGAAAAGCAAAGTAGACGGCAAAGCCAACGAGGAGCTGCATGCCTTGATGAAAGAAGGTTGCAACTTATCCGGTCCGGCTCCTTTCGAGGCTTCGAGACAGCTCAGCTTCCTGTAGACGTCCTCTTCGGTGAATGAAATAAGCCGCAAGTTCAGGTCATATGACTGCAGATTGCTCAAGTACCGTTCAGACAAAGGTGGTGAGTTATTACTTAACACACTTCGAAAGAAGGACGAGAATAAGTTAGCTGAGTCAACTGATGATGACGATGTACTGCCTTTGTAGAAAACGTTCTGAGGAATTCCATTGGACGATAAATGTAGTTTGATGTGTCTCCAAAGCTGTTGTGGTTTGGTCCTGACGTCACTCTGCACACGGCTTATGTAAGATCTAAAGCATGCTTGGTTCAAAGAGTTGAATTGGCGCTCTAATTCCCGCACAACAGTCTTTTGATCATCGCCTCTCAGTTGGACATACCGCTTTCGTGCCTTCCTAAGTCGATTTCGAAGATTCCCCAAATCTCTGTTCCACCACGGTTGTTTACCCTTCGGTTGAACAAACCTTTTGCGCAAAGGTACGTTCCCATGAATGATTCCATCCAGCTTTCGATGAATCCGGCTAACAGCTTCATCTATTGTGCCCACTGTGAGAATCTCGCTCCAATCAATCGACGAAATTTTAGCGTTCAAATCAACGAAGTTACATTGCCTGAAGTCGTAATATTGCTCCTCATAACTATCCACACGTGTCATATTCAAAACGGTTAGCTTGACAATAAAAGGCTTATGGTGGCGATCTATTTTCATCAACGGCATGGGGGGTTCGAAAATTTCACAGCACATTATGTCATTGATAAAAACCAAGTCTAACATTACCCATTGTCATTCGTCAGTTGATTTACTTGCTGTAACCCGGCTGAAAGAATCGATTCCACCAGAGTAGTCTCCTGTTCAGATGATGCATTGGTTGGTATGAAACTTCCGATATCCTCATCGAAGCCCCAGTGTAGCAGTGGCAAATTATAATCATCCAACACCAGTATCCTGTCTCTATCTGGGTGATCACCAACACCAGTATCTATCTCATCTGTTTTGTTCAATTTCAGTTCGCAGCTCAGTGAGAGCTTTGTTGTGCATATCGTGAGAAGCCTCAATGGCTTTATTAGTAGATGAAATGGCCTGACGAAATGTGGCATTTTTCATCATTTTCGTGCAAGCATTACATAGCCAGAATATCTGGGCACAGTTTTTTATTGTTTCACGAGTAGCAACAGACAATTTTACGCATTTCAAGTGGAAGGTTGAATTACGAAAGCCGTCACAAGTAATCTTCTCCACTTCATTTATCTCCAAAGCACAAGAGTGGCAAACTGAGGTGCTAGCCATTGTTTGTGTTCCACTGGGCGATAACTTTTTAGATCTCAAATAAATAGATTCGATATCTGGTAGGCAATCAAACTCGAGGTGATTTCGATGTAGCGATGATTTGTTGATTCGTTGACACAAAAATCGTTGTACAGGATAGTCAAAAACAGTAAAAAAAACAAGAATTAGCACAAGACAAACAAGAGAACGATTGATTTGTTTACGTTTACAATTATCCCCAATTATATTATAGTTTTGGGACCACCTTCTTCCCATTCGTTGCGATTGAATTCAATCACTTTGAAGGGAACACTGAAGTTAGTCTTTGTTTCCATCCAGTCTCCATTCATGCTTACTAATAGTGTTCAGTTGAAAATCTTTCAGGATTTGTAAATGCCCTGTGAGATCTCCTTCTAGAAAATGTTTTATACGTTTCAGCCTAAAAGCACCGTTTTCCGCTTCAAGTTGCACATATTGGTGCAATGATAGAAGGTATAAAAGAGCATCTAGGGCTTTGGAAGGTGCGCTAGGCATTGCTCCAGTTATTGATAAGCATGCCAGACGTTGTAGTTTATCGAGCTTTTTCTGAGCTGATATTTGTGTAGTAGTGTAGGCCACCACACTAGCGAAGCATATGTTAGTCTGGGTCTCACAATTGCCGAGTAAATCCAGTGGCTCATTCTCGGTTTTAGTCCCCACTTTTTCCCGAATATACTACTACAACTCCAGAGAGCAGTCTGGGCTTTAGATATTGCATACTCCAGTTGGTCGTTCCAATTTAGTTTTTGGTCAAGCATGACACCTAAATATTTGGTTCGTTTTGAAAGCTCCAATTGTACACCTCCCAATCTAAGAGGTGGCATCTTATAGTTTCTTTTTCTGGTAAATGGAATTATGACTGTTTTTGAAGGATTAACACTAAGTCCATCCAAGTTGCACCATTTGAGTGTGTAGTTCAGGGCTGTTTGCATTCTATTGGGAATAGTATACTCACATTTACCCCTCACTAAGATGATTATGTCATCAGCAAAACCAATGACTTCGTATCCTAAATTAGCTAGGTTATTAAGAAGATCGTCGACAACTAGGGACCACAACAGAGGAGACAGAACTCCTCCTTGAGGGCAACCTCTAGTTGGTTTCGTTGTTAGAGTAGATCCTCCTAATCTAGCTGTTATTAGTCGGTTGGTTAGCATGGCTTGTATCCAGTTGGAGATGCACATATCAAAACTACATTTTTTCATAGCTTTATTTATAGAGTTGTAGGATGCATTGTCAAATACTCCCTCAATATCAAGAAAAGCTGTAAGTGAGATTTATTTAGCATCAAAAGACTTCTCTATTTTTGAAATTAACGTGTGAAGCGCTGTTTCAGTTGATTTATTTGCTTGGTAGGCAAATTGAAATTTGCTCAATGGTCTCCTGTTCAAATATGATGATTTGATATGGAGATCAATGACCTTTTCCATCATTTTTAAGATGACAGACAATTAGTCTAACAATTGGTCTATACGCTTTGGGAGTCGTCCTGTCACGTTTGCCAGCCTTGGGAATAAATATAACCCGAACTCCTTGCCATTTACTACGAATGTAGCTTAATACCATACTAGCTCTAAACATCTCCGTTAGAAGAGGGACAGTGATATCCTTGCTTTTTTGTAACAGCACCGGATAAATCCCGTCTGGTCCTGGAGATTTAAAGGGCTTCAAGGAATCCACTGTCCATTCAACCCTTGACTTCGTGAAGACCGCTCTAGCCAATTCATTAGCTCTATTCTCGTCTCTGATTAGACTAGATTGAGCTGTGTTGAAGACCTGTGCGTGTCCGGAAGTCAATTGGATTGAGCCTGGGAAGTGTGTTTCCATCATGATACTGAGTGTTTCCTGGGAATCGGTTGTATATTGACCATTTCCTTTTTTCTACCAAGTCCGTTGATCCTAAGAAAGGGTTTTATGAAGTCTTGCTACAACAGGTAAACTTTCTACTTGTTCACATGTGAACTTCCAATCCCTTCTCTTAGATTTACGGATTTCTTTGTTATATTCTGTTAGAATGTTTTTGTAATCTTTCCAATCAGAGGTAATTTTTGCTTTGTTGAAAAGTTGAAAAGACAATTTTCTAAGCCTTTCAAGTTTTTTGTACCACCAAGATGCATCCTTACTTGAAGTTTTTTGCTTCAGTGAACAGTTTTCTTCGAAGGTGGATTTAATATTGGTTTCAAATTCTGATGAAACTATTTCAAGCTGTTCAGTGGAAGAAATACTTTCCACTGATATCAAAATTTTCTCCTGAAGTTTGGAATGATAACTATCCCAATTTGTTTTTCTTGGATCTCTGAATTGTTCAATTAAAAGATCACCAGAATTATAATTAAACATTATATGTTTATGATCAGATAGAGATTCATTTGACACATGCCAATTTTTTATCTCATCTGATAGTTTAGAACTGCAGAGTGTTAGATTAAGAACTTCTTTTCTAATAGAGTTAACAAATGTTTCCTTGGTTACAAATGTTAATATAATTTGACATTAAATATTCAAGCAAACATTCACCTCTAACATTGATGTCGCTACAGCCCCAGACCGTATGGTGGGCATTGGCGTCACATCCTATGATGAATTGTTTGTTATTTAATTTACAATGTTGTATCAGCATAGCAACTTCAAATGGAGGAACTTCAACGTTGTCTCCTGGGAAATAAGCCGAAGCGACGAAGATAACGGTTTTACCTCGGGTCGTTGGAACCTCCAATTGTATTGCCACGATGTCACGGTTCATAAATTCTGTGATCGGTACATACCTAATGTTATGATTCAATGATTCAATATGTTCGCTTTGTGAGTTAAAAGATTGAAGAAATGCCATGTAAGGTCAATTCATGCATTGTGATAGGTTATGTTCTTCGTTACAAGTAAATTTAATGACAGTCCTTTTACGTTTAGTATGATGCCTAGGACAAAATATGTGAACGGAAGAATTATCAAGCGATTATTTTATTTTACATTTCCCTCTGAAGTTTGCATCTCTCAAATGTACGTACTTCTCGAGGCACGAATTTGCTTGATTTGATGCACTTCAGGCACTCAATTTCGATTTTGACATATACGTCAAACGCATATTGTTTAATCAATAGGCGTTATCGCAGCAAATGGTTATCAACATTTTGCCTAATCATGAAATGGTATGCGAAGAAATTCAGTGAGCAGAAGATATTAAGGCATATCCTTCAATGCAATCTTGAATATCCGAGCCAAAGCGTTGTGTTCGTACTCGCTTTTGTAATCCGTGTTAGGAAAACACTTTTCGGAGTGCAAAAAAACATGCAGAAGTACCTCTGGTTTGCACGAATCAAAAACTTTTGCTTCTATTTTTTATATTATAGAGGCTTTAAACTTGAAAGTTCATTCTAGTGTCTACACGATTCCTAAGGTTCCTAAGTTTAGGAGACCATGTTAGAGAAACATGCAGTCTGTGTTAGGCGAACACATTTCAGTCGGAACAAAAATGCCACTGGCTTGCATGTATTTGTAATGCCGATTTGACCCAGGTACCTTGTTTTTGAAGTCTGTGTTAGGGAACGCATTTCTGTGAGGACAAAAGTGCCCCTACTTTCATGTATTTGCAATGCCGATTTCCCCAAGGCTGCTTGGTTTTGATGGCTGTGTTGGGAAAATCGTAAATCGGGCCAATCAAAACGAGGCAGCTAGGGCGTTTAGATAACGCCTAACATTTTACATTTTTTATCTATTGAAAATTAACATTTAATTAATTGCGATAGATGCGTAGAAATATTCCCTATCAGTTGATGCAAACATTTTTCCGATCAAGTAAGAAATGTTTGAGTTATAAACATTCGGAATCTTTCATTTTTTCCTGTTTCTGTTTTTAGGTTTTCTTTTCACCCCGCATATATTCCGGTTAGACGTAGTCCCACGTCAAAAAGGACCTGTGCCAATTTTCAGCTCAATCGGACATGATTCAGGGGTGCCTCAAAATGCCTCGGTTTTTGAAACTCGATTATAAAATTTTTCCCATACATCCATTGCCACCCTAACGCACATATTCTTGTGATTTGAGTCTAATGATGAGATCGCTTGTACTGGGAAAAATATTAGTGGGGAACAGTTGTAATCAGGGTCCGAAATCTTCGAAGATGAAAAATGAAAAATTCCTCCGACTCTCCTCTCAGTCGCTTCGTTTCGACTAGGACTGTTTTGTCATTCGCCGTCAACATGATATGAATTGACTAGAAAATGAATTAACGTAATTGACGTGACTTCTTCTTCTTCTTAAATGGCACCAACGTTCCTAGAGGAACTTCGCCGTCTCAACGTAATATTACTTGCGTCATTTTTACTAGTACTTAGTTGAGATTTCTATGCCAAATAACACGCCTTGAATGCATTCTGAGTGGCAAGCTCTAGAATACGCGTGACCACAGTGCAAATCGAAGGAAAGTTCTTTTACGAAAAATTCCCCCGACCAGAATGGGAATCGAACCCGAACCCCCGTCATGTTAGGTTTTGACGCTAACCACTCGGCCACGGGAGCACAATTGACGTGACTAATGAATACAAATCTGCCTCTTCATTCAACCTGACTTCAATCCACACTTCTACTCCCCCTGACACGAATTACCCGCGTACACAATCTTATTTTAACGTAAAGTGAACGAAAACTTGAATTCTAACGCAAAAAAGTAGTTACACCATTAATGGACGGTTAGCTCACCTGTAGTATATGTGTATGTCAAACCACTTTGAACTCAAACATCGATCCATGCATATGTGATACATGAGAGAGAGAAACGAATTCATTGACGGGGAAGAATAAAATGATATAGTCGAGTCGTAGAGTGAGATAGCAACTGAACACCCGAATGACTGTTGAGTCATGTTGTTGGGGAAACTGCTGGAAGAAGCCAAAACTCATTTCCAATTGAATACGAAGCCAAACTTCTTCATAGTCCCATGACTACCTCAGTTGAGTATGATTTTGCCGAGCACTGCGTGTGAGTATCATCATCACTCCTTGCAATCCTCATGCACCCCATGCATCCATTGTCGATGTTCATCAACCTGCAGAGAATACTTAACATCATAAATAGTGCAAGCGAGCCACGAGGCATGTCGAAAATGCACAGTACAACTTTACGGCAACAACTTAATTCATTGCCTATAAATCACGACGCATGTTTCAAACAGCGATCGTCATTAGCAGAGCCATCCGGGTCGCATTTTGCAGGTGGTAACTATTTTATTGTTATTCGCTCGTTTTCTTCGGGGCAAATTTGCGCGTCGATCGATCGACCGGCGGCAGTAAAAGTATACCGACAGACAGTTCCCTTCAATCAGCCACACTAACGGAAAATCGAATATTTTCAACTTGTTGGCTTGGAAAAGCTTTCAAAAAGCAATAAAATGAAGTGTGTCAATATATCAACCCGATCGCAGCCGCCGCCGCCGCGTATCCGAATCACACTCTAGCCGGCGGTGGAACGTAACGCCAGGTGGTGAAGGAATCCATAGAATCTAATCTGGTGCAACTTTCGTCCGCTGGCTCCGTAGAAAACCATGGAGAGATTAACTCGTCCAAGAAGCAGCGGGTGATGTGCCATTAATGGCAAAATATTAGGAGTGGTTGCCAGTTCTGCTCGAAAAAAAAATTAATTAGTCACAATTTCTGAAACGCAGTATTTGTGAAATTTCGAATGAAACAAGAACTAACGATTTTAATTTTCATTGATTGCTATCTGTCTTCAATATCACCGAAGAAAAATCCTCACAATGCGAACAAAGCTGACAACCCGGACCATAATCCATGCCAAGCACAGAATGTAAATTTTATTATTCCGCAACATTTGCATATTTAGCGTGCAATAAAGTGCAGATCATTGTATTTAAAGTGATTCCTGGCCTAGTTTGCCCTGGAGGCACCCGCCGGGTAAAAATACCGGAGCCTCGCTGCGGAAAATAAAATTCCGTTCCAGTTCATCTTCTTCACGCCTTCACGGAAACGCTCTTCTGCTTCCATCAGCTGAGAGGTGAAAATCTGAATGGGCCCCACGTGAATGCCATCGGGTCCAAGTCTCGATGGGCCAGATTAGCTGCTACCGGGTCCCGCTGGATTGATGTCGGGATTGAGATAATCGGCTCGAGGATGATCTGCCTTCCCTGATACCCTCACGCCAGACAATAACATTTATATTCTTGCACCAACCAGCGATGTGTGCTGATGGTTAGATACGTTCTGACGGAACACAGAAGGGCTCACAATCCTATGGCCCAACTATGTTCCTTGCAGTCACGATGCCAGGCACGCGCTTCATTTCGCCGGGGAAAATTTATGCAAAGCAATTTCTGGGAACTACCGTTGTTTGGTATGGTGAAAAGATTGCACAGGGCTTCCGTTGACCTGCTCAGCCGCGATCGTGCCTGATCGGGGCTACATTTTCATGTTTGTTTGCTGATGCTAGCTGATAACGAAATGGGTGAATAACTGTGCGCCTATTCAAAGCTGTCACTCGATTTCGCGACATATGAAGCTATCTAGCAGCGATTGCACCCCCATACATATGGGATAAGTGCTTCATAATTCAACATCTTTGCACAATTTGCCACAGCGGAGGAGCTTATCGTAGATTCCCGTGAGGTGCCCGTATCACTCTTTTTATGAGCATAATGCAGAAAATATAAGATATATGATGTTTCATTTGTATTCTAGAGGAAACGAACAAGACATTTCTCCTAGACTTTGTCTGAATGAAAATATATGTTTTAGATGGATCACATTCCGGTACAAAATGGTATTCGTACTATTTTTAGTGCCAAACATATGAGCCCTACGCCGCACAGTGGTCCCTCGCAAATTCTAGGTGGCATCAAATAGAAAAATGAATGAAAATGCCTTGAAATTTGGTGTACGGGGGTTTTCGAAGGTGCTGAATCTATTTTTGAGTCATTTTGTTTATCAAGCAAGGGCTGGGGGAGGGGGTAAAATTTGAAATTTTCGGAAAAAACACATGTGGGGTGACTAAATATATGTTTTCAAACTTACTGAAAATGTTTTCAATATTCTTTTTACCCAAAACCCAAGGGGAGGGGTTACTATTTAAAAAAAAAATCGGAAAACACGCGTGGGGTATCAAAATATTTTTGGCATTTTTTCGCAAAGTGGTCCCCTAACGAAGACATTTTGTTATAAAAAACTTTGGAGGTATTTGGAGAATTTTTTGTAGGTCTACTTTTGTATAAATTCAACCATCACCATCACATTATTTTTTAATGTATTTTGTAGCATTTGCATCAAACACTACGTTGCCCCGTCGTTATCGCAACGAAAATCGTTACGTACACTGTTTCCATATGTGATACTAGATGCCTTGAAGGTTATAGAACAAAACTATGTAGACCATTCATTCGGTCAGGCATTGTTGTTCATTTTTCTATTTAATGTAAACTGACCAGACGTCGTTACGCGTTACACGTTACGTTCCGCGAAACGTCCCGCATTTGGCAAAAGGAACGAAAATGTCCCGCGATATCAATATATCTCAGTATTACAATTTTATCATGTTGATTTTCTTAAATGGATGAACCTAGAAATAAAACTTTTATTTGTCAGACTGTTCAAGAGCGCTTCCAATGCATTCAACGATTAATACGTTGAGCTGGTTTCATCACACCGACCAGGGCTCTGCATAGTCATAGTCAACTGAGGATAGTCTGCTGACTATCTGACTGACTATATCCATAGTCAGTCGGTAATGACTTTTGGCTTCTTCACGCAGTTTCTCCGCCAAAACGATTAAACAGTCAGTCGGGCGTTTAGTCGCTATCTTCCTCTACCGACTCGACTATATCATTCCATTCTTCCCAGTAAAATTGTCCTCATTGCATTTTGAAGTGACTTCCCCCAAAACGAATTCGTTCCTCTCTCTCTTTCCCATACATGTTTGCATGCATCGATGTTTGAGTTCAGCGTGGTTCGAAATACGCTACAGGTGAGCTAGATTATTTTGTGTCGTACGCGAAAATTACTCACACGTATAAAAAAGCGTGCAGTGTGTGTGGGCGCTATTTTGCACGCTATTTACTAATACTAACGCGAGGACCCTTATAACGGGCGTTAAATAAAAAATGAGAATTTTTTCAATCACATCTTAAAAAAATTTTTTTTTTCGTCGATTTCAGTATTTTTTATTAATAACATAATGTATTTTTTTTTAGACGGCGCCAGTGGTTGTATGGTTAGCGTAACAGCCTCACAATCCGATCGGCCTGGGTTCAATCCCAGCTGGCGTCGTTGGGATTTTCTGAGGCGAAAAATCTCTGGTTACGTCTTCCTTCGGAGCGGAAGTAAAAGAAGTTGGCCCGGCTCATGAGTTGTTGAGTCTGATAGGTAGGAACAGGTGGAGTCGCCTCCCTGATGTCGGTGATTGGCACTAAAGTGGCGGAAATAGGCCGACGAAAAATAAGCGAAGATAAAAAAAAAAAATAATGTATTTTCTTCAAAAAAATGTCAGTGAATGTTTGAGTAAGGGCCGTGGTCTGCTGTTCGACGCAACTTTATCGCGATGCTCTCACAAGAACGTTGTACGGCACTTACGTCCATTTTCCGGATAAAATTCCGGATTCTTATAGTCAGTTGCTTCGTGTCCTTGGCCCTCCAATTGTTTTTATACACTAGGGTACTGAGTGAGCCAAAGAAATACTCTATTGGGCGGCACTGGGGCAAGTTTGTTGGATTACGATCTCTCGGCACGAAAGGTATCTTTTTCTCCTCAAGTTACGCCAGCGTCTTCTTGGCGTAATGGGAAGACGCTTTGTCCGGCCAGAAGACGTACTTCCCATCCGCGTGATGCTCGTTCAGGAACGGCAGCAGGATTTTATCGAGGCACTCTTCTCGATAGATTTGTTGGTTGATTGCCAGACCGCTCGGCTTAAACCAAGGCTTTGAAATGCCCCGGTCGGAAATGGCGATATACAACATAACCTTTTTTTCAAACTTGTGCTTGAACTTGTATTTCACTTCAGGCGGTGTGGATGACTTGTCGCTGGAGTAGTAATTATCATTTCCTGGTATATGCGTTTTGGACAGCGGAAAATAGCTTTCGTCGTCCAGAACGAAAGACGTCTCGCGGTATTTTTTGGTCATCCACCGACACTGTGATTTAACCGTCTCAATCTGCTCCTCCGTGTACTCCGGCGACCTCGTCTTCTTCCTGCAGACGATTCCTTCCATCTAAAGGGTCCGATGGATCAATACGTTGGAGCAGCCATATTTCCGACCGGCGTCACGCAGGCTGGTTGCGTCCTTGTTGTCAAACAGCTTCTTTAACGATGTCTTCCTCTGCTTCGTCTTGTCGTCACCGGACGACCACTTCCGACCTTCCGCTCTACGTTCAGGGAACCCAGGATACGATATACCGTACGGACAGGTACATTTTCTTCCTTAAAATGTGCCACCATGAACTTTTTTCCTTGCTGGAAATGCGTTTCGTAGAACCGTACAATGCGTTCGCGGAGCACGTGCTGTTTCGACGCCATCTTTGCTTTGACTAAATTCAAACTAGCAAAACCAAACACGCCTACTGTTTCTAGGGAGCCCAAAGAGCAATTTTCATGGAGAAAGAAAATTTTACGCTTTTTATTTGAGTTACTGAAAGGTATTGAAAAAATTCTCATTTTTTATTTAACACCCGTTAGAATACTTGATAAATGTCTAAGCTCGTTGGTTTGAGTTCACGATGGGTAAACAATAAACCGTCCATTGATGGGGTAACTTCTTTTTTGCATTAGAAACCATGCTTTCGTTTCTCTTTATATGGACGTAGAAATAAGATTGCGTACGCGGGTATACATTTCGTTCCTAGAGGAGTCGAAATGTGGATTGAAGTCAGTTGAATGAAGAGGCAGATTTGTATCCATTAGTCGAGTCAGTCAAAATAACCACTGACTGAACTAGTTCACCAGTCATCCTTGCTAGTCAACGCTAGTCGATTCCTTTTCTAGTCAAGTCACTTTTTGTTGTGGGCGACTGCCGAAGCAATTCTAGTCGAAGCGAAGCTACTGAGAGTAGAGTCGGTCTTCATTTTTCACCTTCGATGATTTCGGGCCATGGCACCGACAGTGGACTTTTTGTTTAGAGAGTGTCAACAGGAAACCACAGCAACAAAATCGGAAAATGGATTTTTATAAAGATTTGTTTTTAAGATTTTTATAAAGATTTATAATGATTTTTATAAAAGTCCCCTATTGATCCGCAGGGACCAACGTGAGTCAAACAAAAAGTTCATCTTTGGTCCTCTAGCTCAGTTAGGGCTTAACGTGTTAAATAAGCCGGAAGAACTAGGGTATGCTGGACAGGAAGAGGCAGGGTTGTTTGATGAAGTATCGCAAATGAAGCAAATGTTGGCCGGAGCGATGGCCAACAAATGGCTGATGAAAAGATGTATGTCGACTTGTTCTTTTACCTTTTCGTGGCTTTGGTAGTCAGCTATTTCTCCATTTTTGCCATTCGCTTAAAAGTTTCCTATAGGCCGCAGCTAGGGTATGTTCGGAAGGTTGGCGGTCTAAAGGGTGTGTCACATCAAATTGCATCACGGAAAAAACGCTGTAGAAATTTAATTTTTAGGAATTATATCTTCAGCTTTCGCTTATAATCAGATAAGAGTGTGTAGATCACGTTGGCCATGCTTCACTGTCAATTTTTCGTAAATTTGGAAAAATGTCGTCGAACGAAAAAGAGCGTCTTGAATTAATCTTGTACACTCATTTCGAGAATCCGGAGTTGTCACATCGGACCATCGGTAAGATGCTGGGAATCGTCCAATCCATGGTCAGCAGAGTACTAAAACGATACTTCGAGAACCTAACCATCGACCGGAAGGTGAAGAACGGCAAAAATGGATGCTCCGTCAGTGAAAACGATCACAAGCGTGATCCGAGAAGTTCGGTCCGGGATGTCGCCAATAAGCTGAATTTGTCAAGTTCATTCATCCAGCGGACCAAGCAGCGGGAGGGCCTGCGTACATACAAGGTTCAGAAGGCTCCTAACCGTGACGAAAGGCAAAACATGATGGGGAAGACCCGAGCCCGGAAGCTGTACACCGAAATGCTGACGAAGCCGCATTGCCTGGTAATGGACGACGAAACCTACGTCAAAGCGGACTTTCGTCAGCTGCCGGGTCTGTTGTTCTTCTCCGCAGAGGACAAATTCAGCGTTCCGGAGGAGATTCGCAAGCAGAAACTAACCAAGTTTGCCAAAAAGTACATGGTGTGGCAAGCGATCTGCTCTTGCGGAAAGCGGAGCGCCCCCTCCGTGATGACCGGCACGGTAAACGGGCAGGTTTACCTTAAGGAGTGCCTACAGAAGCGCTTACTACCACTATTGAAGCAGCACGAGGGCCCGACCATCTTCTGGCCGGATCTCGCTTCGTGCCACTATTCAAAGGGACGTGTTGGAGTGCTACGAAGCCAACGGGATCACCTTCGTGCCAAAGGAAATGAACCCGCCCAACGCGCCGGAGCTTCGCCCAATAGAGAAATATTGGGCGATTATGAAGCAGGCCCTCCGGAAGAACCCAAAAGTTGTCAAATCGGAGGCGGACTTCAAGAGAAAATGGATTTCTGTTCAAAAAAACTACAACCTGATGTTGTACAGTACCTTATGGACGGGGTAAGGAGGAAGGTGCGGTCATACGGGCTTGGGCTCGAAGTATGAATAAAAAGAAAATGCCAAAAGTTGTTTAATAGTTTTTATTTTACTGTCTAAAATTTTCAAAAGGATCGGTCTACTGGGCGAATTTCTACAGCGTTTTTTCCGTGATGCAATTTGATGTGACACACCCTTTACGCGACAATGTACAGGGTTTTCCACTTCGGGCTTCCGAAAGTATACAGCCCTGCGCTGACAACCGTTTGACATAGCTGTCACCCAAGGCTTCATATCGTTAGTTGAATGTCTGCCATTTTACAATATGGATCGTTTTAGCATCGCACAACATGTTAATTTTGTTAAATTATACTATAAAAATGATGAAAACCCGGCAAATGTTTTTCGAGCATAACGGACGGATTTAGGTCGTCATAGACTGCCTACAGAGCACACAATCGCTAATATAGTGCGTAAATTCGAACAAACTGGATCCGTAGCGGATATTGTTAAACCTGTGCATCATCGTAATGTGCGTTCGGCTGAAAATATTGCTGCTGTTGCTGCCAGTGTGGAGGATGACCCGAATGTTTCGATTCCACGGCGTGCTCAGCAATTGGGCTTGTCAAACACATCATTGTGGCGAATTTTGCATTTGGACTTGCACCTACATCCATATAAAGTCCTACTGGTACAAAATTAGAGCGTGGTGACCATGGAATGCGTCGGGCATACGTCGATTGGGTGAACGAACAACAGCAGCAAAATGCTGAATTTTCGCATCAAATTTTCTTCAGCGATGAGGCACATTTCGAGCTCGGTGGCTATGTGAACCCCCAAAATTTCCGTATATGGGGCTCAGAAAATCCACACGTGATTGTTGAGAGGCCATTGCATCCGCCAAAAGTCACTGTTTGGTGCGCATTATGGTCTGGTGGAGTCATCGGGCCGTATTTCTTTGAAAATGAGGACGGCGAGACGGTAACTGTGAATGGTGGGCGCTATGGTCGCATGTTAACCGTTTTTTTTTGCCACAAATTGAAGATATGGATACGGATGCCATGTGGTTTCAGCAGGACGGCGCCACGTGCCACACAACACGACCGAACATGGCCATATTGCGAACGAAATTTGAGGGACGCATAATTTCGCGTTTTGGTGATGCCAATTGGCCTTCCAGATCATGCGATTTGAACCCGCTAGTCTTTTTTTTGTGGGGTTATGCGACAGACCGTGTCTATACCAACTCTCCGCAAACTCTTGAACATTTGAAAGATAACATTCGTGAAGTTCTGACCGAGATACCCCCCCCCCACCATATGTGCCGAAAAGTCATAGAATTACCTGTTCCGGATCAAGGTATGCGAGGAAGCCCTAGGTGGACATTTGAATGATGTTTAATTAAAGATGAGGAAGTGAATCTGTTACATTTTAGTATCAACCGCATTATTTTGTTTTGCAAGCGCTGTAATCTCGATATTTGTGTGTCATTGGCTAAAAATAAAATGGAAAGCAAAAGTCTAAATGAGGAGAGATGATTGATTTGTATAGCTGTATTTTGCTGCAAATAGTTAAATCGTTTTTCAATCGACATAAGATTCCATACTTCTTGGCAATTTTCTTGATGACATTGTCAATGTGAGTGTTGAACTTGAGTTTGTCATCAATAATCACGCCAAGATATTTAATGTCCCGAACTCGATCAATAGTCTCATTATCAATAACGATGGAGACGTTTTCATTTAAACGATTTCGCGAGATTACCATATATTTAGTTTTACTTATGTTCAATTTCAATTGCTTATACTTCAACCATCTACTTAAAGAATTTAAATCTCCATTCAAATGTAAAACGACCTGATCTAAATCATTAGCTGCAATGAATAACACAGTATCATCTGCAAAAAGATTGATATCACAAAATCGTAAAACTCTTCGCATGTCATTGATATACATAATAAATAAAAGGGGCCCTAATACACTTCCCTGAGGTACTCCAAGATTATTCCCTAGGGGATTCGAAATTGTATCATTAAAAATAGTCCGTTGAGTTCTGTCATTTAAATAGCTTTCGAACCATTTATATGCAGTACTCGTAAATCCAAAGCGCTTAATCGTGTTCAACAACAAGGGCCTAGAAATTGTTTCGAAAGCGCGTTTTAGATCCAAAAAAACAGCAATGATATTCTCTTTGCACTCTAGTTTCTCTTTCCATTTTGCTAATACCAAGTTCAATGCGGTTTCACAGGAATGACCTTCCCGATATCCCGATTGTTCTGGTATTAGCAAAGCATTGCAATTTAAATATTCCAGCAGCTGGCCTTTAACGACTACTTCTAATATTTTCTCTAGCGTGTGCAACATATTGATGGGACGAAACTCTTCGGCTTTAATCGTTCCAGCAACCTTTTGAATTGGAACTATTAAAGATTCCTTCCACACCTTAGGCACATGCCCAGTTAGCAAAGATTTATTAATAAGGTCCAGCAAGATGTGATCGATGACATGAAAGCAATCTTGAATAACTCTAGCATTGACATTATCCACTCCAGCCGTTTTTCCTAAAGAAAAGCAAATAGTTCTAAGTTCATTTAATGTAAAAAACTTTCAAATCTACAACTACTGAAAACTTTCAAATCTACAACTACTGTTAACCGGCTGTTTTATTTCATCAGGTTCATCAACCAATTCAATGGACTGATTGATCAATGAAACACTATTGACAAAATAATCGTTAAACTTAGATGCTATAGCCTGTTCAGACTGTTCAAGTGTGCCATTAAAAGTTATGGACCGCGGTTTGCTATTACTAGGTTTTAATAAAGATTTCAAAATTTTTCATAACTCCTTGCTGTTGCTTTGATGCAGATCAATCTTCCTCTGAATATATTCACAACGAGTTTTCTTAATCGACTGTGAATATATATTGCGCGCGTTTGTGTACATATTCCAATGATTTCCATCATTTGTTCTACAAAATTTCTTGTACCATCTGTCTCTCTCACGTTTAAGGCGTAAAAGATCCAAATTGTACCAGCTGTTCGAGTTTTTCATAGGAACAAATTTTTGCGTAACAAGCCGATTTGTACACTCTTTCAAGGTATTAGTTAGAACAGCTGATGATTCATCTAAATTACCGACCTCGAATGGAAAATCCAGGCTTCTCACTACGAGATTCGAAACAGCATGCTTCGAATATTTCCTCCAGCACTTTAATTTCACAACATCTTCATTTACCACGAGATTATCTACAATATTGATAATTAAAGTCTCATGATCGGTTATTTTCAAATTGGTATCCGTGACTGTGTAAATAGTATCAAAATTGGAATAAACATGATCAATTAAAGTTTTACTGTGCCTGGAAATGCGCGTAAATTCATGTACTGTTTGTTTCAAATTGAAGAAATCGGATACACGCTTCAAATGGTTCGAATTGTAGTCATCACGCCAATTAATATTGAAATCACCAGCTAATATATTCAATTTGCTAGAGTCAAGGAACATTTCAAGCCAGTTTTCTAAAATTTCAACAAAACGCAAGTCGCTTGAGCTGGGACTATGATACAAAACACCAAAATTACCCATCTTCATGCCATGTTCAACTGTAATGCCCAAGAACCAGTTACCATCAAACACTTCGTTGAGGCGAAGATTGAATTGAACTGATTCTCTGACATAAATAGGAAGTGGTCTGTCTTTATTCTATCATATTTTCTGCATCAAACATTTATTCTATGTAACGGAGAAACATGTTATTTGCAAGAGGTTGAAAAATCTTGAAACGAGAATTGTGTCTGAAAATATTCTGATATTATAATGCTGAGTTTTGGTAGAAGTACTAGGATTTTTTTAGTAAAAGGTAAATTCAACGGGGCCGATTAGAAGATCAATCAATGAACAGTTCAGCGATTGGACTCATGAACTTGCGCTTAGTAAGAAAACGTGAATGTTTGAAGGTATTGATGAAAAAAAAACAAATTTTGGGCGGGACGAAGTTTGCCGGGGCAGCTAGTTATCTATAAAGTTGAGGGTGTATGTCATTTCTGGCCAATTTGGAGTAGATAAAGAGTTGAGCTATACATTTCAATGCCGACATGGCAATTTTGGGTTCAGTAACACCTTCTCCTAATCATTCGCTTACTGAGAATTATTGAAGTCAACGATAAAATAATTTCATTCAGACTGATCAATGACTGATCCAAAAATTCTCATTCTTTTTCCTTTATGTTACGCTTAAACTACCATTCGATCCCATCCTGTGTCGATACCTAGTAAGCCACTAAGTGCCACAGAAAAATGATCACGGGAAAATGTCCATTCTTTCACTTCAATTTCGTGCCAACCCTAATCGATAGTGACACGCCAAATTAGTCGCGTGATTCCATTTTGTTTCAAACAGAACATTAAATTAGCAAGCTCGGTTTGTTGGCACCTAATGGAGCGGAATTGTGTTCCGTTTCTTCATTGTTTCTCGATTATTTTCTGCAATCGATAAATGAACTGGGGAACAGTTTCGATATAACTACTGACCCACAAACCGTATGGTCGCGGTGAATTTCCACGGTTAGTGAAACACAGAAGACGACCCCACGTCTAGACTGTTCACAGGCTCTCTGGCAGGGGTTCACCAAAATCATTGGAGCGTTTATCATTTCAACAGGCTGTTGTACAGTTAAACTGCAGAAAGTGTAGGAGAAAATAATAACCGTCCAAACGAAAAGAAAATCTGCACCCTCTTACTTCTAACTTCGATAAAACCGCCAGGCCCAAGCTGAAGTGTCAGTTGAATTGAACACACGATGGGCCACTAAATCACATAATAGTTTCGCCGGAACTAGTTGTAAGAGCGAAAGTACTGCTGCTGTTTGATGGTCCTAGGACTGTTCATTTAGCGAGTTGATGTTGGCGACTAATCCTGTGCTTACAAAAACAGTGTTTCATTGCGAACAACCCTATCGAAGCCGTCCGAATCGTCTCTCGTCGCGAAGCACCTATAAATCACATCCACCTGGTTGAACATCTTCGACATATAATACTTGTATCGCATCTTGAGTTCGCGGTGACTGCTCGGCCAAAGGAAAGGCAGAATGCACCTTTATCCCACAGACGCTGAATGAAGCATCGGAGTAGACGGGCAGACTTCTTGCACCGAACAGGAAAAAAAAATACAGGAAAAAATCAGACCTTTCTAGGCTCTATGGGAAACGCTGTTTATCTGTGATGCCGCTTTTGGCTGTTTTCTCCCACCCCAGAAGAGCTCACGACGAAATTTTGCCGCTAAACTGGGAAAAGTGCCGATAACATAGCAGCGATCCGCTGCAAATGCAGGCATCCATACGCCATCGGGAGGTGAAATTGAAAGGCTTTGTAATTTACCGCTTTCGGTTCTGGGAAATCTTTGTTTTTTTTTTCGTTACAAACCTATTTTCAACAACTTGTTCCCGACTTTCGCAGCGCTAGCTTGCGTTCTTTTCGTGTCGTGCATTGCGATTCCTCGGGAATCGCATGTCGCGATGTAACTGGAGTTACATTGTTACGAGCTAAACTTACTTATTTCATCTGCATGCTGATAATATTGAAATTCATGGAAGCAACATACAAGCAACGTTGATGACAAAACAAACCCGTTCCACAGTCATTGTTTTCTATAAATCTGATAGGAGACAAACTAAACTCACGCGTATTTTGCTAAAAATAACTCAACGTGCTAATTTTGTGTGTTCTCAAGATTTATTCGCCAGTTACGAGCCGCAAAACACTTCCGATATCAGACCATCTAAGAGCCGAGATTTTGATGTTGCTATAAATTGCTCACCATTGTGTGCGAATCTAGATATTCTAACGTGAATTAAATGTGCATAAAACGGTGTCCATAAGGGAACGTTTTATGGTGCCCTTTGAAAGTATTCAGTTTTCGTCTGATGATATCAAACCGAAACAATGAAGGAATTCATCCAAATGAGATGACAGCGGGTTGAATTTTCATTCCGGGTGAGTGAATAGTCAGTAATCAAGATTAGACTTTTTCGTTTAACTGAGGAGTCAGCCAATAGCATTGAAACGTAAATTATTTTGCTGTACCAACTTGAGATGCCAACTTTCCTGATTTTTCAAGATTTCCCAGACTTCTTGGCACGATCCCTGGTATTCTGACAAATACTCAATTCTACCTGATTTTTTGGAAATTATCCTGGCTTCTCCTGATTTTTGTACTTTTTACTTTATCAATAAAGGGTGTGTCACATCAAATTGCATCACGGAAAAAACGCTGTAGAAATTCGCCCAGTAGACCGATCCTTTTGAAAATTTTAGACAGTAAAATAAAAACCATTAAACAACTTTTGGCATTTTCTTTTTATTCATACTTCGAGCCAAAGCCCGTATGCTCGCACCTTCCTCTTTACCCCGTCCATAAGGTTCTGTACAACGTCAGGTTGTAGTTTTTTTTTTAACAGAAATCCATTTTCTCTTGAAGTCCGCCTCCAATTTGACAACTTTTGGGTTCTTCCGGACGGCCTGCTTCATAATCGCCCAATATTTCTCTATTGGGTGAAGCTCCGGCGCGTTGGGCGGGTTCATTTCCTTTGGCACGAAGGTGACCCCGTTGGCTTCGTACCACTCCAACACGTCCTTTGAATAGTGGCACGAAGCGAGATCCGGCCAGAAGATGGTCGGGCCCTCGTGCTGCTTCAATAGTGGTAGTAAGCGCTTCTGTAGGCACTCCTTAAGGTAAACCTGCCCGTTTACCGTGCCGGTCATCACGAAGGGGGCGCTCCGCTTTCCGCAAGAGCAGATCGCTTGCCACACCATGTACTTTTTGGCAAACTTGGATAGTTTCTGCTTGCGAATCTCCTTCGGAATGCTGAATTTGTCCTCTGCGGAGAAGAACAACAGGCCCGGCAGCTGACGAAAGTCCGCTTTGACGTAGGTTTCGTCGTCCATTACCAGGCAATGCGGCTTCGTCAGCATTTCGGTGTACAGCTTCCGGGCTCGCGTCTTCCCCAGCATGTTTTGCCTTTCGTCGCGGTTAGGAGCCTTCTGAACCTTGTATGTACGCAGGCCCTCCCGCTGCTTGGTCCGCTGGACGAATGAACTTGACAAACTCAGCTTATTGGCGACATCCCGGACCGAACTTCTCGGATCACGTCTAAACTGCTTAACTACGCGCTTGTGATCTTTTTCACTGACGGAGCATCCATTTTTGCCGTTCTTCACCTTCCGGTCGATGGTTAGGTTCTCGAAGTATCGTTTTAGTACTCTGCTGACCGTGGATTGGACGATTCCCAGCATCTTACCGATGTCCCGATGTGACAACTCCGGATTCTCGAAATGAGTGCGCAGGATTATTTCACGACGCTCTTTTTCGTTCGACGAAATTTTTCCAAATTTACGAAAAATTGACAGTGAAGCATGGCCAACGTGATCTATACACTCTTATCTGATTATAAGCGAAAGCTGAAGATATAATTCCTAAAAATTAAATTTCTACAGCGTTTTTTCCTTTATGAAAGTTAGTGGCAATAAATATAAAATAAATATCTGGTTGGAATTGACAATACATAAATAATCTCTCTGGGCCGCACTTGTATAATGTTCAATGATTCAATCATTATCTACATATCATTGTATTTTGAATGAAAATATTTACTTGATGTTTTCAGAATGCTCAAAACACGTAGTTCCAGCTTTCGTCATTTTTCTATAAATTGCCTAAGATTTACACAAAAGCTCACTTTAATAATACAGGGTGGGCCATTTAAAGTGGAAGGATTTGTTTTTGCGATAGCAAAGTAAAGAAGTGGAATTTAAATTTTTTTTTTAAATTCATTTATTTTGGTCCAAGGAGATTTGTTCTAACTACTTTTTGATTATGATATCTCGTAAATGACCGCCTCTGGCCTTGACCGCAAAATGTGCCCTTTTTTCGGCATTTTCTATCACTTTGCCCAATGTTTCGGCCGATATGGCAGCAATTTCTTGTCGGATATTGTCTTTCAGCGCAGCCAGGGTCCTTGGTTTACCAGTGTATACCTTGGATTTTAAATATCCCCATAAAAAAAAGTCTGGAGGCGTCAAATCAGGTGATCTCGGTGGCCAGTCATAATCGCCGTTTTTCGATATTAATCTTCCGGGGAACATTTCGCGCAATAATTTGGTCGTGGCAGCCGCTGTATGGCATGTAGCGCCGTCCTGTTGGAACCAGTAATTGTCCAATTCATTTTCACGAACAAATGGCAATAAAAAGATGCCTAACTCTTGCGAACGATGGCGACCTGATGTCGATGGAGTCTCTGCAACACTGGCTCGAACGGCATCAATATTCTCGTCGAAACGTCTTGGTCGTTGTCTGGACAGATGACTGGCATTACCAACACTACCAGACGATATAAATTTGATATATTATCGACGTATAGTGTTGTCTCCAGGTGATGTTTTAACTTTATTTTTATTTTTCCACGCACGTTTAGTTAACACAATTGAGAAGTTATTTTGAATGTACAGCTGAACAATTTCAGCGCGTTGTTTAGGTGTGTATTGTTCCATGGTTAAAATTGTACTGAAATGACGCTTCCAACGCGGTATGACATTTGTTAATCTGACATCTCTGTCAAAAGTTATGGGGTTGCCAGATGCTTCCACTTTAAATGGCCCACCCTGTATAACATTATTATCCGATAAAGTTTTTGCTTAATATCTGTCATCAGGATCCAACATTTTCGAAGACGAAACATGAAAATCGACTCTCCTCATTCAGCATTCGCCGTCAACATGATTCGAATTGAGTAGAAACGAATTGATGAACGTTAAGAGCGAGGATGACTGATGAACTATACTAGCAAATGGTTATTCTAATTGAGGTGGCGAATGAAAACAAATCTGCCTCTTCATTCAACCTGTCTTCAATCCACAACTTCTACTTTCCCTGATTTTCCCTGGCGCGAAAAATCGTTTCAGCAAGCTTAAATTGATTAAAAATTATTTGCGTTCTAAAAGAAGCCTAGGCCGGCTCAATGGCTTGACAATTCATTCGAACGAGAGAGAATCGCTAAGACTTTGATTTTGATGCAATTGTGGATCATTTTGCTTTAGCTAAAGTACGCAAGGAAAAGATTTGACCAGAGACTAAGCGAAGCTGATAATGATATTTCTAGCCTTCTAAATACCCAGCAAACATTAAATCGTATGAATAGCCATAATTGGAGGCGATGTACATAAATCCAAGACACATTTGGATGATATATGACGCATATAACTGGCATATACACGCAAAAGTGGAAGCGATAGACGTATATATCATATTTTATACGCATATAAAGCCGTATATAACGATATACGATGCTTTTTACATTGATATGCGAATTGAACCGACAATGCTATGTAAAATGGATAGAATGTGCGTTAGGGTGGCAAATTTCAAAAACCGACCATATACATTTTGTTTATTGTCCCAAAAAAATGACCTGTGCAAAGTTTCAGCTCGATCGGATATGATTCAGGGGTGCCTCAAAGCGCTCAAAGTTTTGATTTTTTTATCCTCGAAAAATCTGAGTGACCAAAAAATCAAAACTTTGAGTGCTTTGAGGTACCTTTTAATCATGTCCGATTGAGGCGATCTCATGCTAAGTCCCAAAAGGTCGATTTTCGGCCAAAAATTTTTTTTCGAGATGACATCAGATCTCGACGTTTCATGCATTTTTAAGTCATTTGGCATCGAAAAAAAATTTCGATTTTCCAAATTTCCTATACCCCCTTGGAAGATTTTCGAGGATTAAAAACTCAATACTTTGAGCGCTTTGAGGCACCCCTAAATCATATCCGATCGAGTTGAAACTTTGCACAGGTCATTTTTTTGGGCCAACAAACAAAATGTACATGGCCGGTTTTTGAAATTCGTTGGTTTTTTTTTTCATACATCCATTGCCACCCTAATGTGCGTATATAATACTGCATATCCCGATACTAGGATATCCGTTATCCCGATATACGACCTGATCCATCAATGCACTATGGTCCAGGATGTGCATTTAAGTGGAAATTAGCATCTAGAGCTCGACAGTGATTCTCTAGACAAAAACTGTCTTCGACAAAGTTGTTACATATAATAGAGCGCTCATTTTTATGTTATCAAAAATAGGGTGACCAAAATTGTCGATGAAATGAAAAATCTAACTTTCATATCTTTATAGATAGAGGTAAACATAGTTCGAAAATATTGTAGCCCTGGTTATTTTAAGTAACTTTGTGGAACAATATTTCTTTCTATCTCTTCAAATAACCGATATAACGCTTTTTCTCTAGGTTGAGTTAGGGTTACCATGAAAAAAAAGGTTTTTTTGCTCTAACTTTTAAATGTAAAATTCTACATCAAAACTGTCTTCGAATGACTTTTAGAGCTTTCCAATCCACGCATTTTACGGTGCATAACTTGTATGTATCTTAGTTCTACTCAAAGTTATTGATGTTTTTTCCCCGAAAACACGACCTTTTCATTTGCTTGTCGTTCTTTTTGGGGCAAACATAATAAAAAATTATTGATATCATTTTAAAGAGCACATTTGACTCTACATAAGGTGAAACTTTCAAAAGAGTGTTATTTTTTGTATTTGAGTAAATTAAATTTGAAATTATGAGTTTTTGCATATAAATGAACAAGTTGCAATTTTTAAATGCATATAGTAAGCGTAAACTTTAAAGCAGCATCTCTTCAGTTCAGTCTTATAGCCACTCAACATAGAGGTTCAAAGAAGACACATTTTTTGGAAAGCTCTTAAAGTCATTCGAAGACAGTTTTGATGTAGGATTTTACATATAAAAGTTAGAGCAAAAGAACCTTTTTTTCATGGTAACCCTAACTCAACCTATTGAAAAAGCGTTATATCGGTTATTTGAAGAGATAGAAAGAAATATTGTTCCACGAAGTTACTTAAAATAATCAGAGCTACAATATTGCCGAACTATGTTTACCTCTATCTATAAAGATAAGAAAGTTAGATTTTTTGTTTCATCGTAAATTTTGGTCACCCTATTTTTGATAACATAAAAATGAGCGCTCTATTATATGTAACAACTTTGCCGAAGACAGTTTTTGTCTAGAGAATCACTGTCGAGCTCTAGATGCTAATTTCCACTTAAATGCACCTCCTGGACCATAGTGCAATGATATAGAAAATCGTGTTTTTGCATTTTTCGCAATTTTGAATACACATGATGTATCCTTTGATTGATGTTTTATACGATTGTAATTTGATACGAATTAATATACGACCTAGCATGTGCAAAAGTTATACGATTTAATATTTGCGGGGTAGTTTTCACAAAAGATCACAATCTCAAAACTAGTGAAGCAATCGGAAGCAAAGTGGTACTTTTTGGGGCGCCATTTTCATAGTTTGCCTGGAACGCTGTCTACCCTCACTACGCCGCTGGTTTTGGGTGCCAATAAAAATAGTTATCTCGATTTTCATTAGGAATTTGCTGCGAAATGTTGATTTGTTCGATAATCTTCTCTTCTTCTTCAATGGCACTAACGTTCCTAGAGGAACTTCGCCGTCTCAACGTAGTATTACTTGCGTCATTTTTATTAGTACTTAGTTGAGATTTCTATGCCAAATAACACGCCTTGAATGCATTCTGAGTGGCAGGTTCTAGAATACGCGTGATCACAGTGCAAGTCGGAGAAATTTCTTTGACGAAAAATTTCCCCGACCAGAACGGGAATCGAACCCGAACACCCGGCATGTTAGTTATGACGCTAACCACTCGGCCAAGGGAGCACAAATAAGGATTCGATAATATATCCAATGAAAAATATTAGCTCGATCGAACTCCATTTACTAGAGTCACAGACGTTAAAATTTGAGTTTTTTTGAAAACCAAAAATCGGGGTTTTCAATTTTTTTTTGATGTCAAATGTCTTAAAATTGCATTATACGTAGAGATTTACAGTTACCTAAAAATTTTTTTTGTCGAAAATCGATTTTTCAGATGAAAAAAAAATTGAGAGTCAAAAATAAATGTTTTTTTTTACAGATTTTTTTTCGGGGTAACATAAATACCAACGCTTTGTGCAATTATAAGACATTTGGTACCAACAAAGAAAATTTGATCTTTTAAGCTGTTCAAAATCCTTTGTTGGACACAGTTAAAAGCTATCAATTTATTTTTAATTTAATGATTCTTTTTTATAACCAGTGTGTCGATTTTTAACAAGATTTTTTTTGAGTTGACAGTAGATTCCAACGTTTTATACCATTTTAAAACATTAGGCATCAAACAATTTTTTTTGAAAACCCCGTTTTTTTACTCCCCCCTTGGGTGATTTTTAGATTAAAAAAAACTCAAACTTTGACCGCTTTGCGCCGCTCTCCCATATGTCCGATTAAGCTGATATTTTGCATAGGGTGTTATTTCGAGATGGTGTACATTTTTTATGGGGTAACTTTTTGAAATTCGAGGTGACCGTTTTCATTGGCACCATATTTATAGGTTTTTGTTATTGCAATAATTTGTTGTTGTTGAGACTTAGAACTTTATCAGTTCATTTGACTGTATCAATAGTTTGCTTGCAAGGCATATTACTCGTAGACATTTTATATTTCGAATGAAGTGATGATCATGTCACCTCGTTATGTCGACAAAGAGGTTTCGAAACTCAAAAGCTTGTCTCCAACGTAACGCTCTCCTTTTCGAATTCCCCGAAATATTCATTCATCCATTCGTTGAGAATAAAATTCAACTTCAAGCAAGTGACCACTAAACCAACAAAAGTCCTACGTCAACTTTGCGGTTATACCACAGATATGACCCACTTCCTGTTTTTGCTTTTTTCCTTTGCCTACTGCTACATGGAACAAGCGGGGAGTAATGTAGCTGGTATTCGATTTACGTTGTATGCACTCAAACATCGATGAGTTCACGGCGGGTCTATTTGGTGGGACCAGCAGGGTGTGGTGTATTATGAGCTGCTAAAACCGAATGAAACCATTATGGGGGATCTCTACCGACGACAATTGATGCGTTTAAGTCGTGCACTGAAAGAAAAACGGCTACAATTATTTTTCAGCATGACAATGCTCGGCCGCATGTCGCGAAACCGGCCAAAACATACTTGGAAACGCTGAAATGGCAGGTACCATCCCACCCGCCTTATTCTTCAGACATCGCTCCGTCCGATTACTACCTTTTTCGATCGATGCAACATGGCCTGGTTGACCAGCATTTCTCCAATTTTGATGGAAACATCCATTCACATCCATCCATTCTCACGCTAATGGTAACGAGTAGTGTTGCCACACGTACAGATTTATCTGGAAAGGTACAGATTTTTCCGTTATTTTTGGTACAGATTCTGTACGGTACAGAGTACAGATTTTCGTCAAAAAGTACAGATTGGTACAGATTTTTCCCGCGTGTGAAATTTCTCACATTCGATCAAAGCAACATTAAGATACATGACGATTTTCACGCCGCAGTATCGCTTGGAGCGATTTTTAAAAATTTTAATTCATGATAGTACGCAATCTAGATTAAAAAAAACTATGTTTAAGCATTATAAAACACACGAAGGACTTGCAGATGTAAATGTAGTATTTGTAGTTAATGAATGAGTATTTTTTCATGCCAAATTATTTTGCTAAATTGCTAAAATATTTTCGATGGCTCAGATTTTTGGACGAAAAAGTACAGATGAGAAAGATTTTTAACCCCTCTGGTACAGATTAAAAGGTGGCAACACTGGTAAAGTTCAATTCTCACTCCCGACATTTTTCCAAAAATGGAAGTAAAAGTGACGAACCAGCCAAAATGTGTTGAAAGTCACTATAATAGAGAATAGAAAAAAATATCAATTTCATCAGTTTCGAAACTATTTCCACTCCGAGTGTTTTTTTTCCTTATTAATCCGTTTATTTTTACAGGCTCAGTTACATAAGTTTAATGGAGCCAAACTCTTAACTATATTTCAACTAGCATATATCAACATGTTGTTTCCTTAATTCTATCTCATTAGAAAACCGATTATTCGCGGTCGACTCGAGTTTAGAAGGGTGACACATTTTCATTAGGAAAAGGATGGGATGTAAGGAGATGTGTGTTTACACTCGCACTCACATTCACATTCACATTCACATTCTCATTCACACTGACACTTCACACTCAATTCTTAAAACTCACTCTGAGTGTTGATTATTAATTAATCACTCTCCAATCAGTTATTAAAGCTTTGTGATTATTTGCGAAATTGTTATCAGAAATGACCTTTTTCGGATATTGAGGCGCTCCACGTACAATTCTTCCTTCGAAGTTAGGACAATTAGCACACTTGTCTCCCCGTTCCATATTTTATACGGCCCGCGTCCAATTAAATGCGCGGAAATAAAGACCTTCGACGAATTCCATCTAGTCTCCGATGGCAGCTCAATAAATCGGGGGAAAAAAAGCCATACCGGGAAAGTCTTTCTCGAACATGGCGACAACGATAACACAGACACAGCAGCAGACAGGCTGCCTCGAGCATGACAGTACGAAATTAGTTAGATCTTCACGAGTTCATCGTCGGTTTTGTCGTTTGCGACGGTCCGGGGATCCTAAATAGTTTGCGGAGGTTAGGTTGCCTGTGACAGTTCCAGCTTCAGATGTCACAACCAAGCGCAACATGATTGATCTTTTTCGCTAATTCACTTGTTCCCTTTCCAAACAATACCGGGCAGCTAAGGAGCAGCTAAGCCAAGGAGCAGAGGGAATGTTGTCATCGAGCAGGCAAAGGCTTCACGACTGACAGCATACCAGGCAGCCTTCAATCAATCGGATTCGGTTTTTTTCCGCATGATTTTGAGGTCATCTCTTGCACTGATGATGGTAGGTTCACAGTTGAATCGCACGCAGTGTTTCTCATACCCTTACGTGGTACGTGTAACCATAACAAAGGGTTGCAGCTTCTGGGAATCGCTCCTATTTGACCGCTGTATGTACACAGTTTAATAGATTTATACCAGCACTTAATGGGCAATTTAAATGTTTATGTGAAGGTTTTATTCTTCCCGTCGTTCACATCACAGTTTGCTGTTGTTATGTTTATGCGCCATGGCACGCAAATTGTTATCAATTCCATCCTCACGATGGGCACTTGAGATCGAAATAGCCAGCTCATGAGTATAAACCAAAGCCAGTAACGAGCGAAACAATTGATAGCCTATTTGTTTCAATTTAAATCCGTGCAATTATGTTTTTTTATTCGATTTTGCTCTAGGACACTGAGAAATTTATTTTACGATTAACTGCGACTATCAATATGTGGAATGAGTCAACCAGCATGATCAACCCAAGCTCTAAACAGTTATAATTAGTGAATAACATTGGTTTCTAGTGCAGATTCAAATTATCGCAAAATTCATTAATCATCCATCCCTTAAATTTTGCCGTGTTCACTTCAATACTTGGAAATTTTTTTCATCATTTGAAAGTTTTTTGGTCGTTTCTGCTCCGCGTTTTCCAGTATATCATTACACGCACAATCATCGTTTAACTTTAAAATACTTTTCATCGCGTGGAGTGCATTTAATGTATGAGTATAGCTTCCACGTCGTGAAATAATAAACTAATCATTATTGAAAGTTATAATTTACAACATTCCAAAGTGTCAGATGTGAAGGACAAGCTGGAAAGTTCTTGTCCTATTCCTGCATTTCTCGTGATGATCTACAATCTGTTCCACATACTTTTGAGGTTCTGTCGGCATCTGTATTTCGTCACATATTAGGCAGTTTGAAAATTTTCGAAATATTAAAAAATGGGAATGGAATAAATTGGTTAGTTTTCCAGATTCAGGACGTGCCAGGAAAAAAACTATTATATGAACCGAAAAGTACTGCCCGTTTCTGAAAATAAAGGGTGTGTCACATCAAATTGCATCACGGAAAAAACGCTGTAGAAATTTAATTTTTAGGAATTATATCTTCAGCTTTCGCTTTAAAATCAGATAAGTGTGTATAGATCACGTTGACCATGCTTCACTGTCAATTTTTCGTAAATTTGGAAAAATGTCGTCGAACGAAAAAGAGCGTCGTGAATTAATCCTGTACACTCATTTCGAGAATCCGGAGTTGTCACATCGGGACATCGGTAAGATGCTGGGAATCGTCCAATCCACGGTCAGCAGAGTACTAAAACGATACTTCGAGAACCTAACCATCGACCGGAAGGTGAAGAACGGCAAAAATGGATGCTCCGTCAGTGAAAAAGATCACAAACGCGTAGTTAAGCAGTTTAGACGTGATCCGAGAAGTTCGGTCCGGGATGTCGCCAATAAGCTGAATTTGTCAAGTTCATTCGTCCAGCGGACCAAGCAGCGGGAGGGCCTGCATACATACTAGGTTCAGAAGGCTCCTAACCGCGACGAAAGGCAAAACATGGTGGGGAAGACGCGAGCCCGTAAGCTGTACACCGAAATGCTGACGAAGCCTTATTGACTGGTAATGGACGACGAAACCTACGTCAAAGCGGACTTTCGTCAGCTGCCGGGCATGTTGTTCTTCTCCGCAGAGGACAAATTCAGCGTTCCGGAGGAGATTCGCATACATAAACTATCCAAGTTTGCCAAAAAGTACATGGTGTGGCAAGCGATCTGCTCTTGCGGAAAGCGGAGCGCCCCCTTCGTGATGACCGGCACGGTAAACGGGCAGGTTTACCTTAAGGAGTGCCTACAGAAGCGCTTACTACCACTATTGAAGCAGCACGAGGGCCCGACCATCTTCTGGCCGGATCTCGCTTCGTGCCACTATTCAAAGGACGTGTTGGAGTGGTACGAAGCCAACGGGGTCACCTTCGTGCCAAAGGAAATGAACCCGCCCAACGCGCCGGAGCTTCGCCAAATAGAGAAATATTGGGCGATTATGAAGCAGGCCCTCCGGAAGAACCCAAAAGTTGTCAAATCGGAGGCGGACTTCAAGAGAAAATGGATTTCTGTTCAAAAAAAAACTACAACCTGACGTTGTACAGAACCTTATGGACGGGGTAAAGAGGAAGGTGCGAGCATACGGGCTTGGGCTCGAAGTATGAATAAAAAGAAAATGCCAAAAGTTGTTTAATGGTTTTTATTTTACTGTTTAAAATTTTCAAAAGGATCGGTCTACTGGGCGAATTTCTACAGCGTTTTTTCCGTGATGCAATTTGATGTGACACACCCTTTAGAACAATATAATAATTTTTTGTATTCTTAGTAATATTAGGCTGTCAAAAAAGTCCTGCGGTATTTTTTTTTGAATTTTCATTTGTTCATAAAATTAGTTACAATCATCTGTTTTAAGTCAAATATGCGCCGTTTTGTTCGATGACTTGTTCCCAACGAGATGCCAACTTCTAATACCCCTGTTATAGAAGCTCGCTTCCTTATTGGCAAAAAACTCGGATAGCCAATTTTTACAGGCCTCTTTTGTGGCTAACTTCTGACTACCTAGCTCGTTCGCCATGGACAAAAACAGGTGGTAGTCTCTTGGTGCAAGGCCCGGACTATACGGCGGATGCAAAAGAACCTCCCATCCGAGCTCCCGGAGCTTCTGGCGCGTCACCAAAGAAGTTTGTGGCCTGGCGTTGTCCTGATGGAAGACAATGCGGCCTCTGTTTATCAAAGATGGCCTCTTCTTCATGAGTGCTACCTTCAAGCGGTCCAGTTGTTGGCAGTACAGGTCCAAATTGAGCGTTTGGCCATAGGGAAGCAGCTCATAATAGATTATTCCTTGACTATCCCACCAAACACACAGCAGAACCTTCCTGGCCGTTAATGAGGGCTTGGCCACCGTCTGAGCCGCTTCAGCGGGCTTCGACCATGACCGTTTGTGCTTCACGTTGTTGTAAGTGACCCACTTTTCATCGCCAGTCACCATCCGCTTCAGAAACGGGTCGATTTTGTTGCGATTCAACAGCGATTCACATGCGTCGATACGGTCAAAGATGTTTTTTTTGCGTCAACGTGTGTGGCACCCATACATCGAGCTTCTTTGTGAATCCAAGCTTCTTCAAATGGTTAATAACGGTTTGATGACTTATCCCCAGCTCTTGGCCTATGCTACGGCTGCTACTATGCCGGTCTTTCTCGGCTAATTCAGGGATTTTGTCGCAATTTTCGACGACAGGCCTTCCGGAGCGTGGCGCATCTTCGACGACCTCTACACCAGAATGAAAACGTTGAAACCATCGTTGTGCGGTGGAAATGGAAACTGTATCGGGTCCATAAACTGCACAAATTTTATTGGCCGCTTGAGATGCATTTTTGCCTTTGTCATTGTAGTACTGTAAAATATGTCGGATTTTCTCTTTATTTTGCTCCATATTTGCGACACTATAACTCACGAACGACTTAACCAAACAAAACACTGTCAAGGACTATATTATAGTATATATCTTTCCAACAAGCTATAGTATGACTCGATACAATGAATACAACTAGAACTACGTGCTTACAACGACACCTCGCGGAAATACCGCAGGACTTTTTTGACAGCCTAATATAATTTCCATGGAACAAATCCATGGAAATTATATTACTAATCTTCGAATCATATTCCGAAACTGGGATTGGTATGAAAAAATCAGTATAGATGCCATATGAGTTATTAATTACGTATTCGCTAAACTATCAACGCCTATTAAATTTTTAAGTTATTGGCATATACAATAATAAACTTCCAAATTATGAGAAGAGATATTGACGTAGGACTCCGTCTTTCATTTCTATATTGGGATTTAAGTTGAAAGTTTCGAAAAGGAGAGCGTCACATTGGAGAAACAACATTTTGAGCGTTAATACCTCTTCTCCGGCTGAACGAAATTGCATTATAATCACTTCATTCGAAACATAAAATGTCCACGAGTTACATGCTTGTTACTCATAGATCCAAGAACTTGTCTCAATAGCTCAAAAATTACTTGGAAAGCAAGCTATTAAGATAATAAAAATCTGTATACAAGCGGTTACCAGCTGGGAAAATCACTCACCAGAAGACATTCGTTTGATGTTTGTGGAGAGAACACTGTCCGTCTGCTAACGAGTGTCGAACGAGAATGAACTATCTTTCTCAAGACAAATGGAGAAGAACTTTGGGTTAAGTTTGTCCACAAGGGCCCTTCTCAGGTCTAACGTTTGCATTATAGAAATGGACTTTTTCCGGATGGTGGTAAAAAAACTAAAATACATAAATGAGTTTGATAAATTTACCATGGAATCTAATTATATTAGGTTACTTGCAAAAAAAATCTACGCCCTTGCGAGCGGCCTTCCGGCAGTTAACCGGAACATTCGCCATGGCGGACGAAAACATGCGTGTAGGCATGTTTTTGAGTTCTGACCAAACGTACCGTTTTAAAAGGTACAGTGCCGTTTTGTCTACCATTTTATATTGTCCCGTATTTTTATCAATTTGTATTTTGACGTAGGAATACGTCTTTGATTTCTATAGAGAAAACGGTAGCTTATCATACGAAATGATTCCGAACGAACTGTTAGAGAACGAATGATGTGCAGTAGAACTGAATACATGTAGAAAGTAGATTGCGTTGGACAGAACGGATGAATAGAACATAAAAGCATGGAGATAACTAAAAATAATAACGTTAATGTCATTCACAAGCTAAATGCATGTAACGTATAACTTATTGTGTTCATGTATGCTTAATTGTGAATTTGAAATTAGGATTGGTTCTTCATTGCAATTAAATTTGATTCTCGGAAAAGATTTATATTTTCAAGTTAAAGTTTTTTTTTAATTTAATTGTATTATTAATATAGATTTGGTTTATCAGAAAAAAATCCGAAGGAAGCTGGTTCAATTCATTTATAAAACATAACAATTATGGATTCTTTGTCCGTTCTCACATGTTTTCTTAACGAATTAGTCTACATTTGCCGATGGTAAGCACTTATCAGAATCAAAGGAGAGGAGATGACTCGGAAGATGGCGATACTCTTCTTATTTTTCTTCTTCTTCTTCTTCTTCTTTTTCTTAAATGGCACTTGGCCGTATCGACGTAGTATTACATGCGTCAATTTTATCAGTACTGAGACAAACCAGCCCAGAAGGCTGAAAGTCTCAATAATAAAGAATAAAAAAAAATTATTAGTACTTAGTTGAGATTTATATGTCAATTAACATGCCTTGAATGCATTCTGCGTGGCATGCTCTAGAATACGCGTAACCATAGTGCAAGTCGGAGGAAATTTCTTTGACGAAAAACTCACTCGATCAGAATGGGAATCGAACCCCCGGCATGTTAGGTGTGACGTTAACCACTCCAATTTTTCGTTTCAAAATGTTTCGGATATCGTATCAAAAAGTACTAATCAATTCATCTAGCCAGTTAACTTCTCCGAATCCACATGTCCATTCCACATTCCCTTTCTTAAAAATAAACAGCACCCTTTGGGGTCAGTTCACTACAGAATCCATACAAATTTCACAAGGCAACACTCATGATCACAAGATATCTAATCTGCATCATCTAGCGGTACAATTACTACGAGTCTCCACAGCCAATGTTTGATACAAGGATAATATCGGCGAGGCAAGCTGGCTATTTATGACTTCTTATCGTATTCAGCTTAATAAAATAAACTAAATAAAAAGATAACAAACGGTTTTTCTAGAGCCACCAACTGGTGTATTGAGTGATTGAAATCTAATGGATTTCTAAAATCCTTTCAAAGACCCTTCTCCTTTTTTAAAAATGAATATGTTTGATTGTTTGACCATCTGTAATGAAAGCTTCACTGTGAAAATTTATAAAAATCTTCAGATCATGACCGTTCGTGTAGAATAATTGAAGATATTTTGTAATTCCATTATGCTAAATTGCTTGAGAATGGTAACATACGATTCCTTGCTCTTAGACCTTCTATCGAGTGGATTTTTAGTATTTTTGAAGGAATGCACTCATGTTTCCCATCATAAGAAAACTAGAAGTAGGTTATATCTGTGATATAACCGCAAGGTGGATGTAGAACTAGAACGAGCCTGACCATCCTTATCTCACATCGCAATAACAATTAAATGAATTTCAGAGCGGGCACCAGAACTTGTGTGATTTCAATAAACTGCTTTCAAAACTATTTTTAAGCTATTGAAACAAGTTTCGAATCAACAAGTAGCAATCATATACCTCTTGAACATTTTTTCATCCCTTGTATGAAATGATTATCAACCATTTCGTTGATCCGGAGTAGAATTTTTAACGATTGGGAAGGAATGGGTTCCTCATCGGAATTACACGGCAAAAAATACCCCCTTCCCAATAATTGGAAGTGACGAATGACGCTGCTTTATAAATGTGATTTCTGGTTAAATAATACATCACCATATCAAACATTTCGTATTCCTCACTATCACTATCACTAAACTTCACTAATCCTTAGTCAATGGAACCCATTGGTATCGAATTATCACCGATTCCTCTATGGAATCGGTAGAATTGGGAAAATTTTCAATTAAAGTAACTTTAAACTTTTTCAGTTCATTCGTGTTTAGCCTTGTGAAAGGCTCTTGGCGAAACCTATACATTTCCGTTATTCGTTACTCGTTAAATGGATTTTCGAGCGGACGCCAGATTACATAGGGATTTGTGTGATTTCAATAACCTATTTTCAAAGCTATTTTTAAGCCATTGAAACAATTAACAATTTTTCGAGTCAATAAGTAGCAGTCATATCATCTTTGACATTTTATCTTTCGTATGAAATGATTATCGTACCATTTCGTTGGACCGAAGCAGAATTATTAACGCTTAAATAAAATATGATGAAATTTTCACTATACCATATCAAATATTTCGTATTCTTCAAATCCACAATCAATGGCACCCATCGGTATCGAATTATTATCGATACCTCGGTTTTCGCTAAATACTTCTTTCAGTTCGGCTGCGGAAACGAAATGGAATCTTTTTTCAAAGTTATTTTTGAACTATCGAAACAAGTTTTCGGGTCAATAATAAACATTTATATAACTCTTGGACATTTTGTCTTTCGAATGAAGTGAATATCATACCACTCCTTCAGCTGGCAAAGAGGTATTAACGTTCAAAACCTTGTATTCCAAGCGTCACGTTCACGTTTTCGAAACATTGAAGTTACACCCCGCTACAGAAACGAAAGACGTAGTCCTACGTCAAAATGTTCTGGTGCTCTGTGCGAATAATTCGAAACCTCATGTCTAAAACTATAATCGATTTTTGCCAAAGATCAATTAGTGACCTATCAAACTTTTTTTGGCAATAGTAAAAAAGACGATTATCTGCTACGTGAAGATGCTTGATGATTTTATTGAAATTTTTCAACATAAAGGGAAGAGATATTTTTGACTAGTGAGGTGCAAATTATTTTTAATAGTCTAGTTGATTCAGATGAAACATCGGAGACTAAATTTCTTCGAACAGTGGAACATTTTTACGATACTGCGTTGGGGTACATTAAAATATGGAATGTTAATCTAGGAGAAGCATAACATTAAAAATTGAAAGTCGAAATGATTCAAAGAAACATTAGTGTAAAATTTCCTGTACAGATGAATGAAAACAGTTTTAGATAATGGGTGATTGATGAAATGAAAGAAATTTTAATTGATAAAGATGGAACAAAGAATCCGTACCAAATGCTTGCAGAAATGGAAAACAAATTTCTAGAGTGTAAGAAATTCGTGAAGTACATCTAAGAAGAATTATTTGTTTGATTTTGTTCACTCGATAAAAGTCTTCAAAAAGTATTAGGTCCTTTTGTTTATATAAGGTTGTACCATAAGTTTCTTCCGCGCCACGCTGTGAGTGACTCTAAGTGGCTTTGTTTATATAAACATGAACGCTTTTCGCTTAGCAGTTTATGGCATCGGTCATTCCAGAGCTCTTCAAAATACGGTTTTATGATGACAAAGTGTTTTTGAATTTTTGTTTTCTTTACCGTTCAATATGGTGAGCCAAGAAGCATTTGTGACAATGGTATAAAAAATTATAGGAGGTTGTGTTCAACGTGGTGTTGTGTTGTTGACGTAGAACTAAGCTGTTATTTTATTCAAGTTGCTTGTTAATTATTTCGGATATTATTTTAGAATGCTGCGAAAATTTAGAAATAACTGTTTAGTAGAATAGTTTGATCGCTCTGAAACAAAAACTTTTTGTAGAATCAGTTGACGCTAATTGATTGATGTTCATTCTACAATACACAAGCTGATCGCATATCGCTCTTTGTTTCTTGTCAATGCACCATCATTCCATAAATACATCATAAATACATCAACTTTTCTTTGGCACCGCATAGAAACAACAATGGCAATACTTGCAAGTATCAAATATCATGCTACATGTTATTTAGTATTGCCTCAGAGGAATCGCACCTCTAGATATCCTTCGTACAACGTAAACCAACCAGCGGTAGCGACTTGCGCTATTCTCAAATAAAAAACTTCTGTTAATATTACTGGCCTCGAAAAAAGTTGCATTACTTTCTCATGCTCGAGCTAAGCGCAACTGTTATCCTTAGTGTATAAAGTTTTGCTATTGGCAAGCGATACCCAATCACACACAAAATTCTAGAACGACATTTACTTTCTTGGTGACTAAATAAACGAAATAAGTTCTGTCTGTTAATCTCAATAACCTCGAAAAGAGTTGCATTGCTTAATTATGATCAATATTATCGCAAATGCCATCCTTGTTGAAGGCAGTTTTGCGATTGGCACGCGAACCCAAATAACTCACAACATTCCAGTATGACATTCACTATGTTGTACCTTGATATTCCTCAAATAATTATGTGGCGCACAACTGCTTCGCCATAGCGTCAGTTCGATGCATTGATGCAATGTCTAAGACACAAACGAAGCCAATTATAAGCCATGGCGGAAAACACACGATGTTAGCTGCTTCGAATAAAGAAAACATCTGAATATTTGCTTTATCAGAGATCCATTATTCATGCCTTAGTGCAAATATTCCTCTTCCGCTTCCTACCTTTTTGTTTAAACTTATTATCGCGGCTGCATAATTTGCACCACCAAACAATTGTTCATCATATCATCAAAATATTAGATGATTGTCACGACAGGGCCAATGTACACGGGAGCAGATGCAAATGAAGTTTCAGCGTAGCGAAAATGTTATTTGTACATACGGGTTATGAAGCTCGCACGTACGAACACAAAGCCATGTATCGATGGCTTGAAGCAACCAAATATACACACACTTATCTCCACTTTGCGCTCTTCCTAACAGAAGCAATATCTAATAATATTTCCGGACTGAGCTTCGATGCTTGGTGGAGATAGTTTTGTTACTGTTATACGAAACCAAATTACACACAAAATTCCTGAATAATTATTTTGGTGGTGAGCCGATGATAGCCTAGTTTGATGATGATTCCCCACACAATTGTGTGGTTCGGAACCTTACTTAGTTTGATGATTCCCCACACAATTGTGTGGTTCAGAACCTTGGAACGAAGTCATTGTAGTAGTATAGGTAAAAGCATCTGTTTTTCATGGGGTAATAGTGTTTGTGAGAGAAGAGCAAAGCACGCCGTTTGTGTTGGTTTTGATCAGTAAATAGATCAATTCACTTATCAGACTGTGTGGCGCTTCACTGACACGAGTCTTAGAATACATTTGAAAAAAAAAAATAACACTTCAATACTGAAGTAAAATGTACGAATGATGTGTTCCGATGAACAATTGCAATTTGGTATTAACAAGTTCTTCCGCACAGTAACTCAATGTTGATCATTCCTTAACATTTTCCTTCGTTGATAGTATTTTTTTCACATATTCACGTTGGAGAGCTTTAACCCTTCTTTTCGTTGGCCGAGGCATTTTGATTGAATGTAATACTTTTCCGTTTACTATTTTTGACAGCAGAGGCAGCCTAGACCCATGAAACGTAAAAATATTAATTGTATTGATATCAACACAATTTTATTTTATTGATTTTCATGACATCAAACGCTTTGACTCAGGAACAACATTTTATTGAGTGGTTTTTATAGCTGTTTCGATGATGTTGTCTGGCATCAGTGTCGAAAAAATAAGGATGCTTTCACCGATACAAACAAAATCATTGCCGAAAATTGAAAAATGAAAATTTAACTTTTAGAGCACTAGCTCGAGTTTTCCGACGTTTTTCATTACACATTGCGACGGCAGATGAAAAGTTAATATCTTGTGAGTAATCGATTAGAATTTGGTTGAAATTGGTTGAAATTATTGATTGATTGATTGAGTTTAAGCCATTTACACACCAGGGGATTGTAATGTATAGCATATCAAACAAATCTTAGGGAATTTCCGATTCGTTTGGTATGTAAATCACCAAAGTCCGTTCGCGGAAAAAAAAAGTTTTTAACGTTAATTTTATTTCATAAAAACGTGACCTGTTTTCTGATTTGGTACCCTTAATGAAAGACGTAGTTCTTCGTCAAAAATTCGGAGTGGATTAGCGGTCGGCTGATTTGGTGGAAATTGCTCAATAGAGAATGAAATGTGCCAAAACTCATCTTTCGATCATTCCTAGCTGATGAAATTATAAAGAATCATTGTTCAGATTTTAATATTTTTTAACAAATAATTTCCAACTGCAAAATAATGTGATGATTCGAACCGAACCGGTAAGGTTATCCAACCATCCATTGTGTTCTCAGATCGCAATGAACCACTACGTATGAATTGACATATTTACCACGTGTAAATATGCAATTAAAACAATGGCAGTTTACGCATCCACAACAACGTAACAGCAGTTTTTGCAATAGTTCTACTGACACATTTACTCGCGCACCGCCACAAATGGATCGGATTCAGATGGGCAGAAATCATGCGTTTGAGAATAATCATCAGGCCGGAAAATAACAACTTGTCGAGGTAACAAAAGAATCTGTTACCATATGACATGGTCCCTGTGGTTTAGCCGCCCACGCCCGGCCCCCTTTCGGGGCCGAACAATAGGAGGGAATTCGTCACGCACGTTACCCCGGGACCCCAACGAGCTGAGAACCGCGAATCGGGCGGTGGCGGAGGTGTTACGACGATGAACTGTACCGAACAATGCGATTTAGATGCTAATTCGACAATTGCTGGGAGATGCTTGGGCTTCTGTGGTAAGCGTTGACGCCTCAAGCCGCTCTCGGTGAGCACGCAAATGTGTGTGACCTAGAAAATTCTATGTGAACCTCGGGGGAATCATTCCCCAATGGGGAAATAGTTCATGACTAAGCGATTTGTGGATAATTTTGCGAAAACAGCCGTTCTGGGAGGAATGGTAACCCTCTGGCCAGATAATGTAGGAAAAAACAAGCTTGTTTACAACTGTACTTTTTGCAGATGTGTTTTGCTGTAAAAAAAGTTCTGTTTGGCACTCAATGCGTACATATGGGAGTATTGGGAAAAATTCCCAATGTAATATAATCATAGGTTTGTTTTTTTGTTTGTTTGATGTTAGAACAAGAAGTATGCCTCTAGACCACAGCTGTACAAGATACACTTATTTTTGTATTATTCCTAACAAGTGGAGATAGCAACGATTTCATTAACCCTCCCGTTTTCATTAAACAACGTTGGAAGTAATGATATTTGTCCCCGATTTTTTCGTGTGATAATTATTCGTTGATAGTTTGCTTCAACCATTAGCTTTGTCAACATATGCTAATTTCTGCTTACCCCCGCTACTGCTTACTGCAAACTGCAAACCGGTGGTAAACCACAACGCTAAAGTGGCACAAAATGTATTCACAAGCTACAAATAATTAAGAGTTGGAAGAATTGTACTCTCAAACAAATAGCAAACATGGGAAATGTGCGGTTCCGTGCCATTTGTTGGTTCCAAGCGGAGGGATAATGGAATTTAACCACTGTTTTCCCATCTTTCACGGTTTTGTCCACAGTTCATTAATTGATTTACGGTTCTCCGGAACCCGCCTCAAAGGTTTAATTTGCCAGCTTCGCGCATCAGCATACATATCTACTGTGCAACACCGCGACTGCGTCTCTCATGGCGCCTCTCCCCCTCTCGATCAGGAGCGGATAATAAGTGACCACCCGGAGGTGCGATAGATTTTCATTGATTGGAGCTATTTGCTGGCGATAAATGGTTTTTACGATGAATGCACCCTCCGGACATCCTCCCGGGAGCGAACACTACGCCGGTGTTCTAATCCAGGCCCTAATCAAATATCAATTCTCTGCCACTTTTTACCAATTATTCGCGTCTGGGTGCACTAACGAAGGGCCCTGGTACGGTCGCTCTAGTGGTTAGTCGTGATAAGACGGGCAATTATTCATCTTGTCCAGCGCTCGCCCGTGGCTTACGGAATGGTCAGCTGTGGATATCGGTGCATATAGGCACTGTGAAAATGATCCCTAGCGTTTGTTTCGATTTCTTCCGATGAATTGTCACTCTGATGTTTTGTTGTTGTATCATTGTAATAATAATGAGCTCGAAAATATGCCAGAAAGATTAAATTATACAGGTTGAACCAAAAAAAAAACCAGACACGAAAATTTTGTTGGGGTTCAAAAATTCGTGTTGTTTTCCATAGTTAAATGTTATAGCTATACATTAGTAGATTTTATGATCATTTCATGACCATTGTTTCAGTTTTCCTCCTTATCATAGACCATAGCTCCGACTTTTCTTCATACACGGTACATGATCTTTTGCGTGAATCATGTTTTCACTTTTTTACAGCCAAATTCTATTTTCACTTGAATTATTTCAGTTCAAATGCAGGTTCATCCTTTTTATTCGGTAAATGCTTAGTACCGAAGTATTGGCCGGATTTACCTCCTTGTTATGGTCCCGTCGGAAAACGTTTGAAAAAAAAACACAATATATGTTATCTAAACATTTCATTGCACTTAAACAACACTGAACAAAAACTACAAAAAAAACACTAATATAACGTTTGGAATCCGCAGCAAAGAACCTGAATCCGCACCTGTAAAGAAAGAGTAATTAGTAATGCTATATACCTGAATATTTATTGTTACTAACCTTTCTTACCTGGAACTTGTGTCGCAAATAAGCGATGTACAAACAACACAAAACAAAACAACAATCATGAACAATAACAAAAGAATTGTCATGGGGTAGGAACAGGTGGAAAACGGATCCGCAATTGTGTTATAGCGAATATCGTAGACGCATTCAAAACAAATAGAACTATAGACTTAGATAAAAATATAAATAGGGCACGGAATGTTCAGAGCAATCCATTCTTGGTGTGGATAATGAATGGACAACATCGTTGCTGGACAAGCTGAACAACGAGGGATCGAGTGCCTCTCTCAAGGCAATGCGGGGGGAGGTGTAATGCAGGAGTAGAGTAAAGTATTTCCAAGGGCCTTTCTCAAGGCCAGAGACGAAAGAACTAAAAAAGTTTAAAATCTCTATAATCAAAAACCAAACCAAACCAGAGCAATGGTCAGTCGCAATAAAACAATCGATCAGTGTAGACCAAATATTTTGGGTATATTCAATATCATCTTTCTTCATTATCAACGGGTAGCAAGTCTACTCTCTACTCATCACTGGAACTCCGCTTAGAAACCTCTCTGGGCGGTGACACTCCTTGAGAAGCAATGTAACACCTGTTCGAAAATGATTTGAAGGCAATATTCCGTCCTAAAGCGACCCTTACACGATCATTCGTATTTAATATTAGTTCAACAGAATGACATTGAAAATTATCGTGTCAATTACACGGCAATTAAGCGGCCCTTACACGATCATCCGTACTGACATTACCAGTAATGATATTCATTCGAGATTCACTTCAATCCACATTATCATTATTTCTCAACCCTACACAATAATTTCCTTTGTCATTACTTTCCTACTGTATTGTTATGGTATTTAGTTTAACAGGTATGCTTGAATTTTTATATCTCACAACAAAATTACATCGTCATTACTTTCCTAAAGTATTATTATGATCTACAATTTAATAGGTATGATTCAATTTTTATATATTACACCAAAATTACGCACACAAATGAAAAGAGTTCGCAAAATTCCGATGTTACTGCACAAAATATGTTGCTGCTTATTCACTAATACTAATGCGTGAACCTTCAGAGCATACCAGGGTAACTGGATATGTACAATGATTCACAACAAGGAAGCTGTTTCAGACAATTTGTAGGAGTGCAGCAACTCTTGCACTCACATCCGTGGAAGAAATTAACACGCTTTCGAAATGAAAATTATCAATGAAAATTTTCTTTTCTGTATCAAATGTATATTCTGTTTTATGGTCTGAAAAGTTTTCTTCAAACAGCGGAAGAGTCTTGAACGAAAATTAATGCAGCCGGTTTTTAATTATAATCCCAAAAATTTTATTCACCTTTATAATGTCCTTCAGAAATGGTTTAAACATTTTTAGAATAGCATGTTTTGAGAATTCAAAATACTATCAGTATTTATTTTCATTGATCTTTTGATGGTTTCAAGCTACTTTTTTCCACAGTTATTATAATGGCTTCTGGTTGCTTCACTCGTTCAAAACGTTCCTAGATGTCGACACCGTACTTTGTTGTTCTAAAATGAACTTAGTCCACCTTACTTTATCTACTTTATCAATCGTTATCGATAAAATGAACTCAGGGCACCTTATTTTATCAACCGTTATTAATAAAATGAACGTGCCCTGCCCTGTTTCGGTAATGATGAACCGATATCAGAAAATCCGGATTTTCGTCATTATTTCAATTACACGATAATTTTCAATATTATTCTGTTGAACTAATGTCAATACGAATGATCGTGTAAGGGCCGCTTTACTGGTAATGTCAGTACGGATGATCGTGTAAGGGCCGCTTAAGACTCACTGTATCAGACACGGATGTAACCAATAAAAGGTACTTTTCGGACAGCTTTTAGAATATGGGCCCTATTCCAGAAAACGAGATGAGCAGACGAGCGCTCGTCTCGTTGGTTTTCATATTCCAGAAGCCGAGCTCGACTAAAAACAGACGAGTAGCTCGTCTGGCTCGACGACCGTTTGGCCGCGCTCGTTGATGAATCAGTCGAATCGTCTAGTTTGTTTGATGTGTTTGTTCACCTTGTTGATTGAAAGCATCGGTATTCCTCTGCTCCGCCTTTATATTCAAAAATTGTTTCACGGCTTAACTAGTATTGCATAAGCAATGTATGTTTTCAACCGCTACCATCAAATTCAGTTCAGTAATTGCTAGATTTTACAGATTTTCAAATGGGCCTCTTCCAAACAACACAACCAAATGTAAACATTGAACTCATATCCAGGGATGCTAGATGACTGTTTTGAATATATTAACACGGCACGAAAAGGGTTTTCACATATTGAACGAAAGTGAGTAATTCAAAACAACTATATACATGTATATAGATTTAAAAATTTTCTTGATAAATCGTTGATTAGGTGAACAAACATTGCCCCCAATAAATCCATAATAACAAAACGTCTGAGTGATGAACCCATATGCTCGAGGAAAAATATCAATGGAACAAAAAGATATATGAAACTTATTCCTTTTTGTTATGTTTTTTTTTTTATATATTTTGGCACTGAGAAAAGTGTATCGATTGATCAATTTTAAAACTGTTTGTTGTTTTTCTCAAAACAAAAACATGTCTTCTCATCTGACATCACTGATCATACCGAGAAAAACTGACTGAAGTATCTCCAGTCTACCAAATAAAACATTTCAATGAAACTCGTGTAATGGAATGGGATATTTTGCTCGTCTCGACAGTGACTGAAACCGAGACGAAACGAGACGAATTGCCCGTCTCGTTCTCTGTAATAGGGCCCTATATGTTAACTCGATGAACTCTCAATGGTCTAGAAAAGACAGTAGTCTCTTCCTTAAGGACTCCCCCTGGTCAATTCGCTGGTTCATGGTATCAGAAGTTTCGCTTTGCAGTCCACAATCATAGATTGCCTTTGAGAAATTCTTGGAGTATTTCGTCTTCTTCATGATTTTACATTTCTCCGGGGCACTCTTTCGGTCGTTCGAGGTACAAAATTACTGCCCAGAAATTTGATTGACAGCTGCCAGGCAACATTCATTTCATTTTCATAACCATGCAGTCATGTTTTGTTAACAAATCTTCGTACAGTTTCCGCGAACGCTTCTTGTCTCTAAATTTTGCATTACATTCTGGTCTAGCACAGTCCAGGGCGGTTTGCAAAGACTCATCATCTCATTTTTCTCAGCCTAAATCTGCTGTCTGCTGTTTTCTCCGGCTATACTCCAGTGCTGATCCATCAGACCATTTCGTATGAATTTAAAGACGCTGACTTCACAGTCGTACTCGAGATGGAGATCCACTTACTATCGAACGAACCTACGGAACTGGAACTAGTGCTAATGGGATCGATGCTTGCGAATGGTCTGCAGCTACGCGATAAAACTTTCACACATATGGACGGTAGCCAATTCCATTCTTTTGAAAAATGGTTCTTGCTGCATGTGCCCCTAATTGCCGAAGTACTACATTTTATCGAGCTATATTGGTCTGTACGGTATTATAGAAAGAGAGTAGTAGGGTATTAAGTTAAACATGGGTAAATTCAGACTGATCTCTTTCTTTCACTAGACACCCGAGCACCATAGACTACACATACGATGTCGGGGAAGTTACCCTAGACCGAACTACCTCGATGTGTGACCTAGGGGTAGCTATGGATTCTAAACGCTGTTTTTATGAGCATATATCAAGTTCGACAGCGAATACATTTGTCTTCCGGCGACTGAAATCCATCTTCAAGTACGTCTGTACTCTGATAGTACCTTTCTGCTCTCTTGTATTGATATTCAGCCATTTCCAAACCGGTATAGTGGTTCTCTGATTTTCGGAAAAAGTGGTATTTTGTTCCTTATCGCAAAATATTAGACCCGTATTTTTTTAAAAAATTTTCATTAAGTTGCCCATTTCCATTTTAGGGTGATCCGAACAATCAACTTTTTCCTTTTTTTTTTTTCCAAGAAATGACTTTTTTCAAAAATTCATAATTTTTAACCACTGGACCGATTCCTATGATCGACATATAAAATAGAAGCAAATTAGCTTAGCTCAATATAAAATATACTTGCGAAGGCAGGACAGGACAGTACCATATTTTCAACCTTTTTGTCCCGTCTTTTTATCGATTTGTATTTTGAGTATAAAGAAAAAAAATGTATTTCTTCATCATAATATTCAATAATGCAGTGCTGTAAAAATTCAACTTTTCTTGAGTTCTATCTATGATTATTTATGGGCTTCAAACAAAACTGAACATTCTTGAGTTTGAGTCCTTCTTACCCTACAAGAAAGAGAATACATCATTAGAAATTTTTGAAAAATATGAATTTTTAGGATGTTTGGTCGCAATAGGTTCTACCAATGCATTGCTACAAAGAGAATAAAGAATTGCGCCTAAAACTGTGCTCGATGTCATTTCAGCGTGATTTTCCCAAGTATTTTCAGATATCTTCAGAAATCTTCATAAAGATGGTGAGCAGCAGAGCTATATTCCGCTCTTGGATGCATACATTTCCGCATAATTTAAGAACTAATCAAGCAAACGGAACTGAATTCGGCATGTGGGGGTTTTATGGGGAAGAAACATTTCTAAGGTGGTTCGGCACTCCCATACAAATGAAACATAAATTTCTGCATAACTCGAGAACTAATCAAGCTAACGAAACCAAATTTGCCATGTGGAGGTTTTAGGATGCAATAAATGTTTCTATGGTGGTTCGACACTCCTCCCCCTATCTTAGGGTGTGCTGTCATACAAACGAAAAACTAAGTACTGCATAACTCGAAAACTAATCAAGCAAATGGAGCCATCGGCATGTTTTAGAAACGAGCCTTAATACTGCTCTTCAAGAACATATGAATAAGTTTAAGAGCAGTGTGGCTAGAATTGTGGAAAAAAAAATTGAACAAAAAACATGAAATTAAAAGAAAATATAGTTGCAATGAACAGGAAAAGAATCGTTGAAAGGGATACGCGATCGGAATCTGATTTTAACCCTAGAAGGAAAATAAAGATTATGTCGAATAGTAATGATAAACCAATTCTCATTGAAACCAAAAATGACGAGGTTTTTATACTAAAGGGTGTGTCACATCAAATTGCATCACGGAAAAAACGCTGTAGAAATTCGCCTAGTAGACCGATCCTTTGGAAAATTTTAGACAGTAAAATAAAAACTATTAAACAACTTTTGGCATTTTCTTTTTATTCATACTTCGAGCCCAAGCCCGTATGCTCGCACCTTCCTCTTTACCCCGTCCGTAAGGTTGTGTACAACGTCAGGTTGTAGTTTTTTTGAACAGAAATCCATTTTCTCTTGAAGTCCGCCTCCGATTTGACAACTTTTGGGTTCTTCCAGAGGGCCTGCTTCATAATCGCCCAATATTTCTCTATTGGGCGAAGCTCCGGCGCGTTGGGCGGGTTCATTTCCTTTGGCACGAAGGTGACCCCGTTGGCTTCGTACCACTCCAACACGTCCTTTGAATAGTGGCACGAAGCGAGATCCGGCCAGAAGATGGTCGGGCCCTCGTGCTGCTTCAATAGTGGTAGTAAGCGCTTCTGTAGGCACTCCTTAAGGTAAACCTGCCCGTTTACCGTGCCGGTCATCACGAAGAGGGCGCTCCGCTTTCCGCAAGAGCAGATCGCTTGCCACACCATGTACTTTTTGGCAAACTTGGATAGTTTCTGTTTGCGAATCTCCTCCGGAATGCTGAATTTTTCCTCTGCGGAGAAGAACAACAGGCCCGGCAGCTGACGAAAGTCCGCTTTGACGTAGGTTTCGTCGTCTATTACCAGGCAATGCGGCTTCGTCAGCATTTCGGTGTACAGTTTCCGGGCTCGCGTCTTCCCCACCATGTTTTGCCTTTCGTCGCGGTTAGGAGCCTTCTGAACCTTGTATGTATGTAGGCCCTCCCGCTGCTTGGTCCGCTGGACGAATGAACTTGACAAATTCAGCTTATTGGTGACATCCCGGACCGAACTTCTCGGATCACGTCTAAACTGCTTAACTACGCGCTTGTGATCTTTTTCACTGACGGAGCATCCATTTTTGCCGTTCTTCACCTTCCGGTCGATGGTTAGGTTCTAGAAGTATCGTTTTAGTACTCTGCTGACCGTGGATTGGACGATCCCCAGCATCTTACCGATGTCCCGATGTGACAACTCCGGATTCTCGAAATGAGTGCGCAGGATTAATTCACGACGCTCTTTTTAGTTCGACGACATTTTTCCAAATTTACGAAAAATTGTCAGTGAAGCATGGCCAACGTTATCTATACACTCTTATCTGATTATAAGCGAAAGCTGAAGATATAATTCCTAAAAATAAAATTTCTACAGCGTTTTTTCCGTGATGCAATTCGATGTGTCACACCCTTTACTGACACATTATCTTTCGCGAACGTTGTTTCGAGAAATCCCAAGGTATCAGAAAAACGTAAGGCTGGTCCTGTTATTGTTGTTAAACCGGTAGAGTCGATTCAAAGTAACGATAGTACCCGAAATGAAATAAAGAAAAAACTCGATCCAAAAATACTTAATGTCCGCAGCTTTCGAAACGGGAAAGAAGGCTCGATTATTATACAGTGTGCTACAGTAGAAAAATGTAATTCGATAAAATCCGATATTGAAAGCAAATTAGGTGAAAAATAAATATAAAGCTGTTGTCCCGAAACCATTAAAACCAAAAGTGAAAATTTTGGGAATGTCTGATCGGTATTCCTCTGATGTTTTTATAGACTTGTTGAAAAGTTAAAATGAAAACATCGGGATAGGTGACGTTAATGTGGTTACTATCTATGAGAATCCACGCTTCAACTACAATAAATATAACGTAGTGCTTGAAGTTGACAGTAAGTCTTTCAAAAATTTAATAAGCGCTGAAAAAGTCAACATAGGATGGGATCGGTGTCCCGTAGTAAAAAAACATTCAATGTTATTAGGAGCTTCAAATGTGGAGAGTTCGGCCATATAAGTAAAAATTGTCCAAATGATGAAAAATGTTCTAAATGTAGTAAGCAACATTCAGCATCTGAATGTTCATCGATATCGACCGAATGCGTTAACTGCCGAAAATGAATAAAGAACGTAAGCTAAATTTGGACGTTGGTCATCCAGCATATAGTACAGACTGCCCAGTTCATAGAAACATTATAGAAAAGAGGAAATCTATCATTCGGTACGAACAATAGCAAACAACGACAAGTGCTCGAAGTAAAAACTCTAATATTCTGTATTTCAATATTGCTGGGTTGCCTACACACTTCAGTGAATTGAAATTAATTGTAGGTAACGAATGTCCATCGTTGGTATTTCTCACAGAAACTCATATAGTAGATGCTTTCGACCAATACTATATTTTGGGTTATAGAGCTGTTTTTTACTTGTCGCACTCCAAACATACTGGAGGGGTTGCTATGTAGGAATCAATATGTTTCAACATTCGGTTCAACGAAGCGATTGATAACAATTGGTTTTTGGGTATTGTTATCGAGAGAGGCATTCAGATTGGAAATTACGGACTATTATACCACTCTCCCAGTTCTAGTGACCAGCGTTTTATTGAACTTTTAGATAACTGGTTAGAGCATTTTTTAAATTTCAGTGGAATTAATATTATCGCTGGTGATTTCAATATTAATTTGTTTGATGACCTAAACTCTTCCCAATTGAAGTGCCTGATGAATTTTTTTGGATTCAAACAAACGGTTTTTGAAGCTACACGAATTACCCAGTACAGCAAAACACTGATTGATCATGTTTATACAAATTTCGACACGGTTCTTTATTTACCATTGATGAACTGAAAATAATTGATCATGAAACTATATTTATTAATTTTCATGATACTAACTGTGAAACAAATGATAGAGTTTTGACAAAGTGCTGGAAGAATTATTCGAAGGAGGCTCTGTGTGCGCTTGTAATTAGAAGCTAGGATTCTTATCCGGTATCGGGTGATTTAGAAACCAGGGCATCTTTTCTTACAGATTATCTGCGAACATGTACTAAAAAACTATTCAAACTTAAGTTGGTCGAGACTGAAAACACGAGCTTTTGGTATTGTCTTGACTTAGTGCGAATGAAACGTACGAGGGATAGATGTTACAAAAAGTTTCGTAGAACTAATAGTGCTATCGATTGGCGTTATTATACAGTTGCTCGCAATAATTATTCGAGATCGTTGAAAAAAGCCAGAACAGATCATATCCAGAGAAAGATCGATCAGAACAAAAATAATAGCAAACAGTTGTGGAAAATTTTAAAAAGGTTGATGAAATCAAAAAACAGTTGCCCGCGATCCATTACTTTCGAGAATTCAGTTATAACATCAGAAAACCTAATAGCCAATAAGTTCAATTCATATTTCGTTGACAGTGTTTCACTTATTAATGAAAGTATCGATTTGGTAAGTGAACCTGACGAAATAGTACAGCCGACGGCCAGTGGATGTAAACTGGATTGTTTTCACCCAATAACTTTTGCGGACCTTAAAAGAATTTGTTTTGCACTAGAAAAGTCGGCTGGTATCGATGACGTCAATGCAAAAGTTGTTCAAGATTGCTTTCATGTTGTTGGACATTCCCTGCTGGACCTGATAAATGATTCATTAAGAACTGGGCACGTGCCCAAAGTTTGGAGGGAATCGTTAGTGGTTCCAATACAAAAAATTGCTGGGACGATTAAATCCGAAGAGTTTCGTCCTATCAATATGTTGCACACTATAGAAAAACTGCTAGAATTAGTCGTTAAAGGCCAGCTGGTGAACTATTTGAATTATAACTCATTACTAGCACCAGAGCAATCGGGATATCGGGAATCACATTACTGTGAAACCGCCTTGAATTTGGTGTTAGCTAAGTGGAAGGAATATATCGAGAACAAAGAAGCGGTCATTGCAGTGTTTTTGGATTTGAAACGCACATTTGAAACTATTTCCAGGCCCTTGTTGTTACAGACTCTGCGACGCTTTGGTTTAAAGGGTTCGGCATTCAAATGGTTTGAAAGTTATTTGAGTAATCGAATACAGAGAACTGTTTTTGCTAATTCTGTTTCTGAATCAATAGCTAGTACGTTCGGTGTTCCACAAGGAAGCGTGTTGGGGCCTATTTTATTCATAATGTACATAAATGACATGAAACGAGTCTTACGTTTTTGCGATATAAATTTTAGTTGCGGACGATACAGTTCTGTTCATAGCAGCTAGAAAATTGGAATCCGCAGCATTGCACTTAAATGGAGATTTGCATTGTCTTAGTATTTGGTTGAATTTTAAGCAGTTAAAATTAAATGTTGGAAAAACCAAGTACATGGTATTTCTTTCGAGATATTATAACACCGAGGGTTTGGTAGAGATAAATGGTGAGACACTTGATCGCGTTAGAGAGATAAAGTATCTTGGTGTTACTATAGAGGACAAACTGCTTTTTAAGTCTCACATAGATAATGTCATCAAAAAAATTGCAAAAAAATACGGTATCATGTGCCGTTTAAGAAATTAGTTGACAATTTCGAGTAAAATTCAATTATATAAATCAATAATATCGCCACACATAGACTTCTGTTCATCCATTCTTTTTCTTGCTAACGAAACACAAATGTTGAGGCTACAACGTTTACAAAATAAAGTAATGCGCTTAATTTTGCGTTGTGATAGATTCACTTCCTCAGCTTTCATGCTAAACACGCTTCAATGGTTATCTGTGAAGCAAAGGATTGTATATTTAACTCGATGTTTGTGTGATCGAATTGAAAGAGGAAGTGATATTCATAGATATAATACCAGAAATGCAGACGAAGCACGAACGCCTAACTTCTTAAGTAGAGTGTCACAGAACTCCCTATTTTTTAAAGGTGTAACTTATTTCAATTCGATGCCTAGGCACATTAAAAGAGCAACCACATTAGTGGATTTTAAACGACAGTGTATTTCACATATCAAAAATGTAATATAAATGGTTAAATTGTAATGAACGAAGTTGTTTTGAACGAATTGTGTTTGTGTATGTGTATGAAAGAATGAACTGCCGCTTTCGTCTCAATGATAATGAAGGATTTTTTGTATGTTTATAGAAATGAAAAGAAAAAAAAAAGAAAATAGAATGTAGTCTACATAAGTTTGAGCATGCGCGATAATGCAGCCATGAGAAATCTGAATTGTGATAGCGATTGGAACATGGTAGAGTTTGTTCTTATTGTGGAATTGGATATGTTAGTTTCGTTAAAATGAAGCACAGCTATGATTGGGGTTCGTTCAAGATCGAGGGAACGACTGTTGTCAAGTAAAGAAGGCTCAATAGCTATTTCTGAAGGATCAAGCAGACAACCGTCAGAATGAAGGGATAGGCTACAACCTGAAATTCATCCAACGGGTCAAATGTTCGATTAATCTGAAAAGTTAATAGTCTGACAATTTTGGCAGTCAGGTTACAGTGAACTCAGAAGATGCTATGGGATAGCTTGACGAGACAGCAAGCGTTTCTTCTTGAAATTTGACTGAACTGAAAGATTTGCTGTGACTTCTTACAAACATGTCCGAAGAAACTTTTGAATAGACGAAGCTAAGTGAAATACCGATATCACAAAGAGGTGATTTCATATCTGCAAATTAAATCAGTTCGTTTTTATTTGTAAAACTGGTTATGTATTAATTAATTATCAACTAGATAATCGACCAACTCAAACCTATGTAGGGGAATTCATCATTTATTATTATTATTATTATTATTATTATTATTGAAGATTTTGGGGGCACGAAAAATTTTGTTTAAAGTCAAGATAGCGATATAGTGTATTCGACAAAGTTTTAGATCTTGTTAAATATAAACTTTTGTCGAAGACATCAACTTTCTATATTTTATAGTTTCTGGAATATAGGTCATTTTTGTATGAAGACTCCTGACAAAAATAATGTTTTGCTCGTAACATTTTGTATGTAAATTCTCACGTTTGACATGTTAGTGACATGTTTCTAAATAGGGAAAAGTTAACAGAGCATGTAAATTGCGATAATTTATACATACAAATTTTACGAATTGAACATTAAGAGTATTTTTCGAAGAAAAAAATGTAAATGATCTTGTTCGAAAAACTTTTTCTATGTAAATGTGCCCATCATCCGATCCAACTATTTGTAGATCGTATAGTTTTGAGATTATTCTAAAAAAAAGTTGAAACAATTCAAAATTTAAAAAAAAATCTATCAGACCTACAAAATTTTAGTCAAAGAATGGAATGTAGGAAATTATTTTGGTTTTCTTTAAAAATTATCGAAGAATTTTTTGGAAAAAAAAATATCATTGAAATAAAAATATTTAGAAAATTAAAAATCATTTTTCTCGAAAACATATGCTTTTAAAATTTTATATTTTTATAAAGTTTATATTTTAACAAGATCTAAAACATTGTCGAATATACTATATTTTAAAAATACCTTTTCTATCAGCGAAATTTCTTTCCATATATTTTTTGGCATTTTTTTTTGTAAAAATTTAAACAATTTCCTACATCTCATCCTTAGACAAGAATTTTGTAGGTATCATAGTTTTCAAATTAAAATTTTTTGTATAAAAATAAGAAAAAATAATTGAATTTTTCAAAAAGTAGTCTAATTCTTTTTCGAATATTTCAAGTATGCAAAGTTGCTTAAATGACCCATGCCTTTACACCCACAATATTTCACTACTATCTGAGATGGTGCTGATGATGAAATTCGTCACATGTGTGTTGCTCATATTTTGAAGGAGATCAAATAAACTTGACTGAACTTTAACTCTATTTTATTTTATTCAGAAAATCCTTACTTTCTGATCATAGGGTATAATATGAGTTTCGCAAAAAAAACTGCAGTACAAAACAAAAATATAGTATAAACATTATATTAAGATGGTTATGATTTCATGAGTTTTCTATATATCCTATACTGCAGTTCTATACATAGTTGTCCAATGTTCCAAAATCACCAACTGAGAAAAATACAATCAAAGTTTTCTACCATATTTGACTATCAGAAGCTTCAAGCATTTCAGTTTTGCAATACACCTATACTAAACTATTGTTTAATTGTCTAATAAATTGTGAAAAGTCTCCCTCTTTGAATCAACCAAGCTTGGTTACGGGCTCGAAAGTTCATGGTGGGACAGTTATGCCTAGAATATCAATATGGGACAATTGAGCTTGTTATTTTTTCAAAGCCGGGAAGAAACAATAACTTTTTTTGTTTTTTTTTTCCGAAAAATTAGGCATAAAAAAATCGTTTTATAAAGAAAAGTGGAAATTGTCAAAAAGTAACATGGGACAACTATGCGTAAAACGGCAGTATAGTTATTTTCAGGGGCTCATTCTATCAAATTCATTTTAAAATCCTATTCAATTTGAACGTGTCAATTTTAAGTGTCACCCAGTATTTTTAAAAAATCTCTGAAATCTACACAAACTTCAAGTTGGCTCACCAATTCGTCTGATTGGCGTAATCAATTCAGCCAGATTACATTTCGGTGGAGGAGAAAAACTGCGCTAAGATTACCTCTCAATAGCACACATTCATCTGAAGCATTCTCTGAACCAGCGAGAACAAACGATTTATTTTTATAGTGTATTTCTACTGGTTGTAACGACGAAAAAAAAGTTGAAATAATCACACGGCAGTTGAATTTGCCTACGCTCTAATGCTACTACCTGATCCCGCCGCAGCTACAGCAGATGTTTCTTTGTGTAACAAGTGAGTGTACCCAACTGAGCCCCCATTCTCCAGTCAGGTACATGAAGGTTTAAACAATTTTTGTTCACAAATCTCCGAGCCGGACGGACACCACGATCAGAATCCGGCGGCCAAGGCGCTCTCATTTGAATCGGTTCATTTGTCTGACCATAGTTGCATCCACAGCGATAGGGATGATCGTGTTTCCATAGGCACTGCAAACGGCCGAAGCTGGAAGACCACCCCATTTTCCACCGAAGTCCCGCAACACAGCGAAGCAAGCTTTTCATTACTCATTCATTTGTTTTCCGTTCCAATTGTGCTGCCCATTAGGCACTGGCTTCGTAAGGCCGAACATAATAGCGGGTGGCTCGAGCGGGCATTACTATTTTAGGCAAATGATATAAATTGGAAGAAAAATCAGAACATTGATTACAATTAATTATTTCTCACCACGATTGTTTTTTGTGACTTTGGATCTGCGACTTGCGCTTGAATGGGTTCAAGTGGGTGCACGGAATGTTGCCGGGATTGTAGGATTTTTTTTTCGTGGATCGCGAGGCTGTGTCGGTATGAGTGAAAACCCAGGAAGCAAGAATTTAATTAGTACCGTAATTAGATGACCAGTCGGAATTTTCATCTATGTCAAGTAATGTGAGATCAAGAGTAATGTGGAGAATATTTTGAAGGAACAATGGAACCTTCTTGCACTTAAACACTAATTAAATTTAATGTTTAAACGGAGTGCAAGAGGTGATAACAATGCCAACAGAACATTAGAAAGGACGATGTATTTTTATGATGTGATAATGATGTAATTTTGAAATATTTTTGAAGAAATATGAAATTGTTATGTGGACCCAAATTACAACCATTTGGGGTTTAATATTTTCTTGGCACATTATTTATCATATCTATTTCACCCTCAGAATCAGTTTATTCATGTAACTATGTTTCGAATTTCGAAAAGTATCAGCGGAAATTTATTCCCAATCCACATCACACCTGAACCAGAGAAGAGAAGTGGAACATGAGAGAAAAAAGTGGCAACGAAAAAATTGACAGATGGTTTACGCTCTAAAAATTGAACATAATGCTAAGATGTCTCTAAAACGGTGGGAGACGTCATATATAAGGTGGGAAGTTCGTATATAATGTTATATAATGTATATAATGTTATCATGATAAACACGGCGAATGGGATAGAAATTACGAACTGAAAATTGAATAAAATATATATATAGACACTGAAAGTGCTGTCGACAAATATTATAATGCATTTTTATCGGTTTATGTATAATGTCGTTAATATTTGCATTATCAAAATAAACCCATGTGTATTGTTATCATAACTTGCTGCTATTCATAACAACATTTTTTGGTCGTATTCCACCAGTGATGACAAATGTGTAATTTACGAATGAAGCTTCACCATAGAAACTGGACATTGAATAAAAAATTAAAATGTGTTAAGAGCATCAGTTGAAATATTTCTAAACATTCTCATCGAAATAAATTGAATGATACAATAATTATACGACTAGATGATGATGTATGTATTTTATTTTTTTCAGTTTCGAACACACCCAAAGCCATTTTTATTTTTTTCAATACCCTATGTTGGTATTGTATCTAGAATTTACAAGGTAATGAAACGTTAACATCAATTAGTTTCTAGTAATCACCTTTTTAGTTGCCGGGGAAATTAACACCAAACTATATTTTTTTAGTGTTATATACCTGATTTTTCAGGATTTCCCAGAGGTTTTAGCACGCTTCCTGATATCCTGACGAACACTCAATTTATCCTGATTTTTCCGAAATTATCCTCATTTATCCCGATTTTTGTACTCTTTACATTATTTGTAATAAATATACTGGTTTCCATAACAAAGTTTTCTGTCATGATAGTTCTCCGGTTCGCAATTGAATATATCTTATATTGAGTTAAATTCTGTAGACGCAAAGTTGCACTTTACTTTTTTTTTTATCTCTAACCTCAATTGTTTTGTGGCTTTCCAACACAGTGCTACAAAATTTCATGAAATCAGATTGTCTGACGAATTTATGAAATTACAACGGTATTAAGTTTGCGAACTACATTAGTTTGTTGAGGATAATGTGTATGTAGATGTATCCCTAGAGTTATGAATGTAGAAGCGAGAGTCTACGTTTGTTCAGAGTGTAAAGTTACTCAAGAGAAAATTTTTGAATCCACAGTCAATATAAAAAGATTTTATATGTAATTTATTCGTCTGATTCAAAGTAGAATCAACTTTAATGTCCCATCATTAAATCATCTATTATCGTACTATATATCATAAAACTTCAACTATATATCATAAAGTTCAACAAGTCTTCCACTGCTGATATGCTTTCCTCATTTGTTGAGTAAAGATTCATTCCAAAGCATGGATGATGAATTCAGTGAAAGTTTGAATATTGATTTCTCTGCAATTGACTGTAGTGATCCTGTAGGTTTTCCGGAAAAACTAAAAACGATCAAAAAGTCAGGCGAAACACTAGTGTTTCCGCTTATGCGTGGATTTCTACCATGCTTATGATTTCTTTTACATATCCGGTCTTCGTCCGAGGGAAGATATACTCTGTTTCTGGTGGGATTTGGAATGGATTCTGTATTATGAGCTTATGAGCAAGCAACCTGTTTCTCACATGTATGGCTCGCAGCAGTTTTCGACGAGGAAGCAAACATGTTCTGGGAGGATAGAATATTTAAGCTATGTGAAAGATAGCGAAAGATTGTGAAACAGAACTATGGATATTAAATTAAACTATAATGCTTTGATTGAAAATGAGGTTTTTGTTTTCCCAAAAATCGACATTAACTTTTCGGACAACCCAATATGAGCTATCCTGATTTATCCTGATTTTTATTTTCATTCTTCCAGATTTTTCAAAATTATAGTTGGCAATTCTGGTTATATATATTCCATGCCAAACCGATATAGTGGTTCTCAGATTTTCACTCCAACTCAGCACTCCAACTAAACATTTGTCAAACAAACTGCAAAACTCAAAACTTCTATACTGTGCCTTAATTTTTTGAGTGTAACATTCAAAGATCCTTCAATAAAAATGGCATTGGAACAACAGAGTAAAACGGACATACAACTATGACGAATGACTGCTTTTTCATTGGCGCGTGCTCCAACTAGCGAACCGCCAAAAAGCACTCCAACTAAAAAAGCGCCAATAAGCGAATGTGTACTGTAAAACTGTAAAAAATATATAAAAAATATACAATCGAAGACTCTTTTTGTCGTTTATGAGTTTGGTTTTTTTAAGTTACTACTAGACATGTTTGCGAATTAATAGAAAGATACGATATGTTGATCTTTGGAATAAGTTTGAAAGTTAAGAATTGGAAAAAAATATAAAATTCATGTGAATGGAGACGACTTTTGTGTACAGCACATGCCACTAGGGCCTTTTGCTGATTAAGTAAGATTTCTTCCAAAACGTCAAAACTTTTCAACCATTGAGTCGATTTCAAAAATCGACATATCAAATGAAATCTTATTCTTCTATGAATCAACTTCAATCGACCATTCAAACAAACTTAGAAACTAAATACTACCGAAAAACTTTAATTATAAAGCTTAGAAAATTTGCCACTTAATTTTCCACTCTTTCACACCAAATTTCTATCCTGTCGCAATTTTAAACCTCTCAAATTGAATAGTCAAAATGATAGGTCAAAGAACGAAAAGCAGGAAAAATTAACAAATAATGGGGGGTAAATGATAAAGCAAAGGCAATCTTGGATTTTTAATAACCATCTCAAAAAATATTGAAAAAAAAAGTCACAGGAGGGTTGTGTCCGAGACACGACCGCATAGTTGACGTAAGATTCCGTTGGGCTATCTGTTGATTTTGGATGTTTGAATAATTGCAGCGTTAAACTATTTGATAGTGATTTGGTGGGCCTGGAAAGGGCCGTTTTGTTTGGTTGTTGGGTATTTTTTATTCACTCCACCAGTGTTTACCGAGTGATTATGACAGTGGGATGGTAAACAGTCGTTTGATGGTGCATATCAGATAAAATATACCGAGGAGAGAGATATGATGAAAATCGTCCTCTGTGATCCTAGACGAGATGCCTCACCTAATACTATATGTAGAGCATATGGGAAATCACTTTTTCTAATATTTCTACACTTTTCCAATTTTGCTCGCCGTATAAACTTTCCTTGTGTGAAAATGAACACAACAAAAAAGACAGCTTAAACCAAACGACCCGTTCTCGAGCGGAAACACACCTTGGTTTATATTTATGAAAATTGAAATAAATCGTTTCATATATCAAGTTATTTTTAACACAACTATATACGTTTTTACACTTGCACCTAATTTTTCACAATACACGATCGGTCATTGATGTGAAATTTCACGAAGCAACCAACATTAACCCTTTCACGACCACGGGGACGCCGATGTCCCAAGCAAAAATCATGGATTAATTAAATATTCACGTAACCATTGTAAATTATTTTTTTTATTTTAATATTTCGGAATGTACCTTTTTATTATTTTTACTGGCAATACATAATAGCAACCATAGGGACATATTTGTGCCATAAATTTAAAAAAAAAAGGTAAAAGTTTTTTGAATTTTTAGTATAAATTATGTTTTTAGGGTGCCTATTGATTCATAACATATAGCTAAATTGATTTAATAAGGTACCGTAACCTTATGGTCCTGAAAGGGTTAAAGTTCCAAATTAAAATTTACTGGAACTAATCGTATCACTCACTTTACTTGCAATATAAAAATGTCCCTGGCTTGCATATATTTGCAATGCCGATTTACCCCGGGCAGCTTGGTTTTGATGGCTCTGTTGGGAAATACATTTCGGTAGGAACAAAAACTCCCCCTACTTTCATGTATTTGCAGTGCCGATTTCCCCCATTAAGCTTGGTTTTGATGTCTTTGTTAGGTACCCGCCGCATGAGTCGTCAGTTTTGACCAATTAGAAGTGGGTATTTCCGTTAGGATAGGGGTTGAGATTTTTCAATTGTTCGACAGTTAGTTTCATGGCATAGATTATTTTCTTCAATATAAAAAATTGTTATGGATTTCATCAATCCATCATGAAATGACTGAGCAATAAGCATTTTAAATTGGACAATTTTCACGATGTGCTCGATTTTCGATTTTCAATTTGTACCCCAATATGCTCCCGAAAGACGTAATCCTACGTCAAAACATTCTTTTTTTTTACTTTCTCTTTCAAATTTTGATAAAATTGCACTGAATAGTTAAAGAAGAGCAATATTAACATTTGAATAAACTTATGTAATTATGAACATGTTTATATAAACCTTCCCATCTTATCATTCTTCATTAAAGACCTTGCGTCAAGACAGCTAGAAATCCATACACTCTCAAATCAAGTGTGCCTGAAAAAATTACATTCTTCACGTAAACAAGCGATGAAAATGTGGACACTTTTTAGTCAGTGAACTGTATGGAGTTCCACTGCTGTGCCTGAACCATTAAACATATCAACCGGGTATTTTTAAAGGATAATTAAAAGAAGCAAAAGAATTATGTCCAGAACGTGCACATTCCAAAATATATGTTCAATGGATCAATTCCGTTTAGCTAGTACAAATGTTGCTGTCATCCAACCTATTACTCTTTTAATACGTCGCCCGTTAAATAAATGCGAACAACGTATCTGGAATCAAGCGGTTGCTCAATCACTCCTCAACGTGTGACCTCATGATATTAAAGCTGCATCGCCCAGTATCAGATGCCAGTCTGACGCGCGTCTTGCTATAATCCGTTATAGCTTTCTGCAGATGATCTGATAGTTTTCCGCCAGCTCAAGTGTTGATTTTAATTTAGTCAACACGAGGTCGCTGTGGGCTGTACACATCGCCATCCATACCTGTGCTACGGGAATCGGGTGGATATCCAAATGCAAGGTAGTTCTCCACGGTTCTATGAGTACTCCTGCTGTCAAAGTGAGCGGGAGAAATAAATTGCACGCAGAAAAAGCCACTCCCCGAGGGTGTGCATGAATGAGTCGACAAATCTTACACCTCTTGATGGCGCGAATAGTATCATCATCATCGCCGACCGTCTTCAGGAGCTACAGCATAGCAGCATGGGGTTCTTGCAGGTTGCTGCTGTGCGTAATCGCAATCATTCAAGGCAATACTGTTAATAATAAAAATAATTTATAAATCTATCGGTATTAGAATCGGTAAATTGAAATCATTTGCCCGTGTATAGGAAACGCTTCATACGCCGGGTTAATATTTATCGTTGGTTATGGTGCGAATCATTTCGATTAGAATCAGATAATGACATACAAGGATATGAGGGCAAGAAGTGATGAATTCTCGATCGATTTTGATTGATTAGACGTGATTTGATGGCATTTAGCAATAGTAATACATAGTAGGATAGTAACTGTGAGACGAGCTGCAACGAAGGTCTATTTGGAATTGGGATAACGATAGAGAAAAAATAATACGACACGGGATAACGACACTTCAGCCGATTATATGATTTTTGAAACTCAAATTACCGCTACGTGCACCCAAACTAGCGTTGGCTGAAAACATTTCATCTTTGACAGAAATGACGCCATTTCGTGTGCTGGAGGGTCAAATGCGCAAATAATGAGCTGTTTGAAGAGTTTGAAAATGGTTTGTATGTATGCGAGCAGACATCTCTTTCTGTTTTCTTTTCGCATTTCATTTGGGATTGTGCCAAAAAAGAGTTCATGCGACGTCAATGGGGATCGAACCAAGGCAGGCTAGAATGCAAAGCTATTTCACACGACCACGCTATCCATGTAGTTGCCAGTGCTATCATATAGAAGCATGATAATATTACACCGCATCATAAAATGAAATTGGAAAGTGTTTTCTAAGAGAATAAAGAAGAACATGAACGAGAATATATCTTTCTCTGTCTGGGCCGTGTATTTGGCAAAGTATACGAAAAGCTTTCATATGCTTTCATTTAAATGTGTCTCCTGTTTCGCTCGCTCATATTGGCTCTAGCATATATATTATACAAATGATGTACATGTATTGGAGAGTAGAACATTTTCTGTTACTTTTCAGCTCATTTGATGTAATGAATCGGGATGCGATAACATGTGCTACAAATTAACTTTGGGTGTGGGATCCGTTTTGACACCATTGAAGACATAAAAACGAATTCGCTGCGTGAACTGAAGGCAATTCCTGAATACGGCTGTAATAAGTGTTTCGATGACTGGAAAAAAGTTGGATAAAGTGTATTTTGCTTCAGAAGGGGTATATTTCGAAGGCGATAATATAAATTTTCATGATAAATGAAGCAGTTTATTTAATTTCTTACAATATTTAACGTTTTTGTGCCAACACAACCCAACATTTTTACTACTATTAAGAGAATATAGAAAACGAAGAATATATATAAAGTTTTCCTTTATCGAAGAAATGTTGATAAACTCTTTCGCTTCAAAGCAATTATCCAGGGTATGCACCAAATTTCGTTGTGCCGAATATATTACTGTGGACCAGAGATTCCAACCTTCCTGATTTTTCAGGATTTCCCAGACTTCTGACACGTTCCCTGATATCCTGACAAACAATCAATTTTGCCTGAATTTCCTGAAATGATCCTGATTTCTCCTGATTTTTGTACTTTTCACTTTATCAGAATAATTAGCCGTAATAAATAAGAGTCCCTTTCAGAGCTCTTCGGTTCGCACTTTATAATACTTACTTTTGACGAGGTTCATGCCAACTGGACTGGCCGTTAGCAGCACCATCTCAGATAGCAGTGAAACGTTGTGGGTGTAGATACATGGGTCATTTAAGCAACTTTGCATACTTGAAATATTCGAAAAATAATTAGACTACTGTTTGGAAAAGGGAATTTAAAAAAAATACGTTTTTGATAAAAAATGAATTTTAATTTTAAAAATAACTTTTTGTCAGCGAAATTTCTTTCCAAAAAATTTTTGGGAATTTTTTTGTGAAAATTCAAACATTTCATCATTTCATCCATAGACAAGAATTTTGTAGGTTTCATAGTTTTTGAGTAATAAATTTTTGTAAAAAATTAAGAAAAAAAATTTGCTTGTTTCAAAAAGTAGTCTAATTATTTGTTAAATATTTAAAGTATGCATGGTTAAATGACCCATGTCTTTACACCCACAACGTTTCACTACTATCTGAGATGGTGCTGCCAACTCCTAAGACCAGTTGGCATGAAATCCGTCTTTTTTTTTGTTTTAGTATCTATCTATTTAGAAGTGACGCGCGTTACCGAAGGTACAGTGTCGACATTTACTGAAGTTTGAAATTGGCGTGAAAAGATGCTGTATCAGATTAACACGCTTGAAGGCCATTTCCCAACGATATAATTTGAATGAAAATAATGACTTCAAGCTTTTTGAATGCTTAAATAACGTATTCCTGACCTTTACTTAACTGTTCGTCTACACATTTTATGTTTAACATTTCTTAGATTTCTCGTCATTTCCCCGAAAATAGAAGAATGTAAAACATTCTTGAACATTGTGGTTTTTCGAATTCGCATTCAAGAAACCCTAATGTTTAAAAATCAAAATTATACCAATGGTTGAAAAATAAAACAAAAATCTTTCGCAATTAATCCAGCAGCTAAATTCATTCATTATTATCGAACCTATGAGAAAAGACACTGAGTTAAAATTTCAATAATTGGGATACAGACGTCATCTGATTTATTTATATTGACGTAGTTTTTTTTATCCCATTTGTTTATTTATTTAGGGTCATTAGCATTTTAGCTGTCACAGAGCCGGATTTTATTCGTGTACATGTTACATGTTTTATCGTATCTATAAATTGTGCATTACACAGGTGCCATTTTTAGCGTAAGAATATTCCTTCTGTTCTACCATTGTTCAGTTAGACCACCGGACAGTGGAGACAGTTGATATGATCATTGTTGTGTTATTAGTAGCACAACAGCCCGATGTTTCAAGCGATCTCCATTCGACCGTGGATCGATCTCCATCACTGGTGGTGGTTGTGTGGACGTAGTTATTTTATAACAACACAAAGATGATTAGTTGAGAGCCCTGAGTTTTGAACTCATGATCGATCGCTTAGTAAGCGAACGCGCAACCAATGTGGCTATGAAGACCCCCAATTGATGTAGTTATAATGTCACAACTCACAGTGCTAATAACGCATGGTTGTTAAAATGCCTAAAAAAGGACAATCATCAGTTGCAAGAAGAGATTTTCTCAAGTATAAACCAACTAATAAAAGTAATAGAACAAATGCTAGAAATAAACTGGGAACGTAAATAATTAAAGGAATATTAGCCACCAAGAAGAATTATGTATAAAAAAATCTTTTCTAATTTAGAAGTATTTATTATGTATTATGGAAAAGTGTATCATGAATTTATGAAGAATCTAACTTAACGATGATCAAGAAGAATCCTGTATAGAAGCAAATCGTGACGGTTTTGAAGTATGCGAAATTGAGCCACCATTAACTAACTCCAAAGTTTACCCTACCCAGAATAAAACTAAAGTTGTTTGTCTGGTGGGATTGGAAAGAAATTCTGTATTATGAGCTTCTACCAGGCTGAATTAGTCACTGTGATAGGCGTAGTGTTCTTCGTATCTCTTCGACAACACGAAAAATATTTTTGGATTCTGGCTAAGATATGTTATTCCACCAACTGAACTACGAAATTTTCTCGAGGGCAAGAAATTCCACTCTATGGATAGTATAGAAAAACCATTGAACCATTTTCGGTAACAAAGCAAACATATTCTGGAAGGATAGAATTTTGAAGATTCGAAAAAAGGGCGAAATATTGTAGAGCAAAATTATGTATATTAAATTAAATACATCCCATAAAAATTATGCTTTTGTTTTCTTAAAGATCGACACGAACTGTCCGGACTCAATTTGAGCTCCTGTTTTCTATCTGATTTTTATTTTCATTCTTCCTGATTTTTAAAATTTTTAGATGGCAACCCTGCTGTGGACCACAGAAGTGAGAGATCACGTTCAACTTACCCTAGGAACGACTCTACGATTTGAGATGTATTGAAAAGAACGCATATAAATTATCTTTCAACGTGCAACAAGAATTACAGCTATCTGTATCGGATCTCACAAATCAGATGACCTGCTGTCAAGCCATTGAATAATTTACCGTCGCGATCCTTTGATTTCATACAAGAAGAGGCTCGGTCGTATTAAGTGATGAGTCGAAGTTCAATTCATCCGTAAACGATGGCCCTCGAAGTTGCAAGTATTGGAAGGACTCGCTGCGAAACAGGTTAGATAAACTGTCCCCGTAAATAGAGACGAACCAGGCCAGCAGGCTGAAAGTCTTTCGCCAATAGCATTGAAACTTTTAAATTCTCCGGAGAGCTATGGCCATTTGAACATTGTCAAAATTTTGCTAATCCCAGTCTTTCTTCTATCCCCTGTAGTTACAAGATGGTGTCATGTGTTTTCATGCTTGTGCATTCATCTTTTGTAAAGCACCCAGACTCTCAATTTCTTTTGACGTAGGATTACGTCTTTCGGGAACATATTGGGGTACAAATTAAGAATCGAAAATCGAGAACATCGAGAAAATTGTAAAATCTCAAACGCTTATTGCTCAGTCATTTCATGATGGATTGATGAAATTTTTGCATCAATCGATTTCGGCACTCCATAACACTTCTTATATTGAATAAAATAATATATATCATGAAACTAATTATCGAACAAATGATAAATCTCAACCCCTATCCTAACGGAAATATCCACTTCTAAATGGTCGGAATTGACGGCACATGCGGCGGTTCCCTAACAAAGACATCAAAACTAAGTTGTCTGGGGGAAATCGGCATTGCAAATACATGAAATTAGAGGGAACTTTTGTTCCCACCGAAATGTGTTCCCTAACAAACACATATAAACCAAGCTGCCTGGGGGAATTCGACATTGCAAAAACATGAAAGTAGGCGGAACTTTTGTTCCTACTGAAATGTGTTCCCTAACAGAGACATCAAAACCAAGCTGCCTGGAGGAAATCGGCATTGCAAATACATGAAAGTAGGGGGAACTTTTGTTCCCATCGAAATGTGTTCCCAAACAGAGATATTAAAATCAAAGTGCCTGAGGGAAATCGGCATTGCAAATATATGCAAGTCGGGGGCATTTTTATATTGCAAGTAGGGTGAATGATACGATTAATTCTAGCAAATAGAATTTAAATTTGGAACTTTAATGTTGGTTGCTTCGTGAAATTTCATATCATTGTCCGATCGTGTATTGTGAAAAATTTAGCTCAAGTGGTAGCAGTTGTGTTAAAAATGACTTGAGATATGAAACGATTTATTTCAATTTTCATAAATAAAAAACGCTCGAGAACGGGTCGTTCGGTTTAAGCTGTCTGTTTTGTTGTGTTCATTTTCACCCAAGGAAAGTTCATACGGCGAGAAAAATTGGAAAAGTTAGGAAATATTTGGAAAAGTGATTTCCCATATGCTCTACATATAGTATTAAGTGTTGTTAATCCAATTAAAATTCGCATTGGGTGGAATAAACACTCAGATAGTATAAATTATATAACAAGATTATCTTTTCCATTTCAAATATGTTTTCTCTATATTAAAGTAACATGTTTTTACTGATGAGAAAAATTGATAATTGTGATCGGTATTGGTAATTTTCTTATATCACATTGGTGAGTTTGTTTTTCTTTATTTCATCCAAACATAACACAGGAGGCATTTCGTCTAAGGTCACAGAGAGCGGTTTTCATCATATCTCATTCCACTCCAGCATCCTCTATCTGATACGCACCACCCAACGACTGTTTACCATACTCATCATCACTCGGTAAACACTGGTGGAGTGAACAAACAATACCCAACAACCAAACAAAATTGCTCTTTTCAGGGCCACCAAATCATAACCAAAGAGTTTAACGATGTAGTTCTCCAAACATATCCAAAATCAACAGATATCCTAACGGAATCCTACGTCAACTATGCGATCGTGTCTCGGACACAACCCTCCTGCGACTTTTTCTAGAAGAAAACAATGAGCTTGTTACATACATACATTTAGAGATATAGATTTCACAGAATCATTTCGAATGTAAGAAAAATAGCGAATATATTCCGATTAACGTGGAGTAATTTTTCGGGAGTGGCCCTTAATGGTGGCTGTAATAATTATTTTTTTTATTATTTTTTTTATTTACGAATGAACAAAGGTTTTTAAATATCGAGGAGATAAGTATGAACCGTAAGTCTCTCATCTCTTTAGGGTGGCTAATCCAATAAATATAGGTTGAGTTAGAAAACAATCAATTTGAACGGTAGTGGTGGGTTCGAGGTTAATCAAACAGTATCTTCTTTCGGAGTAGGAGTTGGGCACACACCCACCCACTCACGAATCTCATCTCGTAGCGAGTTCGAATCTGATAATTCGCATCTAAATGGTGAGCGTATCTGCGCGCTGGAAAATGGGTTCGAACCGGGTCACATAGATTTGCATAAACACCGGGGTGAGCTTTTCCGGCGAAACTCTTATCCTAACATCCGATCATACATTTCTATCGTTCAGTCGAGTCGAAGGCATGTTCTCCCGTCCGAACTCGTGTACCATCCAAACAAATCTAACATGGATTTATTGATTGACTCCACGTCCGAGCGGAACTTCACGTCCCAAGTGCTAAAATGCATGGGAGGTTGTATCGATGCTCAAACATAATATCCCATGAGCAAAGGATCGTCTCCAAGACGCTCGTCGTCGTCGTCGTCGCCGTCGTCGTCTAATCTTATCAGCAACTGTGATCGAATAAATCCCATTGCAACACGCGTTCAGCTACGACTCGAGGCGGCTGCCCACTCTCTCCTACTCTCGATGCCAACAGTACTGCATGGATCGAATCTGATCCATACTGATCTAACGGAAGGGTGTCGTAATCTGGGAATAGTTCTGACTGGAATAGAAATAGATGTACGAAGTTCGATCCTCAGCAGTGGATGCACATATGAACTGCGTGCAATGCTGACAAAATAGTCGTTCGAGGAAACTATGCTCCGAACAACGCGAGGAATGCCTCGAACAGTGATGGAAGAGCGATGCATTTGCTGCGGCTGTGGAAGGCTAAAAACTGTTATATGCGCGCATCCAAACAGCCGCAGTACAACCAAACATGAAATATTCATATATGTAATAGGCGAGTAAATTTTGTGTTCATGTTTTGTTTATCGAATAACATACAATCCAAATTGAATCCAAGACGAGTGCGATCGAACGCTTCCCATGGGTGCATATTGGATTATATTGAAGCGGGGAAAAACAAACACAAAACCAATAGGAGAAAGAAGTAGTTCGCGGTCGCGGGTTTAGGCTTTTTTGCATTTCTCCTCCCTCAGAGTCTCGGGGCGATGGAGAACGCGCACGCCGCGAATCCGCTATATTGGCCCACAGGACCGTACCCATAGATCAAACTTTTACGATTTGCGAAACAGAGCATTGCATCATCATCTCGAGGTCTTTGCACCATCTCCATCCCCCCGACTTCAATGTGACTGGCCAATGACTCCGGCATCTCCGGTCAGCTAGTGAATTAAACAAACAAGATTTGTCCATCGCAGCCTGGCAGGACATTGACCTTGAAGGGCGCGGAACCCGGGCGCATGTCGCGAGGGATTGCATTGACAGTCCCGCTCGGTTCGGCATGTAAACGGCACTAATTTCCTTCGTATTGTGAACCCTCGTCCGGGTACGAGCCGCGCGCTGCCTTCCGAGGTTATCGTCATTCCGTTCGAACCTTTCATCAACATAATCAAATTACATAATTAGCCTCGCTGTCTGTCCGGCGGTGGTTATAATGCGAGTCTTCCCTTCAGAAGCGACCCGATTGAAAATCAATCGCTTCCCGGGGCTTCGCCATCGCGCTATCAGACCCGAACCCATGGGAACACGCGTGAAGCGCGGTAGTCAAGAACAAATCAGTTCTCGATGTTAGCCATATCGTTACATCACGTCGGGAGGTAACCATTGACAAGGTTCCGTTCCGGGATGTCGATAAAGACGGCATAAGCGATCGATCGATGCTTTCTTTTTTTTTTGCTCTCTCTTCAAACTATGTTGCCTCTTTTGCTCCGGCATGTGTAGCGAATTGGCATGAAAGCCAGGGTTCGCAAGGTCATGGATTGTTTCATCAATAGAGTTGAGGAAATTAGTACGATTCATATACTTTGCTCTAGGGAATATATTTTAAGCGAAAACAGATTTAGGAACAGATTAAACTGATTCATTTCAATCAAGAATCATAGAGAAGGTCAAACTTTTTTTTTGCAAATAAATATTCATATTAGAAAAATGAGTCAATTCCTCGTTTTATACAAGTTGATAGTGATATCAAACTCCGAACGATATAGGTTCTATTAATACATCAATACATCGATATTTCATAAACGTTCATAAATCAAATCAACACGCTATTCAGAATTGACACGAGCCCGCAATATTTTGTATCAACTATCTCATTATTGATTTAAAGTGTACAATTAGCAAAAACGCATCGTGTCATTAAACGGTTCCATTCGGCATTTGTCTCATCATGGAGATTAAATGATGCGTATAAATAGAGACGCTTGTACATGGCTATATTTTAGTATTATTACTGTAGAAGCTGTATCGACATGTTCGAAAGGTACTCAACGATCGTCCTATTGATTGGGTTGCTGCAATGCGCACATGCGTTGGTGAGTACCCTGAAAAGCAGAATAAATTCCAGCTAGCTTTAACCATTTTTCGTCAATTACCAGCGGGTGAACCTGACGATGTTCACCAACTGTCGGGACCTTGACATTGAGTACGGTGAGGCTGATGTTGCCATCACGAAGGTCTCGTACGATCGAGATGCGGATGGCATCTGCAATACGATCCACGTCGAGTATCACGTGAAGAAACCCAGCGATAAAGTTCAGGCAGAGCTAGTCATTGGCACTTACAAGTGTCCCCCGGGAACGACCACCATTTGTCTGGATAATGCCAGAGAACACGTGGAAGACATGACCTGTGAACGGTTCCACACCGACGACAGTGGACCGTGGTATATGCTATCGAGTGCGATGTCTAATGGCGATCGCTGTGGACGAGTCGAGGTGAGCCACTTTAGAATTTATTCCCATGATTTTGTAGTCCATTTGCCCTTATAGATGAGGAGAAAGTTGAATGAATAGTGTTATTTTATTTGGCTATTTTACCATAAGAATGTTAGAATAGCCTCATTCTTGATTATCAGGTGCAACGAATCGAAAATTCTCTCTTACTTCCCCGCATGATAAGAGATTTGATTTTTAGGTGCCGTAAACCGGGGGAAAATGATCACGATTTTTAGAGAAATGTATATAGTTCCGAAATTTTCTGTTTAACTCATACCCAATAATTTTTAGAAACAGTACTGGTGCTAAGGTCACATAACGTTCGGAAATGTTTTGTTGAAAAATATTCTTAAACGTTAGTTTTGAATTTTTTTAATCAGTTTTTCATTGTTTAATTTTTTGGGTAATATGCACGAAAATGTACTGATTTCTTTACCAACGGTAATCTAAATGATAATTCAATGGTTTGAGGATACAGAATCTGATTAAATTTACTTGAAGTTATAGTAGTGTCTCACTCATATCTCGATCTAAAATTTGATCAGCTGGTCATCCGAAGACCATCCGGGTTATTCTAATGTGAACAAAAACCCTCGAAATGATCACCAATGTGTTAGTTATGGAGCAATTTCACACAAAAATCAGTCGAAAACGGTAGATTTTAACGCAACCTTCACGATTTTAATGGCAGCTATCTAAAATCACAACTTTCACTGTCAGATGACCAAATTTAAATACGACTGATTTTTTAGAAGGACGCATTCAAAATAATTGACATTTTTTTGCAGAAAACCAGCAAAGTTGTTGGGAAATCAATGAATAGTTGTAATTTAATTGTAATTTTAAAAAAATATATAAATAACGTTTTAAATGTACTGTTAAAATATTCTATACATAAATAGAATTAAAAATTAAAAATGTTTATAGCCCAAAACATGACCCCTTAGATATTTTTTCAAATATTTTTTTCATAAACCCTGTTTAATTAAAAAAAGATTGACATACAGTGGTTCAACGACGGGCTCACCTAAATGTAGATATGAGTTTTTCAAATCAACACTCTGCGAAATCGTAATCGTTTGAAAAAAGTGATAAGAATAATCTACATGTGATTTCACATGAAAAACTATATGTAAATGTTTTTCCTAGGACTAAGTCGTATATGAATATCGAACGAAGACTAAAAACATGTTACTTTTGAAAACCTTAAAATCGAAATGGTCACCCTAACGAAGAAATAAAAAAAAAATAAGGGTCTAATATTTTGCGATAAGGAACAAAACTACCAATTTTGTTGGAAATCTGAGAACCACTATATCGATTTGGCATGGAATGGCTGAGTTTAGGTGTTATCGTGTTGGAATTCCCCAAACATTATTTGATTTTTTTAACTTGTTACATCTCGAGAACGACCAGGACTAGGATAAAACCTTAAATATAGTTTTTCATGTAAAATCGCACGTAAATTAACTTTTTTATATTGCTTCTCTCAAATGATTACGATTTGGCGTATTTACGATTACGATTCGAGTATTGACATTTAATAAATTTTTAAAATTTCATATCTTCATTTCAGTGAGCTCGACATAGCACCACTATATGAGAATCTTTGTTCCACTGGACGAGTTTTCAAGTAATTAATATTGGTCATCTGAAAATGAAAATTGAGATTTTAGGCAGCTGCCACCATGTGAAAAAAGTTTCAAAAAGATTGGACAGGATGTAAGCTGAGGCTGGCTGATTTGGCGTAAAATTGCTCTATGATAAACCATGAAGTTCTCATATATCACATGATGGGATTTGGTTCTGGTCATAAAGTGGTCATTTCCCCTGGAAAACCTGATCCGGAACGTATCCGGGTTACGACAATGAGGTCATATAAGCTTGAATACATCACAATCAAGCTAGTTTCGAAAAATAGTGAAGTTTGATGCCCCAAATGGTGGAAGTTGTGTTGTTTTGGTCTCTGGAACCTAGGGTCACTGAACTTGTTCCGGCCACATCTCCAGAATCCGTGGACCAATCCCGATGAAACCTCAAAGGGTTCTTTCAAGTGAAACTTGTCGCGTTCGATTCGTTTTCAGCCGTTTCCGAGAAAACTGAGCCGCAACACTAGTAGAGACAATGCTTTTTTGCCATGCTTAAAAATGGAAACGAAAATGCTGTTCAGAAAAAGATATTTTTTATGCAATCAATGCGATTCGATGAGAACCACTGTGGAAAAGAACCTACAGATGAGGTTCCGGAGATACCGTAATACCGTTGATCTGCGCTAAGTTTCCCACCCCAGCCTGCGAGAAACAGTCGCACTCCATGATGCTTCTATTTACCACCAGTCCTGGAGGCCTTCGATCTGCCAAACTCGGAGTCGCTTTTTGTTGTTAAGAATGTCGAACTTGGACTCGTCCGACCAAATAACGCGCATCCAGAACTCCAGCGACTTTTTGACATAGTCCCTCGCAAACTGAAGTCGTTTTTTTATTGGTGTTGCTGACCATCGGTCGCTTTTTGGCGAAGTAGCTCTTCAGGTCCCGTTGCACCAAGCGTTTTTCGAACGGTGCGATTGGAAAGGTCCAGGTCCAAACTTTCTTTAATCGCCCGAATGGTCGTTCATGGGGTTTTCTTTACTTCCAGTTTACAGTTACTTTACAGTTGGAAAATTTCTTACCATCCAGCTTGTGACATGTTGTACAGTAAATTACATTTAATGCGACGTGCCGAAACACCACTCAGTGTCGCATTGGAGGCGATTTTAACCTGTAATTGAACATTTGCGATGACAGTGGCACAGTGTCGACTTTCGATGTGGGGTCATAATTTGGACCTCGAACTTTATGTTTACAAAAATGTCCAACTAAATATGTCGCATTACAGGTCCGTCCAATTAGCTGAATGTCGAGCTAAATGTAAATTACTGTACTTTCAATCTAGAAGCAATTTAAAAATTAATGAATATTGAATAATCGGGAAAGTCCCCAACCATAAATAAGCTCAGAACAACTGCCAAATTCACATACTCATCATATACTGGCAAACAAATTATGAAAAAATCAATTTGTGTTTTATTATTATTTTTGATATTGTTTTAGAAAGCATTGAACTGTATTTCGTAAACTCTTTTTCGAAAGGTTTAATGGCCCTGATAAGCGCCGTGTTTTATGGAATTTTAGAAAACTTAGTACTCGTGGTTTTGAAAAAAACCATTTCGAACGCCCTCGATGCCGCCTTATTCTGGATTTGCCACCAAAGCAGATTGTATAAAGAACAAACTTTTTTCTTCTGCTACCAGCTGCCGTTTTTCGATTGCGTTTGCCACTCGCTGCAACTGCCTGTTGTTGTCTTGATGTCCACCGAACCGAATGTGTTCTGTTCTGAATGCGGGTTTTCTTATCGTCGCGAGCAGCTTTACCAGCCAACTCGATCACTTCGACGGCCGAAACTATATAACGCCGACTAGGTGGACTGGTGCACTGGTACTAACGCGCTCGGCCTAGCTACCCTTAACTCCAGATCAACACGGTTCGAGCGGGATTTTGCCTTTCCCTTCACTTTTCCTCCTTTGCCATGTCCAGACATGGCTGCTTGGGTTGGTTTGTTGAAGTGTTTTGATGCGAACCGATGTGGTGTACGGTTTGAATGAGAATGATCGTTACGGCAACGGAGCGGGGATTTTTAAGCTGACTGGCTGGCTCGAGAATTACGCATGTGTGAGACTGCGACCAATGTTTCGTTCATTTTTTTCTTTTTCCTTTTCAATGGTGCTTCATTCTATTTCGCTGCTGCTCTGGTTGCCCGTTTCGGTCGGTACGATTTGAGGAGCACAAAATGGACCAATCAAAAATGGGCACATAGTGCATTTGGGCAATGCTTGATATTTCACAATTATTCAATTATTTATCTCAAGAAAAATGAAATGTTATTCGTTATGATAGATGCGTAGATATATTTCCTATCAATTGATGCCAAAACCATTGCGATCTATTGAGAAATGCTCGAGTTATAAGCGTTCCAAATCTTGCATTTTTTCCTACTTGTTCAGTGCCTAGATTTCCATTTCACCCCCTATATCTTCCGGTTAGACGTAGTCCTACGTCAAAAACTTTGGTAAAACTTCACAAGTAGAGGGAAACGATAGCATAAATACATCAAGTACTTTGAGCGTCCAAAAAATGTGAGTTTTCCGATCGTGGTTTTAAGGTTTTTCCCGCTGATTAAACAAAGTTTTCGTGTTTCGTGCAGTAAAGTTCTGTTCGCCTACAGAAGAGGAACAATTTGATGTAGCGAAACTGTAAGTTTGATAACAATACATGAAATTAATTGCATTTTAATTTTTGCGTGTTGTGTGGGGTGACATGGACACGTATCTCTGGGGTGAATTGGTCCTACAGGTTTGAGACTTTTCTTTGGTCTAATTGATTCCAGATGCCGCTGAATTACAAGAAGAGGATGGAGAGACAACGTTGGAAGAAGGAGAAGCTTGAAAGAGCAACACAGGCCATCGAGAACGAATTTTCTTTGACCAAGCATCAAAAGTGTTTGAAAATGCTCGACCAACAGTGAAAGGATTCATGCAGAATTCGCGATGGTGTCAATCCAACTTTTCTGGTCTAGAATCTGGCCAAGACACCTGGCATCGATTCCAAAACATTGTTACTGATTGTAACATTATCCCAAAATACTTTACATAAACATAAGTATGTTTTTTCGATGAAACACACACTGGACCAAATCACTCCGCATCAAATTATTATGTTCAAAAATCATCTCTTTTATTTTATGATATATTTGGTAGATTGAAGCTTTATATAATGATTAAACATTATTTATTGAGAGAAAACAAGTGTAGCTCAGTATACAATGTGACATTTTTTATTTAGACCGTATTGGTTTGGAAATATTAGGCGCTTTGCTTAGATGGTCCAAATTAGGTAATGTGGAAACCGGATTGAAGCTAGGGATAGCACAACTGGAATACTCGTAGATTCATCTTTTCAACAGATAATTATAACGAGATTTTTCTGTGTTGTGGCGGATCTCATTGCAGATTTCAGGTGGATACGTTTATACTCCATGTTGAATGTAGGACCTGAAGTATCGGCTGGAATTAGGCTTAGGTTTTCTCAGCTGTCTGGTCTCGAAAACGATTAACAGACCGTTGTCGGGTATCCAGTGAAGCAGGAATTCCTTTGTAAATTCAAGGCTAATACTGGCATAGGTATTGGGTTCAATTCCTGATCGGTCAAGGATTTTTTTTCGGATTGGAAACTTTCTTGACATGCCTTGGGATAAGTAATGGACCTGAAGTATCGGCTAGAATTAGGCTTGGGTTTGCTCAGCTGCTTGAACTCGGAAACGATAAAATCGTGGCCGGGGATCTGATAAAGCGGGAATTCCCTTGTAAATTTTTGGCTAATACTGACATAGGTATTGGGTTCAATTCCCGATCGGTCTAGGGTCTTCCCGGGTTGGAAATTCTCTCGACATGCCATGGAATAAATACGATCATATAATGGCTTATATTGTTCTTTCGATTAGTAATCTATGTCTGCGAGATAACCAGTCCGTTTTCCTTTCAATTTAATTTGCATACTTTTTAGTTGATGAAAAATATAAATACCGTAATATAATAATTATCAATAAGATAACTCGTCCCGCTCAAACCTTTGTAGGGGAATGAGGTGGGACCTAATAATTATCTACTTTTACGTAGTATTGACTTGAATACCGAAAAGTTTGAAAAAACTTTTAATATTGAAATACATTGGTTTCAAATGGGGTGATTTTTTTGCGCCCATCAGTATAGATCAAAACAGCTCGAAGCACAACGTTAACACTACTTTGATGCAAATACTGATGCCCAAAACTTAACACTACTTTGATGCAAATTTTAATGTTTACACGTGTGATGAACTGACACAATAATGTGTCAAACTCACAATGTGTAGCCAGATTTCCATTTTCGTTTGTTTCAGAAGGTCAATGATTATTTTCAATGATTTTTTCTCCTCAATGTTGAAATAATTAGTTTCAAGTAGTTGCAACCATTCATTGCAAGTTTTTGTAACATGCTCACCGTAAAAAAAACACTTCGCTGATCAAATTATCAGAAAATTACCGGTTTTTCATTTGCGGGCGATAGATCGTTATTCGATATCCGATATTCGTTACGAACATAAAAATGGTCTCGGAGATGGTGCTGAAACGAGAATTGATTCCGAAAATATTTTCACAAAAGAGGATTTCTGCAGGAGCCCTCCATGAGCCGAGTGTTGTCCTAGCTATTTTTATTGAAGGATACGAAAGCTATTCTGTGCTATTCAACTGCACAACATCCTGCCTATACCATGCATGACCCACCACCAACGTACCGAATGGGGAAATTTTGCATTTTTTTAAACTTTGCAAACCATTTCCGTGCGGTAGACCTTCTCCATATTCGTCACAAATGCTGCTTCGACAGCTGGATGAAAGCGCAAAGAAGAGCAAGTGTTGAAAATGTTAATTTTTTTCCACCTGGGTATTCCGTTTCTAAGCTTCAAAACCAATAAAAATTAAAGGACTCAGAAATACAATTCATATAGTTTTGTAGAGCAGAAAGAATTGTAGGAATTCAAGGAATTCAATTTGTCAATTTTTCAAGTTTTTTGAAAACCGAAAAAACACCGAAGATCGGGTGTTTAATTTTTTTTTCTGATGCAAAATGTCTTAAAATTGCATGACCCTTCGAGATTTACAGTTATCTAAAAAAAAATTTTGGGTCAAAAATCGATTTTTCATGTGGAAAAACGACCAAGTGCAAAAAGCAATTTTTTGACGAAAAAAATCTAGATAGCTGTAAATCTCGACGAGTAATGCTATTTTAAAACATTTAGTATCCAAAATTTTCTTTGAAAACCTCAAATTTTCGTTTAAAAAAAACTCAAATTTTAACGTCTGTGTCACCAGTGGTGCACCCGTGGCCGAGTGGTTAGCGTCATAACTAACATGCCGGGTGTTCGGGTTCGATTCCCGTTCTGGTCGGGGAATTTTTCGTCAAAGAAATTTCCTCCGACTTGCACTGTGATCACGCGTATTCTAGAGCTTGCCACTCAGAATGCATTCAAGGCGTGTTATTTGGCATAGAAATCTCAACTAAGCACTAATAAAAATTACGCAAGTAATACTACGTTGAGACGGCGAAGTTCCTCTAGGAACGTTAGTGCCATTGAAGAAGAAGAAGAAGAGACCAGTAAATGAAGTCCGAGTAAGCTAATATTTTGCATAAGGTATATCATCGTGCAAATCAACATTCCGTAGCAAGTTCCGAATGAAAAATTGAGATAACTATTTTTATTGGCACTCAAAACCATACTTTCCGTTTCGTACTCTGAAAGTCCCAGACTGCCGATTTTTGATATTTTTTTTTTCTGAGATGACACTAGATCTCGACGTTTCATGTAATTTTAAGACATTTGGCATCAAACTTTTTTTTTCGAAAACCCCGATTTCCTTCACTTCCCCCTTGGGTAATTTTTCGATTTTGAAAAAAAATCTAACTTTGACCGCTTTGCGCCACTCTCCCTTAAGTCCGATTGAGCTGATATTTGACATAGGGTGTTTTTTCGAGGTGGTGAGCATTTATTTGGGGTAACTTTTTGAGATTCGAGATGACCATTTTCATTGGCATCCTACTGTCCATGATTGCAAAACACCAATATAGTATCATACACAATAACACTTCAACCATATTTGATTCTTTCTAGGGCTTCTACAACTTGGATGCAGCCGTTCTGGACATCAAATACCTCCGTAGCTACCTCGATGTTGGCAAAGGATCCTATCGGGTGCGAATGTTGTTCCACGTGCCAGGAACGGACCTGACGCAGAAGAATGTCCGAGGGTGTTGCGAGATGGATTTCGACGTAATTGACTAAGGAGTTCACGGTTGATTCTGTGCGCTCGTGTAACATGATTCGCCCTTATTCCTTCGGTTTACTCTTCCAAAATCAGTATTGCAGTTACTTTACCACCGAAATAGATGGCACCACAATTTAAGAATAAGCGTAAAACATGAAAATGCTGTCGAAGAGTTTTTATTACATCCGATTTTTTTTTGAAGTTATTATTCAGCTTTTGGTTCAATTTTCGTCCCGGTTGGAAATCTTGCGGCTATTAAAGAAATTTTCTAAACATCATTTTCGCAAAAAAATTAATGTTCGTTGATGGTCTACTGCAATATCGGCGTCACGTATTCACGTTCGGCGTCGCGTTCGGTTCGGTTTTTTAACTGCCCACTTAACTCACTTGAGGGTTTTTCAAACGAACGATATTATTAATCCTTTTCACCCTGGCGTTTGCGGTTTATAACAAAGTAAGTAAATGTAGGTAAGTACCATTCGCGTGTTATTTATGTTTCAATTCATTTTAATGATTTTCATTTCAGAGGTAATTTCGATGCGAACCCGGCAGTGCTCTCGGGCTGATTCGACTGTAGAATCGAAACTCTGTGTAAAATTATGGCTCTAAAAACCACGTTACTGGTTTATTTGTAAGTTCAGGATTTTCGAAGAAAAGTTTATGGCTCTAAAACCAGATCGAATTACTTTTTCATTTCATCAAAATCCAACTGTGATAGAACTGAATTTATGATTTCGGATTCTAACAAACAAATTTAGTTTACACATCACACTCATAGCCACCGATTATTTATCCACATCCTTACAATTTTCTTCTCACTATCGTTGCTGCATATGCTCACATCTCGCCCGCTAGTTCAATTTACATCGAACTGTTACAAGATTTATGGGAGTGCATCAATACGAGCTAATCATGCCAATTATATCATTTTACTCAAACAAAAGCCCCAACAAAACTGATCCGAGCGGCCGAATGCAGCTTGCTGTCGCTAGTTTTGCGGTGAAAATGCAAAGTATGACGCAAAATTGCGGTTCTTATTGCGCAATCGATATCGAGTAACGTTAAAAAGAATTCCTCATTAAAAAGAGAAGCTTTACATACAATCTTCCTCATTTGGTTTCTCTATTTATGCGTACATGGAATGCGATCGGGATGCCCGTCTTATTTTATTTTTCCTTCTTCACTTCATTGCTCCCCAGTTTCCCCCGCTTGTTCGAGAGCATCAGCTCACGTTAGCGACTACCCTCCGGTGGAGTTCCAGCATATGAGCATAATTCAATAAACTCTTCATTCTTATTATTATTACAAGCCAAATCAAAAAGGTATCATTGCATCTCCGGGATGTGTGTCTTCTGCTGTACTTCAGCTCTCCACCGAGAAATCGGCTTCGCGGGCAATTTTGATCTAGCTTTTGCCCCGAAGGAAGGATGATGATGATGATGTTGAATTAAAGAGGCTTTAAACTTTTCAGTTCATTCGCCTCTAATAGAAGGAAGGAACATTCTTTCCGCCCTTTTACAGAATACACGAAGGAAAACGCAACGCAGCTAAAACACTCGGAAATAGTCGGGTTATGCGGAATGAAGAGTAGACGCAACGCGAGCAAGGCGCCGGCAACAGTCACGTTAGGGCTGGGAAAAAAAAGATCTTGTGGCACTGGTTGAATGCACTAATTTGTTCGTTTTTCTGTTTTACATGGCGTTCTGTCAAAATATCGGATGACGGTGACGCCGGATTAAGTTGTGGGGAACACAAACAGATACAAGCGTTTCTGTTGTTGGAGGTGGATTCGAACGTATGTGGCTAGAAGGTCAACAAAATGTTCGGTTTTTTCACTTCGGGAAACAATATTGATACTTGACGAATGTGATACCATATCTATGATAACTGGACCCCACTGGGCATTGTCAAATTAGTAGCGACAACACCATTGGAAATTTAAGGGAATGGAAACGATCCGTTTGTTTTTGGGAAATCATGGGAGCAAAACCATAGGTGGTATTATTTCTGCGATTGTAGACGGATGCAACGATTGATGTAGCTATTACCAATTGGAAATAGCTTGAAGTTTTTTTTTTATAATGTTGATGCATCTTTCCCATTAATTTCATGAAGTTCATGAAGATGATACTTATTTACTGGAATAAGTAAAAATACTGAAATTTCCCTGTTTTGTTCGTTCGATCATTATAAGTTTTCATGTAGCCCAAAGATATTAATAGGTCTCAAAAGGGAGGTAACCGTGGCGTGGATTACGTGGTTATGATTTTTCAAAGTTAAGGCTGATTTAGACGATGCCAGTCAGCGCTCTAGTTGAAGTCAAGGCGCCTAGAAGTATATCCTAAGGTGGGTCAACTTGCTAAAACCACTCTTCAGCCATCTTGGAAGTCTACTGTGTTTTGTTTGTAAACAAAACACAATACGCTAGTGCCGAAGCTCGCTCCTGATCAGTTTGTCTCTTTCACGCTTCAAGCAAATAATTCCCCTTCTGCTTTCTTCCGTACTGTTTTCATATACCGCTCCCCTAACCAACTTAGTGACGAAACGGCCTCACCTAGTACCATAGACCCGTCTTGGTTGAAGTATCCAGTGAATAGAGAACAGACACTCTGTTCAAGTTACTTGTACCAGTATCGAACAAGTAATTGGCCTCTAACTTGAACAGAGTGTCTGTTCTCTATTCACTGGATACTTCAACTAGAGCGCTGACTGGCATCGTCTAAATCAGCCTTTCGTCAAAGTGTTTTCAGTCTACGCTCAATATTTTTATTCGTCTAGACCAGCTATACTCAAACTGGGGCTCACTAGGCTTCCCTGATTGGCCCAGTTGACGTTTCCTTTTTCAAAACTATTTTGTTTTCCGTACTCATTAGACTTTTTTGACGTACGATTACGTCTTTCGGGAACATATTGGGGTACAAATTGAAAATCGAAAATCGAGCACATCGTGAAAATTGTCCAATTTTAAACGCTTATTGCTCAGTCATTTCATGATGGATTGATGAAATTTTTGCGTCAATCGATTTCGGCACTCCATAACAATTTTTTATATTGAAGAAAATAATATATATCATGAAACTAACTATCGAACAATTGAAAAATCTCAACCCCTATCCTAACGGAAATACCCACTTCTGATTGGTCGAAATTGACGACACATGCGGCGGGTCCCTAACAGAGACATCAAAACCAAGCTGCCTGGGGGAAATGGACATTGCAAATACATGAAAGTAGGGGGAACTTTTGTTCCTACTGAGATGTGTTCCCTAACAGAGATATCAAAACCAAGATGCCCATGGGAAATCGGCATTGTAAATATATGTAAGTCGGGGGATTTTTTTATATTGCAAGTGAGGTGAGTGATACGATTAATTCTAGCAAATAAAATTTAAATTTGGAATTTTTATGTTGATTGCTTCTTTAAATTTCATATCGATAACCGATCGTGTATTGCGAAAAATTTAGCACAATATTAGAAAAAGTGATTTCCCATATTCTCTACATATAATATTAGGTATTGTTAGTCCAATTAATTGTGAATTGGGTTGAATAAACACTCAGAAAGTAAAAGTCATGAAAGAAAATTACCTTTTCCATTTCAAATATGTTTTTTTTCTATATTAAAGTAACATGTTTTACTGGTGTGAAAAAATTATAATTGTGTTCGGTATTGATAATTATCTTATATTACATTGGTGAGTTTTTTTTTCTCTATTTCATACAGGAGGCATCTCGTCTAGGATCACAGAGGGCGGTTTTCATCATATCTCGATCCACTTCGGTATTTTTCATCTGATACGCCTGTTTACGAATGTTTACCATTCTTCTGTCATCATCACTCGGTAAACACTGGTGGAGTGAACAAACAATACCCAACAACCAAACAAAACGGCCCTTCTCATAGCCACCAAATCATTATCAAAGAGTTTAACGATGTAATTCTTCAAACATATCCAAAATCAACAGAAAGCCTAACGGAATCCTACGTCAACCATGCGGTCGTGTCTCGGACACAACCCTCCTGTGACTTTTTTGACGTAGAACTACGTGTTCCAGGAAGGGTGCCAAATCAGAAAACGGGTCACATATGAAATAAAATTAACGTTAATAACTGAGAACCTCTGCGAACGAATTCTGATTATTTGTATACCGATCGAATCGGGAATTCTCTAAGATTTGTTTTATATGCTATACATTACAATTCTCTAGTTCATAAACGGTTAAAATTAATGAAAACTGGAAGCATTTATATTTCCCCATACATTCGTTCTGCCGATTTGTGTGCTCGCCTTCCTGTACCGTCAATAACGAGCAACTAATACATTCGCTTCTGCCCGTTTTCAACTCATCTATCTATCTATATATATAAATGGATTTCTGTCTGTCTGTCTGTCTGATTCTTATGAACTTGGAAACTACTGAACCGATCGACATAAACATTGGTATGTAGGGGTTTTTGGGGCCGGGGAAGGTTTTCATGATAGTTTGATACCCCTCCCCCCTCTCTAAGGGGGGCTGCCAAACAAATGAAACACAAATTTCTACATTATTCGAAAATTAATCAAGCAAACGAAACCAAATTTGGCATGTGAATGTTTTAGGGTGCAATAAATGTTTCTATGCTGGTTAGACACTCCACCCCCCTCTCTAAGTCGTCAAATATATTGCAGTCAAAAAAAGGAGAGAAAATAAGCTGCAACTTCTGGCAGGATCGTCATTGTGTGGCTCCGATTTGTCGTTGGGGAAAGGGATCATGAAATCAGGTTGTTTCCGCACGTCTTACCTGCTTGAAGATTTTTAAATATGGGACGTCACAGATTTTGTTTATGTGTGTTACTTTTCTTATAATAGTCCACTACATAGGAAAAGTGAGAGGCAATCGGACAGCCGTCGGGAATGGACGCATATTTTTTTTCTCTCCGCTATGCTTTTTTTTTCGCCATACGTTTCAACATGATGGAAAAAGTAATAATTCGGTGAGGTGAATAATAGTGGACGCGTATAAATAAATTAAATAAGTGAAGTTATGCGGTGAAGCATTTTTTTCGCATGTTTAGTGTAATTTATCAATTCGAATGGCTTCAAAATGTGCGCGTTCGTCGTTTACTCGTTTTCATTTCGCGACATGTTTAAGTATTTTTCGTCGCGTGTATGTGTGTGTAAAAGATTAGAAGATGAGAGAAATGACTCTCGTCCGTCTTTTAGTGATTACTTTCGGAATAGTTTACTGGTGCAAACTGTCGGTTTTACTCGTTTCTCGTATCATTCTCTCGCGTACCGTGGCTATGTGCGTGTGTGGTAGTTAGCCAATAAATCACACTAATTCTGCTAACAGGATGGTATTGGAGCATGCCGAAAATCATCACAGCTAAGTTTTTTTGACGTAGGACTACGTCTTTCATTTCTATACCGGGGTGTAAAATCAAAGTTTCGAAAACGAAAGCGTTACGCCGGAGACCGAGATTTTGAGCGTTAATAGCTCCTACACAACTGAACGAAATGGTATGATAAACACTTCATTCGAAAGATAAAATGTCTACGCCTTCTATACTTGTTACTTTCTGATCCAAAAACTTGTTTCAATAGTCTTAAAATTGCTTTGAAAACAGGCTATTGAAATCACCAATCGGTATATAAGCGAGCGCTTCTCGGAAATCCACTCAGTTCAAATTGAACAGCGATTGGAGCATGTTGTCGCTGTTGTGGTGAAACTCTTCGTTTATCATGAAAGCGCGAATGAACGGTGTCACCAAGAGCCTGTTTGTGCACCTTAGGCCAGAAGGGAATCCATCAGGAGGAGAATGATGCCACAAACGGTTCCCCGGGAAGATCTCGAAGCAGCCGCTACACACACACACACACACACACATACACGCGCGGAATTCTTTCCGTTTGGATGCCATTCAGCATCGAGAAAGATCCGGAAAATAATCTACCAGTTCCTCTGGGAATTTAAAAATACATTCATGTTAAAGAGTGTATTTGAATGTTTTCTATCCATGTAACACTGTGACCGAATATGTTTCAATCAAGTGCTATTAACAGATGGTTATCGAATTAGCATTAACCACTGGCGGGCTTCCAGTATCGAGGAAAATGTGGAAATATCTAATCGTTACTGAAAATAATCTGCCAGTTCCTCTGGGAATTTAAAATTACATTCATATGAAAGAGTTTATTTTAATGTTTTCTATCCATGTAACACTGTGACCAAATACATTTGGTTTTGTGCTTTTTCAAGCAATCGCAATTAAAAGGATAGCTTCTGAAGATTATTCTTCCCTGTCAGTAGGATATTTCCGTATCCAATATTGTATGCGCCCACAATCGATTATTGCTCAGTCGCCGAATGTTCCGAGCTCAGAGAGTTCATTCCCCTCTAGTTTGCCTTCCAAATTGCCATCGTAAACCACGCCTTCTCTCGATTCAATCACGCACAAAAAGCATACTTAAGCGATATTCTGGTGGTGAGACATTCATTTTTCGTGAGGACATCGACAAGACAACATCGTTGCTGAGGGTGCTGGTCGACGAAGGATCGAGATCTGTCCTGAAACGCAAGCAGTTTGTTCGAAACTGTGAGGGAGCACAGAGAAGCCTATCCTTCAGGAGAAGAGAAGGTAACCATCGAAGCAGCCGCTACATACACACACGGAATTCTTTCCGTTTGGATGCCATTCAGCATCGAGAAAGATCCGGAAAATAATCTGCCAGTTCCTCTGGGAATTTAAAAATACATTCATATGAAAGAGTTTATTTGAATGTTTTCTATCCATGTAACACTGTGACCAAATATTTTTCAATCAAGTGTTATTAACAGATGGTTATCGAGTTAGCATAAACCACTGGTGGGCTTCCAGTATCGAGGAAAATGTGGAAATATCTAATCGTTACTGAAAATAATCTGCCAGTTTCTCTGGGAATTTAAAATTACATTCATGTGAAAAAGTTTATTTGAATGTTTTCTATCCATGTAACACTGTGACCAAATACATTTGGTTTTGTGATTTTTCAATCAATCGCAATTAACAGGATAGCTTCTGAAGATTATTCTTCCCCATCAGTAGGATATTTCCGTATCCAATATTGGATGCATAAAACCTTGTGCCTCCAACGTAACGCTCTCGTTTTCGAAGTCCCCCAAATATTCATTCTTTCAGAATGAATTCAGATTCAACTTCAAACAAATGATCTCTAAATCAACGATAGTCCTACGTCACCTTTGCGGTTATACCATAGATATAACCCATCCTGTTTTTTCCCTGTCTTTTGCTTCTTTTGCCTGATATTTTTCGCTACTCGTAATTTCGAAAACCGATCCAAAAGTTGCCCGAAGTGTATTTCGCTTGCAGAGTGTCTTCCGGTGTTGTGGGAGGGAGAGTAAATGTCAATAAATTGATCAACATAATAACGGGCCTGATCATGGTGCCACTTCGCGATGGGAGCGAGATGAATTGTATGCAAGGATATATGGAATTCATTTCGTTTTCTTCGTGGGGTGGCTTTCGTGATCAGGCCTAAAGTGTTGCTAAATGTGTTTCTGAGTTAAAATATATAACCATACTTACAATTATTCCAACATTTTTTTAGTGGGTCAGTTTTTTGCAAATGAGGTTTCGTTTGTATATTGAAAGTAAAAAATATATTCATGTTGTTTTGCAAATCATGATTAGAACGCTAGTGTGAACTTAAATGTGAACTCGGATATCCACTCAATGAATATAGTTTCCAATAGTATAAGATATTATTATTGAAATATTATTATTAAATACTACAAGATTTTACATTGCTTAGATCTAAAATCGTCGTACGTTGTCTTTGTGGTGGATCTTTATTTTTCATGCTAGGTTGTGAGGAAGAATATCCATTATTTTTACATTGAATTGAAACGTTTACTTAGCAAAATTAGATTAAATAACTTAGATCAAATATACGCCGTTTAGTACTAAGTCTTATCGATCGATAACGTTCGATAACGCGCGATAAATAATATAAACGACCCAATTATTTTTACAGATTTCCCTTCTCATTCTGCCTGGAGATAGTCTGCAGCGCACTGTGACACATAAATTTTTCGGAGTTTCGATTCATAAATTGTTTACATAATCACATCACTTACCGCAGTGAATCCCGATTTTTACCTCTTCCTACGAACAACTATTCCTTCCATGATAATCGCTAGGGAACCACGCTATAGAGGCGACCCTTCTGGCCTTCGGGCGGCGAATATCATACTAACATTCCTTCCCTTCCTCTGGTGACTGTAGGGACGTGGCCGGCGTCGTTATTGACCATTTAAAGCTCGAATCACCGAATATTTCACAATGAGAATGATTTGCTAGTCCCAAGCGTCATTCTGTGTGTTCTTTGTGTAATTTGGTTGGTTCAGGTCAATCACGGAGAGCAACTACGAATTGTACAGTCTACCCAAGCTCAAGCTCAATAGTCCACTACATAGGAAAAGTGTTGTTATGAAAAGTAAAAATAAGCAGATGAAATGAACGAACTGGTTTTTTTTTCTTAAATCAATAATAGCGTTCAAAATCATAAGGGCTCAACTTACATTTTAGCAGAAACTGAAATTTCAGTTTTTTTGAGAGGTTCTAAACTTAATTTCAATTTCCAAGCTGGCCAAGCCCTCATTAACGACCAGGAAGGTTCTGCTGTGTGTTTGGTGGGATTGTCAAGGAATAATCTATTATGAGCTGCTTCCCTATGGCCAAACGCTCAATTCGGACCTGTACTGCCAACAACTGGACCGCTTGAAGGTAGCACTCATGAAGAAGAGGCCATCTTTGATAAACAGAGGCCGCATTGTCTTCCATCAGGACAACGCCAGGCCACACACTTCTTTGGTGACGCGCCAGAAGCTCCGGGAGCTCGAATGGGAGGTTCTTTTGCATCCGCCGTATAGTCCGGACCTTGCACCAAGTGACTACCACCTGTTTTTGTCCATGGCGAACGAGCTAGGTAGTCAGAAGTTAGCCACAAAAGAGGCCTGTGAAAATTGGCTATCCGAGTTTTTTGCCAATAAGGAAGCGAGCTTCTATAACAGGGGTATTATGAAGTTGGCATCTCGTTGGGAACAAGTCATCGAACAAAACGGCGCATATTTGACTTAAAACAGATGATTGTAACTAATTTTATGAACAAATGAAAATTTAAAAAAAATACCGCAGGACTTTTTTGACAGCCTAATATAAGTAACAAGCCTAGAACTCCTAGCGCGAGTAATACCCCTCTCCCCGACAATTGAAATTATCGATCGTTTGCGGCATTCGTAAAAATTTGATAATAAACTGATGCTTTAATCGAACAATGAGGTTTCATTGATATGGTAAAATATTCTCTACCCCATAGTAAATATTTCGTATTCTCCGCTATCGAACCCATAGCCAATATCACAATATGTACATAATATGTATTGAGTTATCATCGAGACTTCGTTTTTCCCTGAGGGATCCGTTCAGTCCGGCCGCAGAATAGATACGGGATTGGGAGAGGGAGAGCATAGTGCCAGTCACATCACAATCACAACTAAATGGATTTCCGAGCGGGAACCAGTTTATATACAGATTTGTGTGATTTCAACAGCCTGTTTTCAAATCAATTTCCAAGTTATGGAAACAATTTTCACGAACAGTATACGCCTTAGATGTTTTGTCTTTCGAGTAAAGTGATTATCATACCACTTCGTTTAGCCGGCAAAGAGATATTAACGCTCAAACGCTCAGAAATGGAAGACGATTCGATACAGAATAGATTTCCTTTTGTGCCGTTCCAGCAACATTTCGGATATGCAGAATCGCCGTTCGACAATGTTTGATTCGCATGCTACATAATTTCCATGCTTCTGGAGGGTGTGTCACATCAAATTGCATCACGGAAAAAACGCTGTAGAAATTCACCCAGTAGACCGATCCTTTTGAAAATTTTAGACAGTAAAATAAAAACTATTAAACAACTTTTGGCATTTTCTTTTTATTCATACTTCGAGCCCAAGCCCGTATGCTCGCACCTTCCTCTTTACCCCGTCCATAAGGTTCTGTACAACGTCAGGTTGTAGTTTTTTTTTAACAGAAATCCATTTTCTCTTGAAGTCCGCCTCCGATTTGACAACTTTTGGGTTCTTCCGGAGGGCCTGCTTCATAATCGCCCAATATTTCTCTATTGGGCGAAGCTCCAGCGCGTTGGGCGGGTTCATTTCCTTTGGCACGAAGGTGACCTCGTTGGCTTCGTACCACTCCAACACGTCCTTTGAATAGTGGCACGAAGCGAGATCCGGCCAGAAGATGGTCGGGCCCTCGTGCTGCTTCAATAGTGGTAGTAAGCGCTTCTGTAGGCACTCCTTAAGGTAAACCTGCCCGTTTACCGTGCCGGTCATCACGAAGGGGGCGCTCCGCTTTCCGCAAGAGCAGATCGCTTGCCACACCATGTACTTTTTGACAAACTTGGATAGTTTCTGCTTGCGAATCTCCTCCGGAACGCTGAATTTGTCCTCTGCGGAGAAGAACAACAGGCCCGGCAGCTGACGAAAGTCCGCTTTGACGTAGGTTTCGTCGTCCATTACCAGGCAATGCGGCTTCGTCAGCATTTCGGTGTACAGCTTCCGGGCTCGCGTCTTCCCCACCATGTTTTGCCTTTCGTCGCGGTTAGGAGCCTTCTGAACCTTGTATGTACGCAGGCCCTCCCGCTGCTTGGTCCGCTGGACGAATGAACTTGACAAATTCAGCTTATTGGTGACATCCCGGACCGAACTTCTCGGATCACGTCTAAACTGCTTAACTACGCGCTTGTGATCTTTTTCACTGACGGAGCATCCATTTTTGCCGTTCTTCACCTTCCGGTCGATGGTTAGGTTCTCGAAGTATCGTTTTAGTACTCTGCTGACCGTGGATTGGACGATTCCCAGCATCTTACCGATATCCCGATGTGACAACTCCGGATTCTCGAAATGAGTACACAGGATTAATTCACGACGCTCTTTTTCGTTCGACGACATTTTTCCAAATTTACGAAAAATTGATAGTGAAGCATGGCCAACGTGATCTATACACTCTTATCTGATTATAAGCGAAAGCTGAATATATAATTCCTAAAAATTAAATTTCTACAGCGTTTTTTCCGTGATGCAATTTGATGTGACACACCCTTTATATTGCGGTTTTGAGATGTTTGGAAATAGCTGTCCAGCTACTCTCAACGCTTCTGTCAGCTCCGTTTGCGAATCTTGATCGAGTAATGTCTCTGATCCTTTCTCCTAATTTTTTTTTTGGTTGACCCGGTTTTTGACGTAGGACTACGTCTAACCGGAATATACGGGGGTTAAAATAAAACCTAAACACAGAACAAGTAGGACAAAATGTAATATTTAGAATAAAGGCAAACCGTTTTTTGTGCGGGGGATAGGGACCGCACAAAAAAAATCGTGCAAAACTTCACCAGTAGCTTTGAAAAATCGGGTTCGGTACACATTTTGAAAAAACAACCTTTTTTTTGTGCGGTAGATAGGGACCGCATAAAAAAAGTTTCCCCCAAGAAAATAACTCAAATCCACGCCGATAACCGTTCAATTTCCTTTTGTTTCCCTGCTTTGCAATGGGACAGTTTGCGTTTTCGGTTGGGCGTGGCTGTTTTGTGCTTTCAATTGCATGTCGAAACGTGTTGCTGTTAGAAATCATGTCATGCAAAAACTTAGAAAAACTTAGAGCATTTGATGAGAGGAGGTGAATGATTTCAGAAGTGGATAATTGAGACGCAAATATGCTTTTTCCGCACTGAAATGCATATAAAGCATCGAAAAAAACTAAATGGACGATAACTTCGTCACATATGCTTCTTTTCATACATCCCACAAAAAAACCGCACAAGAACAGAAAATCGCACAAACAAAATCGCACAAAAAAAAAACTGCACAAAAACAGGTTTTACTGTACTTAACTCGAGCATTTTTTTAAAGATCGGAAAGATGTTGGCATCGATTGATAGGAAATATTTCTACGCATCACAATTAATAAAACTTTATTCTCCATGAGAAAAGCAATTGAATAACTGTAAAATCTCAATCGCTATCTAAACGCCCTAACTACCCCGTTTTGATTGGCCCAATTTACGGTTTCCATCCAAACCAATGTGCCTGGGGAAATTGCCCTTACAAACACATGCAAGTTGGGGGAAATTTTGGTTCCATCGGCATGTGTTCCCTAACACAGCCAAGATGGCTTACATTACATGGCGTTTGTTCAAATTCTTTACTTACACACCAAATATGTTGCATTCAATTGAATTCGGAAATTGTTTCATTCAATCAATAATTTAATCAATACAAATAAATTATTGCTAAGCCAACGGTAGTCCCACGTCAGCCTTGCGGTTATATCATAGATATAACTCAATCCATTTATTCATCTTTATCATTAAAACCAACTTCCTTTTAAGACTTCCAAACCATTCTCTAAAAACTCTATCAGATGGTGCAGAGTCACCATGAAATTCTACAACCATGCGCTTCAACTGTACTTTCCATCCAATTCGAACAGAAAATCAAAGCTTCCCGCAAATGATGCTTATTTGCAACGAAATTTGATTAACTGAATATACCCACGATTTATCAGCAGCAGATTTGATTTAATTTCTATATTCTCACTCGCTTAGAATGTATTTGCAAAAAAAAATCTATTCGGAAAACAAACGGATTGAATCACTTTTCGTATAGGAATTGTGAAGACGAAATCACTTTCGCGAGTCCTACATCATATGACGTGTGTGCATACACACAATTAAATCTCAACTTGTAACCTATTCTTCAGCCCCGCTCAATTAGCAATGCAGAATGCAAACTCGAGTGCACCTAGCAAACTATTTTCTGTCTTCGCGCTGCTTAGGGCGCGTTTCTACGAGTATAACGTAGGGTTACGTAGGGTTACATGTAATATCGTCCGGGTGTAAACGCAGCATCACAAAAGACCCACTTAAACATTGCATATCGCCATGTCACGTAGATTTATTGTTGTTTATCTTCTCGCCCTCCTTTCCGGGGCATTCCCTTTTTCTTGAGGCCAACAAACGCGGGATTGCAAATCTCAAACGAGTAATACTCATCCACCACTTGATGAGCCTATTATGGCTCCTAATTAGCTCCATTACAAACGTTGTTATTCATTGGCCTGTTTTTTTTTGCTGTTGCTGTTGGTTTGCGGCGGCCGGCCCTGCGCCCCTCGTTTTGCTGGCCCAATGGCAATGGCTCAAATGCAACGGAGGGAGGGTTTTTCGTAGGGTCTGATTGCGTAATTTATGTAGCACATCGGTTGTTTTGGAAGGAAAAATGCTCCGAATGCTGGGATCACATTGTGGAGTCGGTTGAAGCCGAAGTGTGATGGGAATTTTACGCAAAACGTAATAAAGATGGAAGTATGAGGAAAATATGCATATCTTGATAGTGAAGAGAGCTGTGTGTTGAGGAATGTTTCAATGTAGGGGAGGAAAAAAAGTGATTGCTGCCGTGGAAAACGGAGATTGCTGCCGGATACATAAGTCATGTAAGCTATGCTTACCGGATACTGAATATTTGGCAAGCTTCCAGGTCAGATAATCGGATATTCGGATATATTTAAAAAATTATAGGAGGTTGTGTTCAAGACACGACCGCATTGTTGACGTAGAACTACGCTGTAGTTTAATTCAAGTCGCTTGTTTATAACTGCGGATATTACTTTATAATGCTACGAAAATTTTGAAATAACCATTCTACCAGTTTGGTCGCCTTGAAATGTTTTTTATTTTAGAATCATTTGACGATAATTGTTTGATGATTCATTCTTGTGCTCGCAGAACAATACATGCTCGAGATAAGCGCAGCTGTCATCCTTAGTAGAGTAAGTTTTGCTACTGGCAAGCGAAACCAAATCACACACAAAATTTAAGTACGACATTTACTTTCTTGGTGACTAAATAAACGAAATAAACTCTATCTATTAATCTCAACAACCTTGAAAAGAGTAGCACTGCTTCATTATGATCAAGATTAGCGCAAATGCAATCCTAATTGGCACGCGAGCCCAAATAAATTAATAACTTAATATAACTTATTGAATAACTTGATATTTCCCAAAAAAAATTTTTGGTGCACAACCTTAACACTTGCTTAACCATAGCGTCAGTTCAATGCATTGATGACAGAAAACAGACAATGTTAAAAAAGGCTGAATATTTGCCGCAGAGATTCATTACCAATACCCTAGCGTAAATATGTCCCTCCCGGTATCTCTCCTCCTTGTTTATAGTTATCATTACGACTGCATTATTTGCAACACCAAACAGTCGTCAATCATAGCATAAAAAAATTAGGCGATTGTTGCATCGTTACAGGGCCAATACACACGGGAGCAGATACAAATGGGGTTTCAGCGTAGCGGAGATGCTCTATTTTTACATACAGATATACACACACCTATCTCCGTTTTGCGCTCTTCTCAACAAAAGCCCTTTCTGTTAATATTGCCAGTCTAGATTAGCTTAACTGTCATTCTTTGTGGAGAGAGTTTTCCTAGTGTCATGCGAAACCGAATCACTGACAAAATTCCAGGACATTTATTTTCTTGGTGAGCTGACGATAGCCTTGCTTGATGATTCCCCACACTATTGTGTAGCTTAGAACCTTAGTACAATGTTTGATGCAATAATTGCAATGCCAGAGACATCAGCGAGTGAGTAATTTGGTCCCGTCCACAGCTCATTCCGGAACGAAGACATGTGATGACGCAAAACAAGGAAGAACAAGCGATTGTTATTGCTTTGAATACAAAACGATACTGAAAGTTTGCCTCCCTTCCTTGCTTGAGACTTTAAACTTCTTCAGTTCGTTCGTCTCTAACCTTTAAAAAGGCCCTTGGAAAACTTTACTTTATCCATAATATTACTTCTCACCCCCATTATCCTGAGAAAGACATTCGATCCCTCGCCGTCCAGCTCGCCCAGCAACGATGTTGTTCAGTCGATTTCCTCACGAAGAATGAAAGTTTGCCTCAGTGAGATCCACTGTTTATTACTCTAGGTAAATATTCCCCTTCGTTCTTCTTCTTTTCCTTTGATCACGGAGACTTTTAATCTTACGATTTCCCCTTCGCTATTCGTCGATATGTTGCTCGTTATTGACAGCTCTGTTCTGGAAAGCACACAAATGGACAGAATAAATGTATGGGAAAATGGAAACGCTTATAGTTTTCTTGAATTTTAACCTCTTACACTCCAGGGGATTGTAATGTATAGCATATCAGGGAATAAGGGAATTTCCGAATCGTTTGGTATGTAAATCGCCAAAAATTCGTTCGCGTCAAAAATAACCGTTTACTTTATTTCATAAAAACGTGACCTGTTTTCTGATTTGGTACCCTTAATGAAAGACGTAGTTCTACGTTAAACTGTCATATAAATTTCATTTCGTTTTCACCGTGAAGTGACGTTCGTGATCAGGACCAATGTCACAATCGTTGGAATTCTCCAGTGCAAATGAACTAAAGGGTGTGTCACATCAAATTGCATCACGGAAAAAACGCTGTAGAAATTCGCCCAGTAGACCGATCCTTTTTAAAATTTTAGACAGTTAAATAAAAACTATTAAACAACTTTTGGCATTTTCTTTTTATTCATACTTCGAGCCCAAGCCCGTATGCTCGCACCTTCCTCTTTACCCCGTCCATAAGATTCTGTACAATGTCAGGTTGTAGTTTTTTTTTTAACTGAAATCCATTTTCTCTTGAAGTCCGCCTCCGATTTGACAACTTTTGGGTTCTTCCGGAGGGCCTGCTTCATAATCGCCCAATATTTCTCTATTGGGCGAAGCTCCGGCACGTTGGGCGGGTTCATTTCCTTTGGCACGAAGGTGACCCCGTTGGCTTCGTACCACTCCAACACGTCCTTTGAATAGTGGCACGAAGCGAGATCCGGCCAGAAGATGGTCGGGCCCTCGTGCTGCTTCAATAGTGGTAGTAAGCGCTTCTGTAGGCACTCCTTAAGGTAAACCTGCCCGTTTACCGTGCCGGTCATCACGAAGGGGGCGCTCCGCTTTCCGCAAGAGCAGATCGCTTGCCACACCATGTACTTTTTGACAAACTTGGATAGTTTCTGCTTGCGAATCTCCTCCGGAACGCTGAATTTGTCCTCTGCGGAGAAGAACAACAGGCCCGGCAGCTGACGAAAGTCCGCTTTGACGTAGGTTTCGTCGTCCATTACCAGGCAATGCGGCTTCGTCAGCATTTCGGTGTACAGCTTCCGGGCTCGCGTCTTCCCCACCATGTTTTGCCTTTCGTCGCGGTTAGGAGCCTTCTGAACCTTGTATGTATGCAGGCCCTCCCGCTGCTTGGTCCGCTGGATGAATGAACTTGACAAATTCAGCTTATTGGTGACATCCCGGACCGAACTTCTCGGATCACGTCTAAACTGCTTAACTACGCGCTTGTGACATTTTTCACTGACGGAGCATCCATTTTTGCCGTTCTTCACCTTCCGGTCGATGGTTAGGTTCTCGAAGTATCGTTTTAGTACTCTGCTGACCGTGGATTGGACGATTCCCAGCATCTTACCGATGTCCCGATGTGACAACTCCGGATTTTCGAAATGAGTGTACAGGATTAATTCACGACGCTCTTTTTCGTTCGACGACATTTTCCCAAATTTACGAAAAATTGACAGTGAAGCATGGCCAACGTGATCTATACACTCTTATCTGATTATAAGCGAGAGCTGAAGATATAATTCCTAAAAATTAATTTTCTACAGCGTTTTTTTCCGTGATGCAATTTGATATGACACACCCTTTAATGTTTCTAGAGACAATGTGTGCCCAGATCGCTTGAAGTAGATTTGAAGTAGAGGACGCTTTGTTGTTGAATTCATTATCTATACTTGTGGATCTTCTGCTTGGAAAAGCTAGAAAAAAGCGAGTGAATGATCCCGAGATTAGCTATGCGCAGTGGCGTTATCGTAACTAATGAGGTTTTTCCGAGGTGTGATTTTTGCTAGGTAAAAACTGAAAAACCGAGACAAAAGTCTCCGTTGGTTACTATGAACAAAAGTTTACAAGTGACACTGATAAAAAAGCGAGTGAATGACACTCAGTCAAAAGCCTTACTTCTTTTGACAATATTTTCGACCAATAGTTAGAACTTGATGGAAATAATATCTCAAATCAATTTTGCATGTAAACCCCCCACATTTCCTACCCTAGACAACATAACAAAAACCCAGCAAACGTGATCCGATAGGAAAGCAGCAAATCAGAGATGCAAGACGAGAGATTTCTGGAGTAGGAATTATCCAACGCAACGCCCAAGTTCGCCCATGGATCATGGCGCTCGTAGCTATGGTATCAAGTGTAAATTAAACAACAGTTAGTGTACGCTTCACATGGGCGATGGAAGGTGCATGTGGTGCATACCACAACCGCGAAATGGGGTGGGAACTTGAATTCCAGGAATTTGTCTTGCATTTTGATTGTGGCAGGTGTTGTTTCAATGTGTTTTCTGATTGTTTGTTTCCCTCATACGATGCGCGCGGAGATGTAATGAGGTAAAAAAAACTTTACATCGGTCGTGATTTGCAGCATTGCGTTAGATTCTAGCTTTTTGTTCTGGAAAGATTGCCTGCACAGGTAGACATTCGCTAGTGGCTTAATTTCACGCGAATAATTAACATCATCACACCGAAATGACGCGCGAGCAACTATGTTCTTCAAGCAAGATCTTATCAGCGTGTGTATGTTGCCAACTGGTTCACAAACTGTTTAATGGTAATGTCAAAGTGCCAATTGAATCGGATTGCCGTGGAGAAAGTCGATATCGCATGTCTTTGGTTCAGCGGGATATTAATTGCGCGAGGTGTTGACGCGAGCTGAGCCCGCGATTGCATATCAACATCATCATCATCAGCATCAGCAGCGGCATTTAAGACGGGATAAATCAGCTTTCATTCAAGTATTGGACTAAGCGTTTAACGGAGACTCATAAATGGTCGCTGGCAGAAGGTAGTGGTTATGCGAACACCTTGACGTGTGTTTGTTATTGAGGCATCGTGCAAGTCTCGCTCGAGGAGAGTGTATCAATGAATGTTTGATATTGCAATTGAATATCTTGATAATAAAGTGATGTTAAGTTGAATGAGACAGAGAAATTAGTCGATTTTAACCCGACTTTCTTTGATTTTCTTGATGCTTTGTTCATTTTTCTCAGCGACTCTACCATTTTCTATTGAAAAAATTGAGAAGATATTCTTGTGCAACTTTTGAGACAAAAATGGAAGAAGAAACATGGATAGTTGTCTATGAGTTCAATCTTATGTTCTGCGAGTGAAGTCTTTCCTAGATTATATTCACAGTCAAAATTTCTCAATGTTTCTATCTATTTTTTTTTATTTGAGTTCAATTCATATTCGGTTTCTAATTTATCGATAACTAGCTGACCCGGCAAACTTCGTTCCGCCAAAAATTTATTTTTCGTTATCACATTCACGTTTTCTTACTAGGCGCACGTTCAAGGTTCCAATCGCAGAACTGTTCATTGATAGATATTCTACTCTACCCCCTAAAATTACCTTTTACTATAAAATTCCTAGTACTTCTACCAAAACTCTTCATTATAATATTATTATTAGGGTATTATTTTTAGACACAATTCTCGTTCAGGATTTTCCAACCACTTGCAAATAACATGTTTCTCCGTTACATGGAATAAATGTTTGATATAGAAAATATGATAGAATATAGACAGCCCTAACTCGGACAATTCATTCCTCGAGTTTTGCTCTTATCAACACATTCAGCGATACATTTTTATTTATATAGATAGAAGAAGCTATAGGAGTGAGTTTTATCACATTAAATTCAATATCCACTTTAAAACAAAGATCGATTTCGTTAGCGCAAACGTCAAATGGACTTACAATGCTTGTCACTATGAAATTGTAAAACATATAGGGATTGAATTTTCGCAAATTTTCTCATCTTCTTCAGAGTTTTCCGAATATTTTCAATTGTCATGTTTTGTTGGAATATGTTTGATAGAAATATGTGTTTTTTGGAACCCCCCCCCCTCCATTCCAGAGGATGGTGGGGTGTCATACCATCATAGAAACGTTTATATGGCAGTCTCCCCTTAGAGAGGGAGAGGAGTGTCTACTCACCATAGAAACGTTTCTTACCCCCTAAAGCCTCCACATGCCAAATTTGGCTCCATTTGCTTGATTGGTTTTCGAGGTATGCAGAAATTTGTGTTTCATTCGTATGGCAGCCCCCATTAGAGAGAGGGAAGGAGTGTCTAATGATCATAGACATATTTATTGCACCCTAAAACCTCTACATGCCAAATTTGGTTTCATTTGCTCGACTAGTTCTAGAGTTATGTAGAAATTTGTGTTTCATTTGTGTGGCAGTCTTCCCTTAGAGAGGATGAGAAGTATCGAACCACCATAGAATCGTTTCTTGTCCCCTAAAACCTTCACATGTCAAATTTTGCTTCATTTGCTTGATTGGTTTTCGAGGTATGCGTTTGTTTGTTTTTCATTCGTATGGCAGCCCTTCGACTGAGAGGGGGGAGGAGTGTCTGATTACCATAGAAACGTTTCTCGCCCCCTTAAACCTTCACATGCCAAATCTGGCTCCATTTGCTTGATTTGTTTTCGAGTTATGTAGAAATTGTGTGTTTCATTTGTATGGCAGCTTCCCCTTAGAGAGGGGGGAGGAGTTTCTAATTACCATAGAAACGTTTCTTGCCCCCTAAAACCTTCAGGTACCAAAACCCTAAAACCTCTACATGTTTTGTTGCAAACATGAAAAAAGTTACAGGAGGGTTGTGTCTGGAGCACGACCCCATAGTTAACGTAGGATTACGTTAGGCTATTTATATCACATCGATTTGGGATCTATTTGAAACATTACATTAATGAAATATGTTCTGTTGGGTCTCAACCTATGTTCCATGAAAAATCATGTTTCATAAAGGTTCCATCCGAGAAAAAATCCCGTAACATTTTCTAATTTTCCCAAACTACCCGGTAGTGGTGGTCACAATAACACGTACATGCAATAACGTTTGTATTTGAAAATGGACAAATTTCATCAGTTTTTCCTGCGTTCACCTTAACACCTGGTGAAGAGATCACTTGTCCATCGTCAATCACAATAACCCCTCTTGACTAAATTCTCCTCCTCTCTGAAACCACCAATGTTAACTAATTATTTTCCCGGATTTTTGCTGCTTTTCAAAATCTTGCCTTGAAGGTTCTCTTATGGGGCTGGAGCTACTTCAGCAAATCCCGACTAGGGCAGCCACTAACCCTTCAGAATCCGACGGCTCCAGAATGGTTCGTACGAGTAAAGTAAGTGGTCTGCTTTTCGGATTGGGATTTGTTCTGTGATTTTTGCCAGTGTTTTTGAACTCCTTTTCCGTTAGGAGCTCTGGTGTTGCCTTTCGGATGACTCAGCAGAAATCGGATGGACTCGGTGCGGAAAATATATACTCCTGGGTGTGTGTACGAAAATGAACTTTGACTTTGTGCGGTCCCTTTTGTCGTGATTCCTCGTTTGTGCGACTCTTTTTGTGCGATTTTATTATGCCATCGGGTCTTGAATCACGCTAACTAATTGCACAAATAACAAAATCGCACCTAAACAGTCACACAAATGAGAAATCGCAGAAAAAGCAACCGCACAAAAACAGGTTTGCCTGTATATATTCACGAATTCTTACTTTAGCTGAAAATTAAAAGGGAAAGAAAAGATCTCCCTTTCCTACTCAGATAACCGAAAGCGCATCGGGTATCTGCCTGCCTGTTTGCCAGCGTGGTATTTTCCCATCCGTGTTTCTCACGTGTTTTATTTCCACTACGCCACCTGCGAAGGGTCCCAAATAAACGTATGCATGTTTATACTGAAACAATAGTATAAAGTTTCTGCGCGCCTATCTTTGGAACTATACAAATAGAAATTGGAGGAAAAGAACAAATACGTGGTTCTCTCCTGCTGGCATTCATGCAACGCGCCTGTTGCGCTCCATATTTGATCATTTTATTATTTTATGTCCAGCTCTGCTATCTAGGCTGGGTCCGTAACAAACCCAGACCAAATTTGACTGCGTATCAAAAAAAAAATGGTAAAGAAACTGCGTTCCGTGGTTTGTTGAAGAATAGAGAGAAAAGAGAAAAGAGAAGAGAGTGTAGAGTAGAGAGTAGAGAGTAGAGAGTAGAGAGTAGAGAGTAGAGAGTAGTGCCGTGGAGCTGCCGGCCTAGAATAGCACTTCGGGTCGAGGTCCCCGTCCCTGTCATAGAAGGCGACTAATCGGGTGACAACGCGAGTAAGGGCGCGGTAAAGACTATTGAGAATGCACGGGGGAAATACCGTGTACAGGAGCAGCGAGAGAAGTGCCGAGCACATCAGGATCGACGTCAGTAAGATCCTGATTACGACACACTGGTATGAAATGGAAACGGATATGACATGGAAACGGACAACATGCGACACTAAAGGCTGACAGTCGTGCTATTCTGCTCCCTGAGTAAGGAAGGGTGATACCTTCTTGAAACGGCGGGTGGGGTAATAGTGCGATTGCCCCCGTCCCGGTAACAACTTGGCTAGTCTTCGGGTACGTTCGATGCTCGTCTAGGCTCAGGCACTAGGTACTAGGCATCAGATGTCACATTCCTGACTTGCGCTGATCCGGCTCTGAACACGGTTCCCATGAAGGACCGTGTCAACCCCTGCATGGCCTCACTGCTTGCATAGATAACCATGGGATCACAAAAAGGCGACTATGTACAACGAGCGGAGATAGCGGCCCGGAGTTGGGACCCAACCAAAATGGAGACAACTAACAAAACAAACGAAGAACGAAGAAACAGTATGATGGATACAGGAGACCAAGCCAACGCGTTCGCTGGTAGTAAAAAGCTGCTGCGATCGCCAATACTGAAACAAGTGGTACCACCAGGTCCTAGTGGCAGTAATGGAGGAATACCCGAGACCCAGCAAAGTCGAGGGATCAATCCCCTGTTCCTGCCAAAGTCCAGCGGTAGTTTAACCCAGGAAGGAGGGTTGACTGGAGAAAGCATACTGAACACGATCATGATAAGGGTCAAAGAACTAGACACATTCGTGCAGGACAAACCCAACGTGCATAAAGAGATCAAGACCAGGGTGTCGGGTATAAGATCTCTCTTGGGACGAGCTATAAAGGAGCACGATGGACTCGTCGAAAGGACGAAAACTTCCGAGAAAACACTCGCAGAAGCGTTGCAAAAAGCTGCAGCTGGACAGGTGACGCCAAAGATTCCTCGAAACCGTTCGGAAAAAAGAAAAAAAGATTCACCAGCAGAAGAAGAAATGCTCAAAAAACGCAAGGACGACCACGACAACGACGATCAAGGCGATAGTGCCGCCCAGGGCGACAGCGAAGAGCTGGGTGACAGCGACGACCAGAGCGGCACCGATAGCAAAAGAAACGACTGGAGCACGGTCACGAGAAGAAACAAGAAAAAATTAGTGAAAGAGCAAAAAGAGAGGGAGAGAAAAGAGAAAACGGTGAAAAAAAACAAGAAAGAGGATGAAAAGAAACAGGGGCCAAATGACAAGAAGCCTAATCCTCGGCGGGCGAGAGGCAAAGGCGATGCACTCATCGTCGAAGCCAAGGGCGACGTATCATATGCTGACCTCTTCAAAAAAATGCGAGAGGACCCTGGCCTCAAGAAACTGGAGGAGAGCGTGGTGAAGTCTATGCGCACCCAGAATGGCGAAATGCTGTTCGAGCTGAAGAGAGACCCAGAAATCAGGAGCTCTGCATTTAAGGATCTTGTCGAAAGGGCTCTCGGTGATGGAGCGAACGTAAGGGCCTTATCCTCCGAGTCATCGATTGAATGCAGGAACCTCAGTCTGTTCACTACCGAGATGGACCTGCGTCAGAAGTTGGAGGAGGAAAACATCGTGGGCAAAGTTCCGATGAAAATCCGATTAAGAAATGCGTATCGCGGGACGCAGACCGCAACGATTCGTCTCCCAACGGACGCAGCGAACAAGCTGCTGAAGCTAGAGAGTATAAATGTCTGCTGGGCTGTGGGTCGTTTTAGAATTGTTCCGCCTGTCCCAAAGCAATTGGAGCGATGTTTCAAGTGTTTAAGCTTCGGCCATCTGGCGAAAGGCTGCTTGGGGCCAGATAGATCCAAACTGTGCAGGAAATGCGGAATAGAGGGACACTTTGCCAGCGACTGCAAGGGAAAGCCAAGGTGTATGCTCTGCGAGGACAGTAATGACCATACGACGGGAGGCTTTAATTGCCCTGTGTACAAACAGGCGAGGGCAAGCGAACAGTGATGGAGATAATCCAAATAAATCTCAACCATTGTGATACCGCACAGCAACTGTTGTGGCAGTCAACGACAGAAACAAAATGTGATGTCGCAATTATCGCGGAGCCGTATCGCATTCTCCCCGGTAACGGTAATTGGGTGACGGATAAAGTGGGAATGGCCGCCATCCAGGTCGATATCCCATTCCGGAGGTAGTCTCGAGGACTCGCGAGGGTTTCGTGATCACAAAGATCAACGGAATTTTCATATGCAGTTGCTACGCACCTCCCAGATGGACGATGGACCAGTTCCACTATATGCTGGATGTCCTCACCGAGGAGCTCGCTGAACGAAAACCAGTCGTTATAGGAGGGGATTTCAATGCCTGGACAGTAGATTGGGGAAGCAGATGCACCAACGCGAGAGGGAATTGCTTACTAGAAGCTCTGGCCAAGCTGGATGTTACCCTGTGCAACGAGGGTACCACTAGTACCTTCCGTCGAGATGGCCGAGAGTCCATCATCGACTTGACTTTTTGCAGTCCGTCGTTAATGACAAAAATGAGATGGAGGGTATGCGAAGGATACACACACAGTGATCATCAAGTCATTCGTTATACCATTGGCCAACGACAGTCCGTGGCAGTACGGATAACTAGGACATGCCCACGCAGGTGGAAGACAAAAATCTTTGACAAGGATCTTTTCATCGAAGCACTACGCGTGGAGAGTGGCGTCTTGAACATGAACGCAGATGAACTGACGGAAACGCTAGCCAAAGCATGCGATATAACAATGCCAAGAAAAAGGGAACCCAGGTATAAGCGACCTCCAGCCTACTGGTGGAGTGAGACACTTGGCGTACTTCGGGCCAACTGCCTCAACGCCAGAAGACGCTTCCAACGGTCAAGCATAGACACCAGAGAAGAGCGGAGAGTGGAATTTAGAGAGGCTAGATCCACTCTTAAACGGGCGATTAAGCGGAGCAAATCTAATTGCTTCAGGGAGTTATGTCGGGACGTGGACGTCAATCCATGGGGCAATGCTTACCGAGTGGTGATGGCGAAGCTCAGGGGCCCAACGACACCTTCCGAAATGTGTCCCGAAAAATTAAAAACTATCGTGGAAGGGTTATTTCCGCAGCACGACCCAACGACCCGGCCACCCATGCCATATGGAGAGGATGAGGATAACATCGAACGCAGAGAGGTGACGAACGACGAGCTAGTTGCAGCTATGAAATGTCTCAAAACGAAGAAAGCGCCTGGCCCAGATGGAATCCCCAACGTAGCTTTAAAAGCGGCAGTCCTAGCATTCCCTGATATGTTCAGGACAGCAATGCAGAAGTGTCTAGACGAATGCTACTTTCCGGATCGATGGAAGGTACAAAAGCTAGTACTACTGCCCAAACCAGGAAAGACGCCGGGTGATCCAGCATCGTATAGACCCATATGCCTGTTGGACACTCTGGGGAAACTTTTGGAGAGAATCATCCTCAATAGGCTGACGGAATGCACGGAGGGAGTTCGTGGACTGTCCGATAGTCAATTCGGATTTCGGAAAGGGAGATCCACGGTAGATGCCATTCGCATAGTGGTCGAAAGAGCAAACAGAGCATCCAAACAGAAGCTCAGAGGAAATCGATACTGCGCAGTGATAACGATCGACGTTAAGAACGCGTTCAATAGTGCCAGCTGGGAGGCCATCGCGACTGCGCTCCACACGATGAGAGTCCCTGAATACCTGTGTAGAATACTGAGAAGCTACTTCGAGAACCGTGTGCTGGTGTACGAGACAAACACGGACCAGGCGCAGATTAAAACTACGGCTGGAGTTCCGAAGGGCTCTATCCTGGGTCCATCGCTCTGGAACAGCATGTACGATGGCGTACTAAAACTGAATCTGCCCAGAGGTGTGGAGATCATTGGCTTCGCGGATGACATTGTTATTCTCGTGACCGGAGAATCCTTGGAACGGGTCGAAATGCTCGCGACCGAATCGATAGACATGATCGGAAGGTGGATGCAAAGTGTGAAACTGCAGATAGCCCACCACAAGACGGAAATGTTGATTGTCAGCAACCGCAGGGCGGTGCAACGTGCAGAAATCACCATCGGAGAGCACTTGATAACTTCGAAGCGAGATTTGAAATACCTGGGGGTGCAGATCGATGATCGACTGAACTTCAACAGTCACGTCGACTACGCTTGTAAAAAAGCAACGAAGACAATCAATGCACTGACACGAATCATGCCCAACAACTTTGGCCCAAGCAGCAGCAAGAGGCACCTTTTGGCTAGTGTCTCCTCATCGACATTACGATACGGGGGTCCAGCCTGGATCGCGGCGTTAGAAACTCAGCGGAACACGAGGAGGCTGAATAGTACGTACCGGCTCATGGCGATGCGAGTCGCGAGTGCGTACAGAACCATATCAACAGAAGCGGTCTGCGTCAGAGCCAGGCTAGTCCCTATCAACATCATCTTGGCGGAAGACAGCGAGTGCTATATGAAGAGGGGAACCAGAGGAATCCGGAAGCTAATGAGGGCAGAGTCGATGGCTAGGTGGCAGCAAGAGTGGAGTGCGGCTCAAAACGGCAGATGGACGCACAGGCTCATACCGACACTAATGGGAAACATGGAGAGGTGAATTTTCACCTAACACAGTTTCTGTCTGGGCATGGCTGCTTCAGGCAGTATCTGCACCGGTTTGGACATGCAAGATCGCCTCTTTGTCCGGAGTGTGGAGATGTGGAGGAAACACCGGAACACGTCGTATTTGTATGTCCAAGATTCACCACAAGGCGCGAGGGGCTGCCTACCCTTCATGCTGGGAACATCGTAGAGGAAATGTGTCGTGACGAGGGCACCTGGAACGCAGTGAACAGTGCAATCGTCCACATCATGTCCGAGCTACAGCGGAAGTGGAGGACCGACCAGCGTGCGGATAACGCCTGACTATAAAAGATGAACCACAGTGAAATCTGAAGCACCGGAGTACCCCACGAGAGCGGCCGTGACGGAGTGCGCGTTATGTTGGAGGGCACTACCTAATCGGCGCTCCGCTGGGAAGAGAAATCCTGCGAGGGTGACTGTGACGGGGCGCGTGTTACGTTGGAGGGCGCTTCCTAATCGGTTCACGTCTCGACAGGTGAGAAATCCCGCGAGGGTGGCTGTGACGGGTTGCACGTCAAGTTGGAGGGCAATCCCTAATCGGTACACGTCTCGACGGGTAAGCGGAATCTGGCAAGAAGGATTGACAAATTGCTGGCAATGCCTCATGGTGGATTGTAAGGAAGAATACTGCGAGGACTTCGACGAAGCGAGCGCCTAGGAAGGCGTCACCAAATCGGTTTGTGCCTCACGAGAGTTGCTGTGACGGAGTGCGCGTTATGTTGGAGGGCACTACCTAATCGGCGCTCCGTTGGGAAGCGAAATCCTGCGAGGGTGGCTGTGACGGGGCGCGCGTCAAGTTGGAGGGCGCTTCCTAATCGGTGCACGTCTCGACAGGTAAACGGATACTGTCGCGAAGAACAGAAAAATGCCTGCCTGTCAACGCCTTATCGTGGCCTGGATGGAGGAACACTGCGAACATTTCGAAGGAGCGAGCATCATGGAGGAAGCCATCGACAAACTGGTGCATACCCCACGAGAGTAGCTGTGACGGAGTGCGCGTCATGTTGGAGGGCACTACCTAATCGGCGCTCCGTTGGGAAGAGAAATCCTGCGAGGGTGACTGTGACGGGGCGCGCGTTAAGTTGGAGGGCGCTTCCTAATCGGTGCACGTCTCGACGGGTAAATG